>NC_132896.1:27777708-28115208 GCF_030463535.1 Salminus brasiliensis | reverse complement strand
GAGAATGTAACTGACCCAGGGGTGTCTAAACATTTGTATAAGACAAATCAAAGCCCGGAATCAAGGGCATAGAGAGTAACTGTCTCAACTGTCCAGGAAATCCATTTTTCTACTACTACTACTAATAAGGTTTTGAAGCATTGCTGTGAAGATTTGATTGCATTCAGCATTAGTGAGGTCCAGATGTTGGATGATCACCACCTCACCTCATCCTCAACTCATCCCAAAAGTACTGAGTGGAGAACCGCCATCATTCCAGAGAACACAGTTGCACTGCTCCACAGCTCAATGCTAGAGGGGGGCTTTATAGGGGGGCCCACTCCTGACGTTAGGCATGCTACCAATAGGTTCATGCTTATCTGCTGCATTGAGTTCTGCTCTATTGGCAGGACTTCTTTATAGGGACTAGACAAGCTGTGTGCATGTGTGTGTGTGTGTGTGTGTGTGTGTGTGTGTGTGCATCTGCAGCTTAAAGTAGCGGAATGCATTCATTACATTTGGACATAGATTGCATAGTACTTTAGTTGTGAAGGTTTTGGGAAACGCTCGTAAATTAACAAACACTCTACTACTGGTGTACTAAGAACTACTTAACAAAGTACACAGCGTTAGTAAGTCCTTATTACACAACACTGACAAGATCACAACCACAACGTTGCTTCATCAGATCTTGTACACCAAAAATGAATGTTTCTATGAAAAGGCACCCGCTGCTGATCTAGCACATTGCTACAGCACTGAAACTCTGACCATACTTTGATCCTAGCATGCAAATTTCAGAACACTCTTGTGATTCTGAGCATATTTTACATTTTATTTAGGACAATTGTGAATTTTGTAAAAGACAAGTGCATCCACAGCACACTACCATATGTAGTTTAAGACTGTTTATTAGTAAATAAGCTTCAGCAAACATACTCAGACTAAACAATCTTTCACCGTATGGTTTTGGCAAGCATCACTTAAGAAACATCTTACAGATGTTTCTCTAGGTTCAGGGAGTCAATTGTGCCTAGCACCTGGCATGTGGCATGTATGAGGATTCTCCATTAGATTATTACCAGTAAAGCTTTTCCAAACATGGTAAATTCATCAAGGTTTTCTACAGGCTTCTCTACAGTGTACGACTCAATGTGGTAAATGGCTTAACGAACAGCCGTTTTTAATACCTGTCCTCATGACGCCGGTGTGTAATCGATTTCATGAAAGGGAGAATGGTGTTTTCTGGCTAATGTTTACCTCACAGCGAGCTTTTCATTACAGTGGCATTTCCAGGCGACTACCTGCAATTCAACCTGCAGGTTCTAATATTTCTCCATGAACAGCTATGCTTGAGTACACAGTCGGCCCTGTTGGAGAGGGCTGGTCCAGCAGAAAGAAGCCAAGCTGATTACTAATCCCACTCAGAGCAAATGAACTATTCAGGGCCTTAGGTGCTGCCTCAAAAATAGTATGCGTGTTTTTTAACACACACACGTTTGTTTTCCTACCATTGTGGGGCATTTGCTAATCTTTGGATTCAGGAGAAAAGAAGCCTCAGATCATAAAATCACCTAAATCCATAACTTTTAATGTAAGTTAATGTAAGAAGGTTACATTCCAAGTAATTGTGAAGCATTCTTGTTAGTCCATTTATCATAAAATCTTCACATCATGTAAAGAATAAGAACTGTGTTCACATGATGGCAAAGCTTGGGTTTCCTTGGATTTGCAGCTCTCTCAGAAAGTGTTCTTGGTCAGCCTGACCTTCACCATTACTGGTCAACAAGATCTCATGCAATTCATCCATCTACCACCAGAAATTCCTAACATTTGCACAAACAGCTTTGTGCATATTTCACGATTCACAATGACCTCCTGTCCGACGTCCATACATATAGACGGGTTTCTGTGCAATGTCATCACAGAGATGCCTGTGCAAGCAGGGGGCCGAAAACAGCAACAATGACAGTAAAGTGCTCCAAACGCAGAGAAGATGACTGGAAATGTTTAATATTCCGAGGGGATCACATCCCTTTGCCGAAAATCGTAGAAGATGAAAACAAAACAAACATCTATGTGAAGTCTACGCTGATTACAGCAGTTAATCAGCGTTACAATCTAGTGTGAACGGCAATTTCGCCCCCTGGCTGTGAATGCACCCAGTAATGTTCGGAGACAGGAAAGCCGTCTACTATACGATTCACAAGGAGCTCCCGTCCACTGGTGACGCAGTTTTACCAAATACACACAATCCAGCCTGTTGTGTATGTACACAAAGAAGAATTGAGAGAACAGCAGAGGCACAATGTTGTGGAATTTCTAGAAAAGGGATTAAGCTTAGATTACAGTAAAGGTTAGGGTTAGGTTTAGGTTAAGTTTAGGTTATGGTTAAGTTTAGGTTATGGTTAAGGTTAAAAGTAAGTTTAAGTGTAGTAGGTTAGGATGAGGTTAGGTGAAGGTTAGGCTTAGGTTTAGGTGTAGTATGTTAGGTTGTGGTTAGACTTAGGTTTAGTAGGTTAGGATGAGGTTTGGTGAAGGTTAGGCTTAGGTTTAGGTGTAGTATGTTAGGTTGTGGTTAGACTTAGGTTTAGTAGGTTAGGATGAGGTTTGGTGAAGGTTAGGCTTAGGTTTAGGTGTAGTAGGTTAGGTTGAGGTTAGGTGAAGGTTAGGCTTAGGTTTAGATGTAGTAGGTTAGGTTGAGGTTAGGTGAAGGTTAGGCTTAGGTTTAGGTGTAGTAGGTTAGGCTGAGGTTAGGTGAAGGTTAAGCTTAGGTTTAGGTTTAGTAGGTTAGGACGAGGTTAGGCTGAGGTTAGGCTTATGTTTAGGCGAGGTTAGGTACAGTTAGGTTAAGGTAGCAGTTAGATCCCTAAAAACGGCCACCCGCATTATCGGCCACTTCCCTGTATTATTCATTTCCTCTCTCTCTCTCTCTTTGCTAGTTGGATGAAATAAAAAAAGTAAGCATATTTCTTAAAGAGGCATTTAAACTTTATTTCCTGAAAACAATATCTGAACATCGTTAACAACATTGTAATATTGAGCATCGAGGGCAGAAATGTGCACTACATGGAAGTGCCCGATACTGGAGATGACCAGGACTAACTGCTAATAAAATGGTGGATCTGTATCATGCCAATAGCTGATTCATCTGTATCAGCCACTCCTTATTTATTATTATTATTATTATTATTATTATTATTATTGCTGTATCAAATTGACACACTGTATGGTATCAAACTAAATTAGAATCTGTGTAAATCATTAAGATAAGAGATAAGATAATCCTTTCTTTCCGTTTCCCCATTACAGCAACTGTGTGTAATGTATAAATTAATTCACCTGTCAGCCCCTCGGTATCGCTGCCCACAGGCCCAAATAAGGACTTCCTCCTCGTTTGTGTTCATGTTTGGTTCATTGTGTTGAGTCATGTTGATTGGGTTCATGAGTTACACCTGGGATTGGGGGATATTTAAGGAGCCTCCACACCACCATTCGACGCTGAGAATTGTATCACTTGGGACCTCAAGGTTTTACGAGAGGTTCCCCGTACTGTAGAAGTGTGTTGAGGCCAGTTTCTGCTCAGAGTTCATGTTCAGGAGCAGGTCAGCCTGCCAATCAAGTCATCAGCGAGGCTCAGTCGCTCACAGCCAGGATTTACTGGCAACCCACGTCTCAGCTAGGCGACCCACGCTCATGGCAGCGCGCTGCATTTCCAGGTTTGGTCGGCCTAGTCGTTATTGCTCAGTAGATGGTCCCCCAGCTTAACTCCCAGTCCCAGGTTCATTTTTGGTTGGCCCTCTTGTTTGCCACGTTCAGGTTTTTGTTTATCACTGTTGTTCATGGTTTGCTGCTTTTTTGCCTCACTTGCCCCCTTTTGTTTATCCCCTTGTGTTAATAAATCTGCTTGCTTTGACTCCATCTCTGCGAGGGTTCATCCCTCTGTGTCTGGCCTAGCATGCCATGACAGAACCCATAACATAAAATACAAACTTCACCCTAAAACAAGCCCACCTAGGTCTTTACAATGCTCTTAATCATTTTTAGCAGCAGTTAAAAATACAGATTTTGGGGGGAGGGGGTGTCTCATCACCCCCATTTTCTACAACTCTGTGAAACTGTATTGTAAAGTAAACAGATTAAACTGCAGATCAGATTTTTCATGTTTTTGCATACATGCATGCACACTTCTACTTTATGCATGGTGACATGCATGTGTTAAGTTTGATATAGACATCGCTCATAAACCTGTCGCTGGATATTTATGCTGAAGCACACGCCCCAACGACCTGTAAGCATCCCTGCATCCATAATTCTTGCTCATGGACAGAAGGGATTTGTAATGTGTGTTTACTGGCGCTACTGCGGAATGAGCTCGGGCTGGGCTGTTTTTGATTGTTTGTTGTCTCGCCTCTCTGTTTACACATAACGCACCCGCGCGGACCACCAAACATGCAGTGTCACTATTTGCCTCCATTTTAAGCTCACATTTATTTGATAGTAATCACGTCTTATTAGAGTTGTTGTATTTCAGAATTTCTATTCGCTTTTCCTTGGAATCTTTTGAAGATATGCTGACAGACGAGGCGTCTACAATGAGACCTATTGAACAACCCCATACAACCACATGTTCTTAAATTCTTGAGCACTTGTACATGTGCACTTTCGGTCAGGAGTATGGTGATCTGATCATGTGGTGAGCAGAAAAGCATCTCAGAAAGGACAACATGTCAAACTTTTAGGTGAATGGGCCACAACAGCAGAAAACCCCATCGCGTTCCACTTCTGTCCGCCAAGACCAGAACGCTGAGGCTGCAGTGGGTACAGGCTCACAGAATCCAGACAGCTGTAGACTGGTAAAAATGCCGTCTGCTCGGATGAATGTGGATGTCTGCTGAGGCACACAGATGGTAGGGTTAGAATTTGATGGCAACATCTTGAATCCGTAGACCTAACAGACCCAACCCTGGTGGAGGGGGTGTAATGGTGTGGGGAATGTACTCTTGCCACACTTTGGGTCTGTTTATACCAATGAATCATCTTTTGAATGCCACAGACGTTTTGAGTAATGTTGCTGACCTTGTGCCTCCCTTCATGACCACATATTACCCATCTTCTGTGGCTACTTGCACCATAGTAAAGCACCTTTTTGACAGTAGATGAATCTGGCAGTAGTTCTTTACACTGGGTCAAAACATCATGATGAACAGGCCAGTAGAAA
The DNA here is from genome assembly GCF_030463535.1 of Salminus brasiliensis. Classification (NCBI taxonomy): domain Eukaryota; kingdom Metazoa; phylum Chordata; class Actinopteri; order Characiformes; family Bryconidae; genus Salminus; species Salminus brasiliensis. The sequence goes on along the minus strand of NC_132896.1, from coordinate 28,110,008 downwards.
TGCTCCAAAATGCCATTTTAGAGATACAAGGTTTTTGTGTGACAGTGACAAGACAGCTGATATACTGACGTTTATTCCAATGTCAAACGGCCTCCCAGGAAAAATCTGTTTACATGTACATATCTGGACATATAGACACTCCTTCTAATGAATGCATTCAGCTCCTTTAAGTTGCACCCATTGCTGACAAATATGTGCAAATGCACACACACACACACACACAGCCCTGTAGAGCAGTCCGGCCAATAAAATAGGACTCTCTAGAGCAGATAGATATGAACCTATTGGCACCTAATGCCAGGTGTGGGTTAGAGTGGTATAAAGCCCCCTAGCACTGAGCTGTAGAGCAATGGAAGAACTGTGTTCTCTGGAATGATGGATGGTGCTCTGTCCAATAATACTTCTGGGATGAGTCAAGGAGTTGGGGATGAGGTGGAGTGGTGATCATCCAACATCTGACCTGACCTCACTATCATTCTTGTCACTGAATGCAATCAAATCCTCACTGCAAGAGCAGAAAGCAGTCCTAAGCTCTCCAACAAAAGCAGGATGAACTTTCTCTTTCAACACCCCCTTGATTTCGGAAGAAAGACTGAAACGAGCAGGTGTCCCAATACTTTAGTCCAAATAGTGTGTCAGAGTGTACGAAGTATGCTTGAGAGGCACATGCTAGCTGTCGAGGGAGTCTAATCAGCTGTAGAATCACAATTTACTTTCCAGAGATGTATTAGAACCCTAGTACAGCGGCCAGCCTATTATCATTCAGGGACTTTATGGAGAGTCAGCCTGTTAGACAGAAGAGATTGTGGTAATGAGTCTTATAAATTAAGTGATAAGTCACTGGAGTTCAGCCTGCAGCACAAAAAACCCTCTATTTCTTTGCTTCCTGTCTGTCTCTCTCTCTCTTTATCACATGAACTCTCTCAATCGTACACACACACACACTTACTCCTTCCCTCCCTTACACACTCACCTAAAGGATCTTCCCACTCTAGCTCTCTCTTTCCATCTCTGACATCTAAGCCACCATCTTCCCTAAACATACTTTTTTGTCTCTCTTCTCAAAAATGCAAAGATGCTGTATTAAGGCAGCACTCTCCCACACACACACACACACACACACAGAGAGAGAGAGAGAGACGCCAACTCACACAAGGGTATCTCCCTTTTCCTTCCATGCTCCTGCATAGTAGGCTAAAAAAAGAACCTTCCCCTCAGCACACACAGACACACACACACACACACACACACACACTCACACAGACACATATACACACTCAGCATGTTCCCTCATTTCACACTGACTTAGGAGCGTGAGGGAGAGAGAGCGAGAGAGTGGGGGGGAAATAAGAGAAGGGTAAGAGTAAGGTACTGTGGCACTTCTCTTTTTACAGTAATGGCTGTTGTTGCACTGTAGGAGCTCAGCCTCCCCTATCTGGATGGCTGTGTTTAGGACAGGCCAGGGCCACCAGCGCGCTCATTTACCGCCGCTAATAAACATCCATCTGGGCTGACGTCCGTCTCAGGCAACCTGCCATTATCTGACCATTCCACGCTCATCTAGTCAACAGCTTAATTCATCCCCAGAGGGCCGCGGAAATGAAACCGGTTTTGGGAAGGCCTCCCCATCCATCGATTTCTCTCTTCTCTCTTTTTTCCCCCTGTTTTTCCCCTCGTGTGTGTATGTGTGCATATGTGTGTGTGTTTGTGTGCAACTGCAGTGTATTATAAAATAAGCTTAGCGAAACAGACCCTGCCCTGCCAGCTGAATGCATTACAGGCAGTAATTACATTACCTGTTATGACTGCGAACGATTGTGAGTAATAACAAACGGCGAGTCGGACAACAGCAGCAGGCCACCGGGCAGCTTCACTTTGACTCAAGCGCCATCTGCTGGACGCCCACGCACACTGGCTCCTCTGCGCTGACGAGCGAAGCCTGGAGTGCTCTGCAGCCAGTCACTTTCAAGATGGGAAGAAAAATCTCACGCTGGTGCAGCCGGGATCAGCAACAGGCACTCAGGCTTAGAGCTTCTGGTTCTATACTGGTTACTGCTACTAAGATCGCTGAGCTGCATGTGCACTGTCAATCAAAGTGTTGACTGACAAAGAAACCTAGCATTATATATATATATATACATTTTCAATTATGTATCTAATTAAACATCTAACTGTATATATCTTTTTATTGTTTCACGGAGTTCATAGTAAAATGTACAAGCATAAATTATAAAAAGTATAAAAGAATATTTACTTATAAATTTTGCGTTTAGCGATCAAGAGTGCTCCTGCCTGATGAAACACAGATTAGCCATTTTTGTGCTAATCAATATGCTCACAATGCTGTAAGTGGGGAAGTTTAACCTATTGTCTGCATTGGTACTATAATCCGGACACTATCCCTGTAGCTAAACTACACAAATTCTACCCAGCACTGTGATATAACCCATTAAACTTATTAAACCTGGGGGCTAAACTACCCAGCGCGAAGGCAACTGCCCCACGGAATGACCCAACAGGCCTAACCCAGAGTTTGTAGAATAAATAAACCATCTACAATATGTTACATATGTACAAAATGAAGCAAAAATGAAAACATTGTTGTTTTACGGTAGAAAACACAAATATAGGGTGGCATTAACAAGCTAGCTAGATTAGCTTTTGTCCGTCTTTTTATAAAACCAATTTTTATGTGACTCTAATCAGGTACCTCTAACTTTAATACTAAATAAACACAGTAAAGGCTTCTAAACAACTTCAACAAGTCTTGAATTAAATTAGCTAGCTAGCTAAACACAACCTTGCTTATTTCATGACAATGTCCAGCAGCAAACACAATGGAAAATGGTAGGTGTTGGAATTGGGGGAAAAGGCCACTACTGCTACTCCTAGCTTCTGTGCAGTTTTCCTGTCTGCAGTTTAGCTAGATAATGATTTTGTACAATACCCCTTAAAAGAAATAAACTAAGGTAGCAACTGTCCTGTGGAAGCTCATAAAACAGCCGGGCAAGCTCAAGCTGGTCAAGCTGGTTAAGTAGGTTAAGCTAGGGTGACCATATGTCCTCTTTTACCCAGACATGGCCTCTTTTTTGGGAAATAAAAAATGTGTCTAGGTGGAATTTTTTCATAAAATGTCCAGGATTTAACAGCAAATTATGAATTAACAAAAATCAATTCTAGATAGAAAATCTTCTAAAAGATCCAAAAGTTCTGAGTTTTAGTTACAGACAGTTTCAGCCTGTTGGACACACCAGGAGGACTAAACTGGGTCCAGTCAAATATTGTATATTAACGGACTATACTATAGTCCAACTATTTCGGCCTACTTCAGAGCCACCAAGCAACAACATCCTAACCACAGTGGACACCAGCATGTCCCCAGTGACCTCTTTTGAGAAAATCAAAATATGGTCATCCCAGCTAACCACCTTAGTTCTAGACCAGCACAGATTATGTTTTTCTGGGTTGGAAGGGTTGGCTGATCTACCAGCATAGCCAACCTGGCCAACCTAGTCAAACAGTATGACCAAGCTTGTTGACATGGTTGACCATCATGATCAGCGTTAATGTGCTGGACCACCTGACCAGCTTGAGATCCAGCTTGGTCAAACTCAAATGAAAACAATACACTATACCGGCCAAGAGATACATGACCAGTTTAACCAGCTGGCTTACCAGCATAGGGTACGTTTTCACCAGAATGATCAGCTTTTCAACCACCTTGACCATAAAGGACATTTCATCTGCAATCAGCTACCAACAAAAGTATACAATGCTTTTGACCAGCAAGTTTTACAGTGACCAGTATAAGACTATGGTCAAACATTATCAACAAGCTTCCATCAGCGCTAACAGGCTATGGTACTTTCACATAGCACAAATTCTACAGCTCCACAGGAACTAATCATAGTGGCTGTTAATAATGTTGCAGTTGAGAGTGTTTGTTTCAGGGGGTTCGGGATGAGGCGTGGCAGGTTAGAGAGAGCCTTGTCTCAGGAGCCGGTCTACGGTGCCCCTGACCTCTTTCCTCGGGTCTCATCCACCTCACCGGTGAGGACTTGGCCCAGAATACGGAATTAGAAAGTGGCCCAGCAGTCATTCTACTGGCTTCTTTCATCCGAAGACTAATTTTCTTCAACCGAGACCTCAAAATGTCGGCCTGGCCCACAATTTATGAGCCTCATGCCGTGAGAGAGCAAGAAAAGAAGTTCAAACGCTTTAACATGAGCTGCCACCTCCACAGGTAGGTCTCAGTACCTGAGATGAACCCACCCAAGAAAATCCCACTGGCCAAACGTTAGGAAGCAATAATGTTATGTTTTTTAAGACAGAGCAGACAGTGGTACATTAGTGAAGACTGAATAAGAAATTTACCTTAATGTCTGGAGCATCAGTGTGCAAGTAATTAATTCATAATACAGTTATTTAAAAATATATCTCCCTTTAGCTTTAAAGGGCCTATATCCCAGAGTAAAACTGAGTTTTCCTCATTTTGTTGGTTGAAAGGTTTGATGTAATATGGAAAGATGTATCCACTGTTTTTGGGATGTCATAAAACCAATACAATCTGCCCGTTTACTCTGAAGTTTGTGTAAAAGGAACATTTTAACTTTAATTTTATTTATTTTAACTTATTTAACTTATATTTGATTTATTTTGATTTGGATTTTTCTTTTGGATTTTCTTTTCTTTTACTAATTAACCATTAGCTATATAAAATACACAAAATGACACAAAAATGATAATACATGCAATACGAAATGCAAAAAAAAATAAAAAATGAATAAAAAAAGCTACTAAACTGAAAATTGATTCTTAGGAAGCAATCTTTCACTTTCAATACAGTGGCAGTTAATTCATCCATTAAAATTACACTGTATTTAATTATCTTTATAGAGTTATATTTGCTCTTTGTGGTTTAGTATTGGTTGCTATATTTTCGCAAAAACTTCAGGTCTCTCGGTAAGCACAGATCTAATGGAGCACATTATCAAAATCTCTGACCCATGCTTCAAATGATGGTGTAGTGTCTGGTTTCCGCTGTTGTGGTATAGAGCTATTAGACTGGAGAACACCAAGTGAAATTGCTTGTTGGACTTGCTTTTTGAATGAGGCACAACATAGATCAGCCAATCAAAACACACTAAATGTATTAGTCTTAAAAGCACAGTAAAAAACAGGAAAGAATATAGAGCTAAATAAAGAGATGGGAGATTTGGAATAAGGTTTTTATGTGAAAATGAATCACAGTCGTTTTTGGTACCTAAATCAAATATGTCTGAGTGGACCGCAGATAAAAGATGAAAAAATAAAATAAAACACAAGAAAGAATTAGGACATGGGCCCATTAATGATGATCTGACATAATCAAGGCAAGGTTCAACTGGAATTGCTGCCCAGATAGCAGATGATTCTAGGTCAAAAGTGGCCCAGTTAAGGCACACACTTATTAGTCAGTCATGACAAGGGTAAGTGTATAGTGGGCCAAAAACTGGTTGAGTTGTCGCAGCCACATTTAAGGCTTGTCATGGCATTTAAAACTCTGGCCCATGTGCAAAAACTGGGCCAAAACTAGCTCAACCGTTGCCATCTGCGGCTGTGCAAAGTCATCACCATTATTCCACAGTGATATGTGGGCTGGACGAATGTAGTACAGTTGCAAGAAAAAGTACTCTAAAATGAATAACCTGTAGCTCCCTCTTTAGCAGCAACCCCAACCAACACCATTAAATGTTTCCAGTCGCTGCAAATAAGATTTGCACATCATTAAGGAGGAAGTCTGGACCATTCCAAATATTTCTGGGATTCCTTGTGTGCACAGCCCTCTTCAGGCCATGCCACCAAACATCAACAGGGTTAAGGTCAGGATTTAGACTTGGCCATTCCAAAACACAAATCTTCTTCTTTTTCAATCATTCCCTAGTTGATTTACTTGTGTGCTTTGGGTCGTTGTCTTGTTACATGACCCAATGTCTCTTCATCTTGAGGTCATGGATGGCCTGTAAATATTTTTGATACAACGTAAATGTTCCCTCAGTGACCTCGAGGCAGGTTTTGGTGTTGGTGTGCAGAGTTCTTGTAGCATTTGTGCTAACAGGTTCCACTCTCATTGCATCTTCTAATCCAACATTTTTCCAGAAGCATTGTGGAACATTTTGGATCATATTCCTATGGCTTAGTAAAGTCCTGTTCTATTAATTAATGGATTTTACCTGTCATGCTCCTCAGTTCGTCCACTCTCTGCTCCTTTTAATCTAGACTCGTAGCTCACTTCCGAAGCCTTTTGCTCTTACGGACTCCATTTTCCATTTAATGCATCAAGTAGTTATATGACACAACCCACTAATCAGAACTCTTAACCCATAAACCACCAAACCACCATAAGTCACCAGTTGATTCAATACACCTGTTTCTCACTGTATTTAAGCCAGTCTGTTTGTAACCTTCCTTGCAGAAGATTGTCTCTGTATTTCCAATGAGTGTTTACCTGTTTTTGGCTCATTGTTGTGAGCTCCTTTTGGTTTTCATCCTTTCACTAAGGTTGCTTGTTTGTCAGCTTTCTGGTTTAGAATCTCGCTTGTTGCCGGACCGCCTAGCAGGCCAGCCTAGAAGAAGCAATTTCACTTACTGACTCGCTGAGTGAGTGGGTGAGTGACTGACGGACCTTGTTGAAATGCGCATCCGCAATGACTGCCTCTTGTTTACCTAGAAAAGACAGTTTCTTGTACTGACAGTCAGAGGAGTACATTTTGCCACAAAGCTAACAGGTATCTGTGCTGCCGAGATGAGATGTAATCTTAGGTAAGCTGAGGTTGGGTCGCCTTGCCTGAAATATTACTGTAAAGGGAAGTGGTGTGAAGACATACTGTGGCATTAATGTGTGTATAAAGGTTCGTATTGACAGTATGTTTATTCAGCATCCCTGCCACGGCATTAGCATCGCTGGCCTCCCCCAGCATCACTATCACAGTATTAGCAATGTTATTGTGCTGTTAGCTTTGTTACTGTGCTGGCCGCCGGCTTTCTGGTTTAGACCCTCACTTGTTGCCGGACCGTCTAGCAGGCCAGCCTAGAAGAAGCGATTTCATTTACTGACTCGCTGAGTTAGTGAGTGACTGACAGACCTTGTTGAAATGCTTATCAGCAATGACTGCCTTTTGTTTGCCTAAATAAGACATTTTCTTGACACTAGCATTGCTGGCCTCGCCCAGCATTGCTATCACAGTATTAGCATTGCTACTGCGGTGTTAGCAATGTTATCGCAGGGTTGTATCACCATTGTACCAACCGTCTGTCTCATCCAGCATTGCTGCAACGGCGTTACACTACCATGGTGTCAGCATTGGTAATGCGGCATTAGCATTGCTTCCTCACTCAGCATCACTACCGTGGTGTTGCCATCGCTATTGCAGCGCTAGCATTACTATTGTGGCCTTTGCATTGCTACAGCACTGGCTGCCAGCCTTGCCCAGCATCGCTGTTCATAAGGTCCTGGACCCTTCACATCTAAAAACTAGTAAATATGCGGCCTACATTTAAGGCTCTAAGGGCAAGGCTTGAGTCCTTTACCAGGTAGGGTCACAAAACGTGCTACATCAAACATAATAGATGTCATTTTTTATGCCATTTTTTCTCAAAATAAAGAGCATAGATTTGGGTCTAAAACACCCCATTGTTGAAATACCATCGATTCTATGCAGCCACTGGCCTCACGTCTATCTCATCTCACTTACTGAGCATTACACTACCACACCTCTCGTTCTTGGTATACTGTATGTTCTCCACAGTTCTCTAATGCCAACAACACTCTCTATTGAACAATATAAGACATATAAAACAGCTCTCATCAGCTGACATGGCAGAAACACTTTGGGTCTGTGTGTCAGGGATTGGAATGGAGCCATTCCTATCATCCCTAATAATACCTAATTTTGAAGCATTATTACATCTATTGGCAGTTTTCTATTCAGCATTGAGCTATCTTCTGTCAGGACAGTCTGGTCTTGCGTATGTATGTACACGAGGTGCACCCACAATTAGCAATCTCCCTCTTCTCATACGCTTTGACCTGATGGTGAATGCAAAGCCAATCAGCGTCAAGATTGGCAGATGATGAGGAGAGTATGTTCACACTACCTAAGCAGAAATCAGGAGCCATACAGTAATTCACACATGTGCACACCTCAACAGTCCATCAATTCCCATTTATGCACACACCACACACTCTGCTCACATTCCTCTTTCTCTCTTTCTTCATCACACACACACACACACACACACACACTCACACACATGTGAATGCATCACTCCATCTCATCCTCTCTCCCAGCGAAAGATGGAGTCAGGCTCCAGCTGTGCTCCCAACTGAAATCTCGTCCCATCTCTCTATCGCTCGTTCTTTTTCTCCTGCTCTCACTCGATCCTCTTTTTTTTTCCCCAGGAAGGCAGGAAGGCTCCCGTGCCTGACTTCAGCACAGCCGCAGTGCCTGCTGGACAGGCTCCAGCTCAGAGGAGGAGCAGGAGTATCTGGGTCAGGATAGAGGAGCCCCTTCACAGCTGAGAAGGGGGGAAAGAGCAAGCTATGCCTTCGTTACCCCGTAGTGCTTCTCCTGCATCCTCTTATCTTGCCCCGACACACATGTGCACAGGCCTGTCATCAGGCATTCAAGACCAGTAGCATGGTTACATGAGAGACACCGCATCCCCTCAGCAGTTCCGCTCCAACCGCTCCACTTTGCAATTCTCCCAACGCTGAATTTTTCACATACTTGTCAGATGCGATTCTTAATCAGGCTGCGAGACTGTGTATCAATACGTTAAATCATTTGTAACAGGCCTAAATGGGAAAACAAACAGCTTTCATAAGGAGAATTATGAAACAAAGATGTTTGCGACGCTGGCATCGTTTAATGAAGATGAAATATAAATGTGGAAATAAATGGCTGCGTAATTCCCCCAATCATCTGTGCACTGGGTGGATTCTCAGACCTAGATTGATCTTAAGCAACCAAATGAATTGTGAACGTATTGAGCATGTTTGGTGTATTCAGATCTTTCTAATTGTAAAACCAGCACGTGTCGCACTTCTGGGACTTTGAAAAGATCTTGGCCTAGCCATTTCACAAAGTAGCAACTCAGATGGCAGAAAAGGATGTTAGCACTGTTCATGTCTTTTATTAAGCTCATTGCATATACGTACACATTGCAGGCTAAAAAAAGTAAGTGCAACCTATGAATTCAATAACCTGTAGAAACCTTTAGAAGCAATCACCTCCACCAAAGCACCATGTCCTGTAGCTGCAAATACGGTTTGCTCCACATTGAGGAGGAATTTTGGACCATTCCTCCCTGCCTTGATCTTCTCCTTGAAAAACCAGCACAAGCCACACACCTTCAAAACGGCCTTGGCCCAGCCTACTCCACGATGAGATAGGAAAGCAAAGCAGCCTCATCCTGGAATAGCTTACAATAGGATCTCATCTGACTCTCATGGCAGAAAAGGGTGTTAGCACACGAGACTTGCACCATCCGCCAATATCTGATTCCCCATTTTAGGGTAACTCTTATGCATCTCTCATTTTGGCCCTCCCAAAGAGAGAGGCTTTGGCCAGTTTTGGTGGGAAATGAGCCAAGCTAAACCTAGAACACTGCGCTCCCTCAACCTAGTTTCATCCCGGCTGCAGCGAGTTCCAAAAGAGAGAGAGACAGAGAGGGAGTGTGGGAAAGCCGCTTCTTCAGAGGTTTTAAAAAGAAAGAAGGGAGGCAGTGCCGGGGATGAGCTGGTGGCTCTCTGGCAGGGTCTCATCCTCCGTGAATGGAGATGGATGACAGCAGTTGTAGATTTGGGGCACTGCGAATGCAGGTCACTCTGGATTCCTCTCACCAAGCTGCGTAGCATGCTAGTGCTAGCTCTGGAGAGAAACCAGGTAATCCTGGCTCAGGAGTGCCAGGCTGGAGCAAGATAAAAGGAGGAAGGCTGGGTAGGAGAGAGGCAGAGGGAATTAGGCTTTGGGCACGTAGGGAGGGATGCTGGATTGCTGTTGCTGGAGGAGAGGAAGGAGAAGAAGGAGTGGAAGAAGTGGTCGTGAAGGAGGGGTTGGTTACGCTAAGAGACTTTGGTGAGGAATGAGAAGGAGGAGGAGGAGGAGAAGACGTAAGCCTATCAGGATGGCGTGAGATGAAACCAGCGCTGATTCAGGAGCCTTCTTACCTTAGGACATCTCATCCCGCGTTCGCAGTGTTTAGCTGACAGAAGCGAAAAAGGCGCCTGATTCTGACGAGCACTTTTCTGTTTGTTGTATGCCGTATAAATAGGCTGCCTCAGATGCGAAGAAGGGTTGCATGCCTGAAAGTTTTGCCAGGAAAATACTGCTGACATGTTATTTGATTTCTTGCCTTTTACATCTCAATAAATACGGTGACTGGGGTGATCCTAGTGATCCTACACCAACATGTAGTCTTCTGTTTCTTAAATATTTGAGTCATGGGCCTGGTTCCTAACACCTGCAGCAGCAATATGATCCCGAACAGCAGCTATGAACAAGACGTATGAAAGGTTATGCAGTCTGCAGGATCCAAACACCATCTTGACGGAATTGATCGGAGCCTCTGCCGTCTGAATTCACAATTTACAGTGATACCTCCTCCAGCCCTCAGAAGTGGTCACGCAGTCCTGCACTGAAAACAAAAATATTCATGTATTTCAGAGGGAAAGTGTTTGTTTACCGGACGGACGCAATGTAATTTTACATTCCGCCTCGACGGCACAACATCAGTCATAGCGTTCCTCAAATGGCTGTACAAAACTTTAAAAATAACCTTAGCCAAGGTTGTCTTGGTTGTCTGTCTGTACCAGTGTAGCAAAGAAGCCCTTATCTGAAATATCTCTCACTGTCACAATGGCCAAGGTCCCTCGTCTCCAGCAGCGGCGTGAGCTGCGTTCTGTCTCCCACTTTCATAATTGCTGTGATTAGTGGCAGGCGATCATTTTGTTGTTGAAAACATCTGTGCAGTGAGCGTCATCCTTCTCCCAGATAATGAGCCAATGTAATCTGTCTTCCTGTTTTAATTTTCTTTGATTAAAGCGTTTGTCTCAGACAAGTCTTATTTAATGAGTGTTTCATAATTTGCAGGGAAAAGATGCACAACTTCCATTCGGAAGGGTGAAGTGCTCCTATGTTGGTCTGATGTCCAGCTGCGAGCGCTTTGAGCAGCTACCACGAAACCGATTCCCAGACCTGACAAAACTTTGAGTTTCTCGCACTTTAGAAAGTCTTTTCTGAAGCATCTACATTCTCAAGGGCAATGAGCATTGCTATGAGATTGGAAATTGAGTGCGAGATGAAGATTTGCAAAATCATACGCCTCAACAGTCACAGAGGTAAAAACCTCGGAGATATTCATTCATGACCCTTTTATGTACAAATAGGTTGCAGGTTGAAAACAGCAGAGCCTCAGAGATGTGGTTTACATCTTATGAGGGCAAAACAGGTGGCTGGAGGTGATTCCGAGTTCAGGGAGAGTTTTTTCGGCTCGTCAAAAAATGGCCAGCTTTGAAATATTAAAAAAAGGAACCTCCGAATCAATGTCTCAGGATCTCTAGTGGTCAATTTCCACCTTTTAACAGATATTGGATTTCAAACAAGTGTTAAATTGTGCCTGGGAGTAAGAGGTGAGCATGCTACATTTATTGCCTGTAACACATCTCAGCGTGCTAATATAAAAGGAATGTGTTAGCGCTGGAGGAATCTGAACGCAGTGTCTAAAGGGGCCCTAGAATGTGAAACTGGATGTTCCTTTGCATAGTTGAATAATGAGAGTTCGGTACATGGAAGTGACAAACGTGAATGTGAACCTCAGACACTGTCGAGCTGGAAATCCTGCCAATTTCGCAACAGTCTTCACTCGTAATATTTAGAGCCTTAAAATTTACATGAACGCAGCTCTCCAGCAAAAGCCCCTGTCAAAACTGGCGAAACAGTAAAAAGCGACAGAAACCTCAGGAGAATACTGTGTTGTTGATACTGGAGAGCAGCACCTAACCTTCAGACTCAGCTAGAAATATGGGATATGGTTTGCTCCATGAACCAGGCCTTGTGACCGCAGCTTTTCCTCTGCCAGTATCTGCAGAAGGGGAGCTCAAACCCGGCCTCAGAGGCAAACGGGGAGCCTTGATAGTCTAACAACTAATGCTAGCTTATGCTACCTTTTATTATCTTTTCTTTTAATCATCTTCTTCCTCAAAAACAAGCTGGACTACCCCAGCTGACTGCCAAACTAGAGCCTAACACACAGCAGAAGAGAAAGTACCTACTGCCAAACCTGGGAAACTGAGTAAGGGCAAGGATAAAAGCTAACCCAGCTACAATCTCTTCAGCTCACTAACAGCACGTGGCACTGAGAGGACACAATGAGAGGACAGTAACACAGACACAATCTAGGATAACTTGGAATAATACAATGTTAAAACAGGGTTGTTAATAGGCTAGTAACACTGCCTTTTTCACCCCCAACAAAGCCACATGCTTACTATTTTCTACTACAACCATTAAAAAATCATCTTAAAATACTAGTAAATGCATTCTTTAGCACCTTTAAGTTTGATCCCACATGCAATCTACCCTCAGTGGAGAGCCTTGTGTTTTTCTGTGCCTGTTGTGCCATGTCTAAAGAGCCCGCTAGCTATAAGGGAGTCTCCACTCCAGATCACCTACCTGCCTGTCCATGTCAGGTAATGAAGCTATAGCCCAGAGGCGTGTCAGGATCTTTAACTAGCGAGGCATCTCCAGGCTTCATTAACTGCTGAATGTCTGGCCACCAAGCCTCTCCATTGTAGGGGTTGACGTCAAAGGGCCTGCCGCTCTGACCAAGGAGCAGTTAGTACTGCAACTATAATGCAGAGGAGAGGCTGAACTTGCTAACTTTGCTCTGCTCTACTTTATCCCTCTTTGTTCGGTCGTTGCATCATCCACCCTTTTTTCCATTGCAGCAAGGAAAGCTGAGTGTCAGAATTTCGGAAGGACAAAAGTGCAGAGTTGGGGTATTTAGGAGAAAAGTGCAGTGCAACCCCAGAATTAAGGCTTAACGGCTTCGTCTCTGTATTATTACCAATGCCGTCTGCATGCAAGAAAACCTTGTCCTCAGTGCGAGCTTTCAGGTGCATTTTGTGTGTCTGTTTTTATGTAAGAGTACCTCAATTTGTTTATGTGTTAACATAGAGTGACCATGCGTCCTCCTTTTTAACCAATCAGTTCAATAAATCTTGTGGATGTTGTCTTGATTAAAACAAATAAACCAAGTTCTCTATAAAGTCCAAAGTTTCAAATTAATAATTAAGGCAGTCTCACACTGTTAACTGTTTATGTAATGCACAAATAACATAACATTTAGACCAAAACTGAGGCCACATACTTTTATATGTGTGAATTGTGAATTATCATAACTAACCCATGTAAAGGGTGAGAATTTTGAAAGCTGAAAGCTTTGGATTGTTTAACATGAGTCAATTTGACCTGGGAACATTATTGCTGAGCATAACAGGAGGGTTAAAGACTGGAGGACACACCAAGTCAAGTCAAGAGGCTTTATTGTAATTTCAGCTATCTACAGAGTACACAGTGAAACGAAACAACACTCCTCCAGGGCCATGGTGCAACACACAACACAGTGCAGACAGAAACACAAGTGCAACACAGGACAAGTGCATACAGACAGTACAGCACAATGCAGACAGTGGAGTACGAGACACAGAATGCAGACGAGAAAGTGTAGCTGGCAGTATAAATATATTTATTTATTTTTTGATCAGACTGTAGTGCAAATAGAATGTGCATACTATGTTAATGTGGAGGATCCGCCAGAAAACAGTAGAGTGCAGCACAGGTTAATGCAGTACTCTGGCAGCTACTTTTAATAAATAAGTAAATATGTGCAAAAGAGTCCACTGACACAGTGAGGTAGTATTTAGTACTAGGGGGATAGTGGACTTTGATGGCAACTGATTTTATTTTATTAACATAGTAAATAAATAAATTAATTAATTAATTAATTAAATAATTTAGCTGTGTTTAGTTTTAAAAACTTGAGATAAACTGAAATAAAAGAAGTAATGATTTTGTTTAATAGCCTATATAAGCCTTTTTAGTAGTTTTTACCCTAAATAACAACTTAAAATCACTGTGATGCTCCACTGACTTGTAATACAGAGAATAGCCTCACTACTGCTGATTGCAGTATGTAACTTTGGTGAAGCAGGCAGGACAACGCTGATGAGAACTGGGTAACACTGTGTAACATGCGGTCATGCCCGGTCAGCTGTGGAGGTGAAAACAAGAAAACACTTGCAGGGCTGGACGATGCAAGACTTCAATAAAACACAGGGCAACGTAAACAGAAACAACAACAAAACAATATACAACCAGGGGTACAGCAATCTAATGGACAGAACTAGAAAGCAAAAAACGTGGCAACTCAACCAGGGCAAAGTAACATCTGGGATTGGGAGGAAGCTAAGCACGATACAGTGGAAACAATAAACAATAAACATTAAAAATGTTAAACAATAAACAAAACAAAACTCTAGACGGGGGCATGGGCAAGGTTAAACACAAAACAAGCCAAAACAACAGGACAGAAAATAACGAAGCAAGACTTCGGGAAAACAGGGGGGCTAAGGCAGGGTCAAAACAAAAAACAGAGCTAACCTACCAGGGCAGACAATGTAACAAGGATAACACCGTGTGAGAGCAAAGCAATGGCTTAAGAAGCCCAGTCCCAGGTGTTCTGAATAGGCTTAATAAGGGACGACCAACTTCCGAAATCTCCAGCTTGTCCAGAAAAGCATAAATCACAAAGCTCAAAGCACACTTCCTGTCTGTAGGGGGAGCCCAGGAGCAAGAAATGCACCCACCCACCCCCCACACCCCCATTCATAGATATGCATTGCAATGTCCCTACAACTTAGGCCTACCTAAAGCCCCTTGGCCACAACATCCCAACCACAGTGCATACCCATGTATTCCTACAGTCCGCTTAAAAAAAAAAAAAGAAATATGGTCATCCTAGTCAACAGCATGAAAGCTAGACTGGAATGACCACAGGATTACACAACCGGGGTGGTATCCCCAAGACACACACCACTGGTAGTGCCACCACTCTGCCAGCTTGTCCTGGCTAAGCAATATGTGAAACAAATGAATAAAACACGGTTGGCAATGCCATTTTTGTGGGTACACTTAACACAGCATGTTCAGTGTCCAGGCCCCTGCTTTCCTGCCAATGTCCTGGGCATTGCCTCTCGCTTTTTTTTTTTTTATCCCCCACAGTTGACCAAAGCAAGTTCCCAGCAACAATTAACAACAAACTCTGGGAGACAGGGAGACCATGACCCACTATTTTTAGTTCGGAAAGAGAGAACATGACTAGACAGAAAAAAGACAATATGAGCCAGTTCCTTATCTGAATGTAATGAATGCATAGGCTGCGAACTAACCCAGTGGATTATGGTGTCATATATAAAAGCCTCCTGGCGGATGTGGAAGATCTTTCTCCATTTATCCAGAGAGGGATAAAACCAGCTTTTTTTTCCTCCTCTCTCTCCTTTCCCTTGCCCTTTTCCAACCATAATGAGGATAGAGCGTTACTATGGTAACCCAACTACTCAGGTACAATTTATCTTTGTGAGCCTTTTGCAAATAGAAGCCCAGTTCTCGCTCAAGCGCTGAAGGTTCTCATGGAAAGGAAAGCAACAAAGCAAAGGGCTCCGAGCAAAATAAATCCAATTGTGTGTGACTTGTATGGATGAAAATTCAATTAATTTGCTGCTAATCACAAACAGTCACCTCTTTTTTTCATATTCAACTGGAAAACCCTGGTGTGCTGGGTTCTTGTTAATTAGATAAAAACTATGCGTCCTCGTTACGTTCTTTCCTGTCTGATTTCCCTGCTGCAGCTGCAGATCGGGAATTGATTATGCCCTTAAATGTTTAATCGCTCTCAAATCATCGGAAGGAAATCACAGAAAATGACACCCTGTGAAAACTCAAGGAAAAGAACAGGTTGCGGCCTTCTCTCTGAAGAGGAACTGTTTCAGGAATCCGGAAATTCCACATGTTTGTGATTGTCTAAAATTTACACATGATGGTCGGAATGATACGAACTGGTCTGTGCAGCATCAGTGCGTAGTGAGTACTTGATGTAGAACAAGCTGTTCATCAGCTTTGCCCATTCAGTTCCTCCATACAAGAGATGTTGTAGTGTACATACACTAATATATCATAAATTGTTGCTGTTCAATGAAAAACATGTATCTCCAAAATGGTGACTTTACAGGACAAGGCGAAAATTATATTAACTCTGAATGGAAGTCAATGTCAAGTCAAGTCAAGTCAAGTCAAGTGGGTTTATTGTCATTTCAACTACATACAGAGTACACAGTGAAACGAAACAACGTTCCTCCCGGACCATGGTGCAACATAGACAGTGCATACAAGACACAAGTGCAACACAAACAAACAAGTGCGGACAGACAACACAGTACAGACAGAGGATAATAAATAATGACTGTAGTGTGCAAGTTGTGCAATGTGCGATAAATAGAGTCCAGTGAGGTAGTAAAGTTATCAGTGCAAATGCTTGTGCAAAAAATGCTTCCCATGTTATCTGGGATAAATGGTTGGAAAGAGAGAGAGAGGGAGAGAGAGAGAGAGAGAGAGAGAGAGAGAGAGAGAGAGAGGGAGAGTGTAAGATATCAGTTCAGGAGTTGAGTTGTGTTGAGGAGTCTGATGGCTTGGGGGAAGAAGCTGTTGCAGAGTCTGGTCGTGTTGGACCGGATGCTGCGGTACCTTCTTCCTGATGGCAGGAGGGAGAACAGACTGTGTGAAGGGTGGGTGGAGTCATCCACAATGCTGGTTGCTTTGCGGATGCAGCGGGTGGTGTAAATGTCCATGACGGAGGGGAGAGAGACTCCGATGATCTTCTCAGCTGTCCTCACAATGCGTTGGAGGGACTTGCGGTCAGAGGCTGTGCAGGTCCCAAACCAGGCAGTGATGCAGCTGCTTAGGATGCTCTCTATGGTTCCCCTATAGAAGAGGGTGAGGATGGGTGGAGGGAGACGGGCCTTTCTCAGCTTCCGGAGGAAGTAGAGACGCTGTTGGGCTTTCTTGGCTGTAGAGCTGGTGTTCAGGGACCAGGTGAGGTTCTCCGCTAGGTGGACACCAAGGAACTTGGTGCTCTTAACGATCTCCACAGAGGAGCCGTTATGTGCAATAAGAGTTTATTCCAAGTAATTTAGAGCATTACTATTGGTCTATTCACAGATCTACATAATTATTACACAGTGCACAGAGCAGCTACAGGGTTCGAACCATGGAGAAAACTAAAAATAAACAAAAATGGAGATACATGTTTTCCATTGGACAGCAGGGATATTTCTTTTACTTTTTGACAAAATGTAAATCTGGTAAATCTGATGAATGGACCAACATATGTGCTCCAAAATTAATTCCTTCTTCTGTAAAGTTGCTGTTTTGGAGATACAAGGTGTTTGTGTGACAGCAACGATAAACATACTGCATATATATTGCAATGTGTGCAAATTAAGCTGAACTAGGTTTAAGACCAAAGCTCAATTATTTAGCAATCTAATTCTGTAGCTATAACTTCATTTATGGCCACTATGACAGCATCAAAATAAGCGGGAAAGAAGGAATGGCGACACCTGGTTGCATCCATGTAAATCGTGGTGTTTCTACATAACTCACATTTCAATCAAGCATGTGCGCACTAAACCGTCCTATTTAATATGACTCATTTCATTTATTTTTTATATTGTTGAGAATCATCTCAAATAGGCATTAGCAAAAACATAGCTAAAGTTTAGCGAACCTTAGAGCTGCTTGTTTGTAGTTTTGACATTGAGCTGTTAGTGTGGTCATCCACAGATCATTTAACACACTACACAACAAGTCATATGACTGGCCAGGCCAAAACAGCTGCCAAAACCTCAGAGACGCTTTCAAAGATTAGGTGGTTCAGAGACAATATACTGACATCATTGTTAGTATTCTAAGCTGTTCTTTGATGCTTTGAATAGTTAGTATGTGACACTGGTAGTTGGGGCAATAAATGCTCATATGCTGTAAAACAAGCAGCATATTATAGCATATGTAGAGCTTGTGAAAAAACAAAATGATGAAGTGGCCCATGTTTTAAGACACAACAGTGTTTAAGGGTCTGTGGTATGTCAATTTGTTATACTGAACTCTCATAATTCAACTATGCCAAAGAAAACAGAGTTTGACATTCAAGGGACCCTTTAGACACTTCTTAAAATATTGGTTGACTGTTTGTAACTTGACAGGGCTCCCAACCAGTCACCACATAACAGCGGTCTCCAAAATCTCCAAAGAACAAAATGCACTGCGGAACCCATGCTACATCTGGAGAGTGGTGGTGGTGTTTTGGTTTCATTCCTAAAGCTCATGCATGAATCCATGAAGGTCTGCCATGGATGTGACATGGTAAGCAAAGCCTCTGTGTGATATTCGTGGCAGTTCATTTTCAGTAGGATGGACTGCTTTGGCAAAACCACACTATTACATTTATATATAAAAACATCACCTTGCATGTCTATGATGGTAGAAATCTCCTGCAGACGCCGTTGCACAATGATGATCTGACTATAAACACATACAGGGTGTGCAACAGGATTCATAGATTGAGAATAGGTGGTACAGTGCAGTGTATGTCTTCTTGTTTTTTTGGAAAAGGGTTCGCAAAGCAGATGTTTATGATTGGCCAAAAGAAGTATTTGAGAATGAATATGCAGTTTCCTCCGGAGTACTCTTACAGAAATTGGTGGTGAAGGACCTGCATTGACTTTTAGAAGCAATACTTCCCTGGAAGCGAAGCCATGAAATCTGCCAGAGGTCCCTGTCCACCAATTTGGTCTTTCGGACACAATTCTGACATGAATTTTCTTGTAGACTGGGATTTTTGCCACTGCTGGTAGACCCATATGACCGTACGCTTCCATACACCTGCAGATTCAGCTACATCCTACACACTATGGCCACAATATGGATTGTATACCCAAATGCAATCACTCCATTTTTGTCAGTCATTAACATCTTTTGTAACCCATTTTCCACGCATTGAACGAGGCATTCACTGCATTGATCATCCTTGTGCAATGCCATCTTCAGGAGGCTCAAGTTACTACCACTTTATACATGCAAGGTGACTAGAGCTATAAATACACATATATACATATGAGATAGATAGATAGATAACATAATTTAATATTTTTTTTACATTACTTAAAAGGATGACCATAGATACCTTTCAGATGACTTGCTTTCCAGACAGTGCTACTCTAGCCCAGTGGAGACAACAATCATTATTCTCAAAGTTAATAAAAGTGAAACAGTTCATAAACAAGTTTTAGTGCTTCTAAATGTGTTTCTGTTTGCCACAGATTGTCGGTCTGCGTGCTCAAAGCTCTGTCTAGACATTTTAGAGCACCGTTTCTCCAGTCCC
The DNA here is from genome assembly GCF_030463535.1 of Salminus brasiliensis. Classification (NCBI taxonomy): domain Eukaryota; kingdom Metazoa; phylum Chordata; class Actinopteri; order Characiformes; family Bryconidae; genus Salminus; species Salminus brasiliensis. The sequence goes on along the minus strand of NC_132896.1, from coordinate 28,090,472 downwards.
TTCTTTAAGTGCTTCAGAGAATTCAGTGGTGGGACTGCCACTTTGTTGTTTTGAAATCCTTGATTGAGGCTCTAAACCACAGAACCCAGGGGAGAGATGTCTATTATCTGCCTCGACACTCGGACACTCCTTCATTCGTGGAGGAGGTGGGGGTGGGTGTAGAGGGTGGCAGTGTGGGGGTGAGGGATGAGGAACACAACAGAGACAGGATGAGTGAGGGGATATTTAGCAAGTGTGGCCCTGGAGTCAAGACTGGCGCTGACCTTTGAGTTACCTCCCGGCGAGTGCTGCTCTGTGCTTGTCCAGTCCCTAGACAGACAGGGTTGTGGTGAAGAAGCCATGCCAGGAAACTGAAAAGGGATTTGCTCGGCTCAGCTGCAGGAGTGAAAAAGAGAGCAAGGGAGCGAGCTCTAACCCGCACTCAACCTCAGTACTCTTGCTTTTCTTGTAAAGGCCTTCAGATCTGTGCAGCACAGTGGAATTGCACAGGCTTCTAGAGCTTTCTAGAGAGGAAACGTTCCCAAGCTGCCGTGTTCTCATGAGTAACAAACATTGTAATGGCAGTAAAAGCATGCACAGCAAGTTTGGTATATCACAGCTTTGTAGTAGTACATACTTCAAGGCAGGCTTATTTTCCAGATTAAAGTGTGGTCTAGACAGGACTGACCTGGAATCCAACTTTACACTCGGGACATTTCACTTTTCACAAATTCCTTATTTCGTCTCACCAACAACATACCACACTCACTCCAGTGGACAATGCATACAATTCATCGTCTTACCCATTGGATAAAAGGAAACTGTACACAATTGTCCGCTTAATTCAGATGCAGTCCATCACTGAAGGCACGTTTGGTGTCCAAATGTTATTCATATATTTTATTTTAATATCTGATTTGTACCCATTACCTTTTCTCCTCAATTCTCTGCCAAATGCCCAACCCATACATTTTGTCCCATCTCATGCAATGCTCCCGACACTGGGAGGATAAAGACCAACAGCCAGCCACCACCTCTTTTTCCAAATTGCTGCCAATTCGACATCACCAGGCAACCAATGCGCTCTGAGAAAAGTGTCATGTACCCAGCTCTGATGCATCAGCCAGCAGACACCAGTGCCGGCCAGCATGGCACTGGAGTGATGTGGGCAGAAAGAGCCATCTACCCACCCTAGAGAATGGCCAATTGTGCTCTCCCAGGGTTCCAGATGCCGATGGTAAGCAGCATGACCGGGATTCGAACCAGCGATCCTCTGGTCATAGTGACCACTTGGGGCCCTGCGTTTTCATTTTAAACTGGTGCTACTAGGCTATCATTACTAACAAATGCAGGAAGTCCACAGTCACCCACATCTTTCCAATAAATTCATGCCCACACACTTCTCTCCACCCACTCTAACCACATCCAGGTCATTCATTAAGGTGCAGTCGGACTTACTGTGAACTAAAAATGCACAAAGCTATACTTGGAGAGAGGGTGGAGCCATGTTAGCCTTGTGATTGGTCAGGGGTATGCTGATGTAAACCTGGCCTGCTTTTAGGGCTGGTCATTCTACATCGAGAGGAGAGCAATACTGGGAAAATACAGCAGATATTTATTATGCATAAAGACATATTCATAAGACATACTTTGTACATTTACATTGGGAGGCCTGTGAAGCCAGATTAACTTCATTAGAAGGAAAACTCAGATTTAGGTTCCCTTTAAATATGTTGGCTAAATGCATTTGAATAGCACACTAAAGTGGAAGTATTCTTGGATTCAGAGCTGGAGGTGGAGGTTTACTTTCAGAACATTCTGGCTGAGAGTTTGGCTGCTTCGTTACAGCTCTGTATTGCTGTATATTCCTTCAGGTATGAATTTTGTATGATGAACCCTCCTCTGCTGAGACGGCTCACATCAAATCACCAATTACCATTCGAAAACGACACCTTTCATTTCGCCTCCGATGCGCAGCGCTGCCTGCCTATTTTTAAGTGTATTGCAATCAGGAAGAACCCACATTGAACTTGCTAAAGAATTCCCTTGTCGGTCTAAATGTGTTTAATGAGCACTGTGTGGGTTACCTTACACCTCCAAACTTTAGGTGCGTGACACCCTGTTGGAAGGTTTTCACAGCAGCCATTTTGCGCCACTGAAATGCTTCCCACACATTAGTGTAATTTGTTTCCCAGCCATTTCACACATGCAACCACTTAACAACATCCTAGCGTTTAGCACTGCAAACGAGCACATGCACGAGAGTGATCGAGAAACAGCGAGAGTGATGGAGAGAGAGACAGAGACAGAAACAATGCCAGGTTCACAGTAGCTTTAAGCCCAACTTTATCTTAAGAGCCGGCTAGTTCTCCACTGCTGCTCAGGTGCTATCTACCTGGCTAATCACCGGTGTTTGAGTGCATTGCCCCTGCTGACCTGGAGCTGCTCTGACTGTGCTGCATATGTCTGATGCCTGAAGCAATGTGGGCTTTGCCTCTGGCACAGAATCCCCCCTGGATGCTTATATCATTGCACTCTGGCTTGACTGCGAGCAATCAATATTCCTCTAAATGTCACGTGATTCATCTTTCCATCGGAGAAAGAAAATGTAGCCCTAAATGGTGGGGAAATGTGGAAACGGGTGGTGGCCCATGCCATGTTTGCAAGACAGAAGCTACCAAGCCTGAATACCAAACACAGGATCAAGTTGATTAGGTTTTAAGTAATTTTGATATCCTGTCTCGAACGCTGGCCTCCGCTTGTGCCTGTGTGCACAAAACGGATCATTTCCCCTGCAGCAGCACAGAATGAGTGGGTTTTGCTCAGTAATCCTCCATAATAAATGCCACCGGTGTTCACAATGTCCCTCCCCGCTACCTCACAATATATATATATATATATATATATATATATATATATATATATATATATATATATATATATGTGTGTGTGAAGTAGAAGATCTTACATTTTCTTAAGGCTTAAACAACTGACTGTTCTCCCAGACTCCCTGACTTCCTTAGCTGAAGCTGCAGTCAATGTTGATTGACTGAAGAGCTGCATTCAGGCTGTTAAACTCTAGTTAATGCAAACATGACACCTTTGCCAGAGATTATAGCTCGCTCTCTCTTCCCCTCTCTCTCTCTTTTGCTCTTGCTGTCTTTCCCATTGAAATGAAATTAAGTTAAATTATTCACAGCCAAAGAATAACGCAGGAAATTAGAGGCATATTTGAGGACTGTCTACACCGATCCATAAACGCATGCCTGTTTTCAGAGCGCTTTCCAGCTCACCTTCTTGCAGGAATCAATGAATGCAGGCATCAAGCACCTCTCTCACTCAGCCTGCTTCGTTACTGCACTGTTTATTTTTCTCGAGGTATGAATTTTGTATGATGTGGCTTCCTCCACCATGGACACGTACATCAAATATTCAAAACCGTCCAAATCCACGAGGCAATCCACCAGGAAACCCCCCCACAAAATCCTTCACCTTGTGTTTACGCCTTGTGCGTGTTTATTCTGCTCCTTTATCTGCGCTGTTCGTCTGAGGTGGCCATAGAGGTTTGTTTGGTTGCGTGGTTGAGGGGGAGGTGAACTGACTGGAGCTCCCTGAAGGCCTAGCCCTCGCTCACACTGGCTTCTTTAGAAGGGAGACGTCTCCGACAATTAGCTTCCCGCACAATCTTCACACATCAGTGTCTTTGGATCGCACACGGGAAGGGGCTCGCTAATCTCCACACAGGCCTGGGACTTCAGATAGAGACTGAACGACTTTGTACTACTTTTCACATCCCATTACACGATTACGTTAGTGTTTCATCACCGTTCTCGGGATCAGCTGTGAGGACTCAGGTGCCTACAGGATAAGCCATGAATGAATGAGCTTAATGCCTGCCCTTTTAAGGCAGCCTGAGGGATTACTGCATTAGTATAATGTTTAAAATAGAAGGTTTGGTAATATTTGTATTTTTATGTTTTTTTTTACCACAGTTTACAAGACAGCATTACAGAATGAGGTTCAGCTGACTTAGGTTAGCATTCGTAGTGTTTAACTTTTAACATTTGACTGAAGTTTGAGCAGGATGTTCCCATTTCTCCCAGAAAGTCTGGTCTTTACTGATTTATTGGGCCCTATTTTGGCGACCTTTTAGCAAGCCGTCAACTGTGCAGCTTGATTTAAGGCACGTCAGTGTGTCTTTGCTATCGTAAAGATGTGCTAAAGGCATGTACTTAGTCTCTTTATTAATCATCGGTGTGTTTTGGGCATAATGTGCAATGGGCATAATAAACCAATCAGCCTGTCACTCACCATTCCCTTTAAGAGCCAAGTGCGGTCCGACTATGGCGGATTGCTATTTCAATGGCACAAAGCGGGGGTGTGCACATGTTGGGCACGTGCCTGTGTTGGCAATTCACTGCCAAGATAGCAATGAACGTCTGACCGTTGACATCTGCCTGGGTTAATCTCAGTCAGTGGCGCACCTGTGTGTTGCCAAGATAGCAATACACCAGAAATTGACCTGAACACCCCTCATTTTAAGACCCCACGCCAATCAGCATAGATATATCCGCGAGCAGCGTTGCTATTTAAACAACGCAGTTGGAAGGCATAAAAATAGACTGTTGGCGGGGTTTAAGATAGCAATGAGCATCGCGACGTGCCATGCGCAGGGTATAAGATGGGGCCCATCGTCATTAAAGTCCATAATGTGACTGGAAATGCCCAAAATTCCCGGGGTTTACAATGAACCAAATGCTATCTTGGCAACTACAGTGATGCTGATTGTGATTCTAGTGCTAGCAAACAGCTTCCCAGACCGCTGAGCAGGTTAAGTTTCTAGTTAACAGATGCTCCGCAGGTGCAGTATAAGGGATTAAGTCATCCTATGGTGTGTAGAGCTGGTAGCCTGCTAGTTAACAACAGTGCTAGCACCACAACCAGCACTGTCCTGGTCCCTTCTTACCTCAAAAAGGTGGTTTGTGACACAAACTGAAGAACAATATGTTTTCAGCTAAGATCATATTCTCACACCAACATAAATGTAAAGCAAAAATTAAACAGGAATGTGGATTTAAAGGCAGAAATGGTTACTTTTCTGTCTTAAAATTGGCAAAATAAAAGCAATATGGACTGAACTGTTTAATATATGAGTTAATTATTTATTTACGCTTAATTAATCTGTCTCATAGCACGCTGAAACAGCTCCATCACCATAGGACAAATCATTCAAGTCATTGAAATGGCGTTACGTCTGCTGACTTGACTAGGACTTGAAGTTTAAGACTTGGGACTTGACTGTATTGGTTTGGGACTTACTTGTTACTTGCAACTTAGAGACTTGTTCCCATGTCTGGCTTATAGTGATCAAACTGATTGAATCATAACTTGTCTTCTTTCAACTTTATGGATTTTAACCCATAACATGAGGACTGTGTTGTATTATTATTTTCTGGACCAGCTATGGGAAAAAGGGTGCCTGTAGGATAAGTGTTAAATTAATAAGCTGAAAATATGCACTTTTAAAGCAGCCAAAAGGATTACTGCATCTATTCAGTACAAGGTTGTTGCATGAGAACACATTTTTGTCAGTTTAACATAATTTTTTCCACAATTTACTTTATTAACATACTAGTGTACAGTCATGAACAATTATTTGTGTACATGAATTATTTGTTCGGTTGTTATATATATATATATATATATATATATATATATATTTATTGTTTCACAAATCACATTGTGGGGAATCAACAGGCTATACATTACAAACAAAATGTAATCATGGATCCTGTGGTCTTTTCTTTAACTGTCTTTGCATGTTTTAATAAAGTGGTGACAAAGTGGGAGTATTTATTATTAACCATGCAGTAATTTTAACATTTTAAAGTTAAAAAGGTGCTACAGTTACATGCAACCTGTAACTTCTGCACTATTTAAGGCAGAATGGAAAACTTCAAGAAGAATCTGGCAAAATAGAAGCAAAGTCTTGTGGGCGCAGATCTCTGTATATCTCTGTATTTTTAAATTTGATGGTAGAAATGTTCTACTGAGATTATGTGACATTTCCACCGTGTAATTTAGCAAGTAATTAGAGAAAACCATCATCTCAGAATATTGAGAGTGCTTACTTTAAATATACACAAAGCATAAACGAGCAGGGAAGCTACAAGTAGCCTGTGTGACCGGCAGACTTACTTGATTTACAGGGACTGTAAATGTCATTGTGGCACCCTGCATGCCCAAAAGGACTTCATTAGGGCTAAGGCAAAACTCATGGTCAGGACATGCAGGGGTCAAACCACGGGCAGGCAGGTATATCAAAGGCAAATCCATACTCCAGTAGCAGAGTGTCAAAAACCAAGTAAACCAAACTAGCAACACAAGCACATCAAGATTGGGTAGCGTCATGGATCCAAGTCCACACCAGCACACACAAAAGGGGGGCTTTAGTGGAGTCCTAATCAGTCCAGAAATTAACTGCACCTGTGTGCCTGGAGCCAAGCCTCAGGTGAGAGGCGGAGCCCAGCCCTTGTGCATGGGCTCCCCACTGAGGCCAGCAGAGGGAGACATTACAGTCACCATGTGTTGGCAGCATTTTATGGGCGTACTGTACGCTGTGGGAATTTGCTATGAAATTTCCTTCCTGAATGTTTCCACATGTTTCTACAGCTATGAGAGTTCCCAGGCTGTCCGGCTGCCCAAATGAGCCTGTATTGTGGCTTGGATGTTTTCCCAGGACTGCTGCCAGAGTGACTCTATTTGAGCTTGAATTTTTACCCAAGCCCACCACCAGAGTGACTCTGCATCATGGCTTGAATGTTTCATAGGGGCAGTGGTGGCTCAGCGGTTAGAGCTCTGGGATATTGATGACATGGTTGTGGGTTTGATACCCAGAATTATCAAGCTGCCACTGTTGGGCCCATAAGCAAGACCCTTCATCCTCTCTGCTCCCTGGGCGCTTGAGTTGGCTGCCCACTGCTGTGTGTGTGTGTGTGCTCACTGCCCCTATTCACTAGTGTGTGTGTGTGTGTGTGTATGTTTGTTCACCACCACAGATGGGTCAAATGTGGAGGATATATTTAGCTGTAATAGTACAGTGACAGATATGTGCATCTTTTCATAGACCCACCGACAGAGTTCATGTTGGGATGTTTCCAGGGGCTGGCAATGTCTCAACATCATGGCTTAAAGACCTCCTAATCCCATCGCTGGATTGAGGCTCTGACCACCGCACCCACTTTAGGGCTCTATTTTGGCCAGCTAAGTGACTGTATACCTCACTCTGCCTGCTGGGAAATTGTGTTTAATTTATTAATTGTTTAGTTGTTGTTAATGTGTTTTTGTTACTGAAGTAAAATGTCCTTGAGTTTGAGAAAGGCACTACTATTGAATCTAACCAGAAATTCAAAGACTAACACTCCTGTTTATATATTGTTTAGTGTCAGAAGGTGCTGTGTCATGCCAGAGGCCTGAAAGTGTTTTTTGCCATCAAAGCCATTTCAGAGAACAAAGCAAGGAAAAATCGTAGCATTGACGTTTTTGGGCAGGTTTCAAACAGAGAGAGATCTAAGAATCACTGCACCAGCATGACTCCCCCATTCAGTCACTCCCGTTCACCAGCTCAACCCTCTCAAACCCACACCCACGCAGTAGAAACCTAGAGCCCCATCCATCCACTCTCACGCTTCTGTAAAACTCACAAAAAAGAGACTGCCTGACTAAATCGGGGGTTACAGAAATAGATACATTTAGTAGATCTTTAATATAGTCAAGAGTCTATAGCGTGTTTACATTTTCAGAGGTCAGCTTGGGTTTTCAGTTTCTGGCGAGTGTCTACAGATTGATTCTTGATTTGATGCTCATTTGAAAGTTGGCTTCTTATTTTAAAATTTCACTCCATCTTAAACATTCTAGCGCCTGTAACTGATATGTCATTTCAGGTGGAATGTAAAATCTGATTCAGAAGCCAAAAGACAACTTTTATTTGGGCTTTACGGCCGTCAGTAGCACAAGTCAGCATTTTGACTGTTTCAGAGTACAAATGTTTGCTAATTCCGAGGAAAATGTAGATCCACAGAAAGCAGAACCAAGCTGAAATACTCACTGTAGGTGTGGCCGTGCCGTGCAGTGCCAATATCGCCACACCCCGACATATGCATATACATAGTCATTTTAAATGATCAAACTTTATATGTTGAAAGATGTTTAAATAAAAACGCTTACTTAGAGGCCTGAAAAAGGTATCAAGGCAGATTGAGAGCAGGACTGATCCCATTTAAAGGTGCCCTAAAATGGAAACCTTTATGTTTTCTGAGGCATATTTATGTACATGGAAGTGGAAAACCTTGAACCTCAAACACTGTCCATTACAAAGACGGCATAACCAAACAGAGATGTTAAATGGCCTTTATTTACCCCACCAAATTTTACATACACCTAGTCCACTAGTGCTTCAGTAGAATACGGTGTCGTTGGTACTTCTGAGACAATCTTTGCCATGATTGTGAATGAGCAACACTGCTGAGCATATGTATTTAGATATGATAAATATGCTAGGCTAAAAGCTAACCCTTTTCCATTTTTCCACCACAGGACGCAGTTAGATTTGAGAATAATCACAAAAATAGTTACTTAGAGTTATGCTCTTGTTAAAGTGCTAAATGCAATGCTATGCTATGTTATATGGTTTCTGTGTTAGCCGCTGCAGTGCTGTAAACCAATTAATTTATTTATTTTCCACAAGCCCTATCCCAGGGTTGTAAATCTGCATGTTAAACCGCACCTGGGCAATATATTGCCGCCAACCAAAGTCAAATACTCGCTATTTATAAATCACATAATAACTTAAATACTCAATAAATGCATTGACTGGTTTTCTGCCACTGCTGGTAGACCCATATGACCGTATGCTTCCATACACCCATATGGCTTTTGGCACACCTAAATGCAACCACTTTTCCATTCAACTATATCTGCTTAGTGACCCATTTTCTGCACATCCAACAAGACACTCACTGTACTGTATAACTTCTTCTCAATCTATGAATCCCGTCACACACCCTGCAGGTATTTATAGTCCCCGATCATCCTCGTGCATCCTGAAGGATCCTACCACCACAGAGCTTATCAAAAGCCTTGTGTTGCCATTTTTCCAGTTCCAGTTTTTACCTTTTGACAATTCAAAACTGGCAGCTGTCTTTCGTATCATGCCAAACTTTCACAGTGAATGAACGAAGGAGAAATGTACATTGAATAAACCCATTATTTCTCAATTTCTCAATGAGTTTAAAAGATAGTATTCTGGTTGCACTGGCTTCCATTTCCTGTGTTTCTACCTTTGAGGAAGAGAAGTGGAAAGTGATGTATAGAAATACAGCACTACCCACAGCGTTCAAACGAGCATGGTGCAATAAAGCAGACCCAGGTGAGATATAAAAACTTGAGTATACATACATATATCTTACTTTAGATGCACCGATTCCACAAAAGGAAACAAAAATCTGAAACCCTGATGCAAAATATGCCCTATGGGGACGGAGAAAGACTATTCCATCAGTGTTTGAGGGTTGATAGAGTCACTGCCTATGCCTTCTTATAACTCTTCTTGTGGAAGACAATCATTCAAAAGCCAGTGCAGGCAGCCTTCACCAAGCAAACATCATTCTCCACATGAACTGTTTTCGAGAGAAAGGCATTGCAGCACACCGTACTGAAGGGTTTTGAAGCCTCTCTGTGCCTTAAAAAAAGAAAAGGCAGTCTAAAAGCCCATTGAAGCTCTCCGTAGATGTCCTTTTTCAGGTTGGTGTGTGGTTACAGGACACTTCCCTTGACTGAATGTTCTCAACCATGCAGAGAAGTTCCAATTTGGCCCAATCTTTGGAAGTCTATATTACTATCCCACGGTCCTTGTTGAACATTGACCCTGGATGACCATCCTTCACTCCACGCTGATGTGCAGTTCGGAAAAAACCAAGCTAACTCACTTGTGCTGTCAGGCAGTTACAAAGCATTCTCAACCTCACTCATTGAGGTTCCCCTTGTTCATTTTCCATGCTTTGTTTACTCCCCTCCCACAGGTCTTCATTAGCTTCACTGAAACGCCTTAGTACAGTCTTCCAGCTGTCCAGCCCCAGTGGGCCTCTCAGCTACCTGCTTCTGATTAAGAGAACGGTCCATCCTCACACCTTCTGTTCCTCCTTCCTTCCACAGCATCTGAGGAAACCACAGGAGAAGACAACAGCATCGCTTTGAAGGCACTGACCCGCAAATCATGGCTTGTGCAACTGTCAAAAAAAAGTGGAGCAGTTGACATATGGTGATAATTTGCCATCAGTTAGCACAAAAACGCAGTTTGCAACTGGGACGGTCTGATCGGGCGGTTTCTTGGCTCTACATTGCAAAGGAGATTTCACCAAGTGATCAGACAAGCAATTAAGGACTTAAACAAGTTCTGAGCTCATCAAAGGATATTTTGCGCCTCTTCAGTTTTAAGAAAACCTCATTATGCGTCTTCCGGCCAATTTAGGGTAATTCTCTGCGTAATTGAAATTAATGCAGTTTGATGCAAGGCCATTGTTCCACCAAGGCACGGAGTAATTTCCCACCTCCTTTACGCTGAGGCAGCTGTCCAGGCCGGGGCCCTCGCGGAAAGGAAAGCCCTTTTAGCCCTGTCATCATGGGACACAGCGAGCTGAAGCACAACATGTTGATAAACAGTTCTGCCGGCTTGATGGATGGTGGCGAGTGGTGCTACATTTTCTTCTGTAGCTGCGCGTAGTCAGAGCGGATTAAAACATTCATCAAATCAATGTTCTTGTGTCATAAGAGCCAGGGAAGCTGAGCGCTGTTCATTAGTGAACAGACAGAATAATAGGTATGGACACCTTTGCAGAGTCTATGATGCGAGGCTTGTAGAGGGAAAGAATAAAGAGGACAAAGACAAAAAGGAACCTGACCAGGACATCCTTCACAGAGGGGGAGGGGGGGGGGTTCTTCTTTAGGAAACTAAGTATCATCTTCTGTCCTCTGTAGACATACCAGATGATGATAAATCTGGTATCACCTCTATTGTTCTAGAGATGCTTTGCTCTCACTGTTTTTAAACTACGCTAATTCTAAGGAGCAGATCTTTCCTAATTTCTACAACCCTGGTCCTCTATCTGTTCCTCCATAGGTCTAGCTCAAAATGACCTAAAAGTGCTCCTGGTTCTGATTATGGACTAGTGGATATGAATAATTGGGCAGTAGTTATGCTTCTTCCTGTACTTTTATTACCTTCTATACATTTTAAACAGGCATCTGGTGAGCACAGACCTTTATGTACTTCGTCCAGACACTGCTTTTTTTGGTCACTGGCAAAAAGGGGTTCAGTGTGTTCTCCCCATGTCCAGGTGAGTTTTCCTGCTACCTCCAAAAACATGGTAGGTGAATTAGGTAGGTGAATTGCTAATTGAATAAACTCCTAGGAGTCAGTTTGTAAGTGAATGGGTGTGTGTGGTACCCTCCGATAGACTGGCTCCCTGTCTAGTGGATCTTCCTGACTTACGCCCAGTGCTTCTGGGTAGACTCCGGAACCACCATGAACTGGGCAGCAGCAGACAAGTGTGAATGAGTGAATGAATGGTCATTTTTGGATAGCTGACAGTTTGGTGACCATTTTCTTTTGCTACGTTGGCATTTGACATGTGAATTTGTGTCCCCGATGCACCAATAGTGCTGTTGCGCTGCTCTGTCTGAGCCAACATGGAGGAAGCGCTAATTGTTGGGGGTTCAAAAGAAGATCTCTTGTTGTCTTTACATGTTGATTACACAATGCAACACGAGAGGAGGTATGGTACACAGTCACAGTCGGGAGGTGGGATTAGATAGTAATTATCTTTCTTTTGGGGGTTTTAGTAGCTTTGATAGCTCGTTAGCTGGTTTGTAAAACTTCTGAACCAAAACAGAGGATTGTTTTCACTGCTGATTTTCAGCCCCACTCACAGCCACAGACATTTTGCAGTGTGACATGAAATGTACTGTAAAGAAACAGTTTGTTTCACTAACTTTTTTACAAAGTATCAAAGGTTACAGGTTATCAGGTTTTGGAGGCTTTAATCAGTGCATTCATAAAAAAAAATGTATAATAGCTTTCTATTATGTATTTTTTGCAAAAGAAATGTGTGTGAAAAACCTTTTGAAGGTTTAAAGAAGTTCATGTGAAGGTTCATTACCAATTATAAGCTTTTCCACTCTTACAGTTCTTTTACAACAAAAGGTTTCTTCTATGGCATTGTTCAAAGCAGCCCTCTGCAGCCCTAACCACTATGGATGGACTTTCCCTGGTTTTGTTGCCTAGTGGTCTTCCTATTGTTGTATATGAATACTGTTCACAAATGGCATGTTGGTGACCTGTCCAGGGGGACTGCAACTGCAACAAGAAGATGGACGGACGGAAACTGTTCACTGTATTGTAAAATGTCCTTGAGTATGAAAAAAGGTACTTTACGGACTAAGCTAATTATTACTGCTGTGGATGATGTGAAGGAACGGGTTAACAGAATGTGCGGCACAAGCACGAATGGAGCTTTTGCGAGGCCTTGAAACCAGCGGACCACAGCCGCTGCAGCTCTGATTAAAAGCTTGTGTGAGTCCGCTACTCGCTGGAGTGCGCTGCAGTGACACGAGCCTTCAACTTGAAAAGGGAGCCTGGAAACTTTATAAATTGCTGTCTGTCTTTTGGGGGCTTTTAAAGAGCGGCACATCCTGGTACAGCTGAGAGAAAGGGAATCTGTAAAATGCTTTGCAACGGCGGCGCTTACAAGAGGAGGTGCATATTTTTTAATCAAGGGAATTCTTGGCCTGTTTTGGCCTTGAGTACTCTGCTCTTTCATTCAGGAAAGAATTTCTGTATTCTGCTGCACTACAGCCATACCTTTAGACTCGTGCACGCTCCCAAAAAACGAAGCGAAAAAGGGATCTGCAGAACAGCGCGAGTGCGATAAAAACGAAAGGCCCCCAGAATGAACATCCTGCCGGGGTAATTTATGCACTGCTCAGTCGGTTTCATAGACAGCCCGGCTATACAGAGCTCCACAAATCCTGTGGTATGAACTCCCATGACAGAGGCTGCAGCCATGCTAAAAGCTGAGGTTATTCAACGCTGCTGCCTTCTTAGACGTTTGTTGGAAGCCGACAGCATCTCCTGAGTATCAAAATAATTACCCAGCGGCAAGAGTTCTGACCTCAGGCCTCAGCAATATTCATAAGACCTTTTGTAGTACATAATAAATGACCCGAATATATTAACTCCAAAGACATATAGCTGATAATCCAGTTCCAAGTCCTCCAGCAGTTCTGGGAAAATTGCACAGAGGGGCTTTGTTGCCATGAGAGGTTAATTTTAGTGTCAGACTCACAAAGGTGTTAGCGTTACAGTCCATCATCAGAAATGGCACGCTGAATGTTACTGGGGCTTAGTGTTATTGTGTGAATTTGTGTGTATCTCTATCGCTTGCCCTTATTAAACTGAACTACAACATATCGGATGCCCTGTTTGATGCTTTGCCTTTTCTTTGCACATTTTAGGGGTCCAAGCACTCAATTGAACTGAGCATGGATAAATTCTTTATCCATGGCCCAGAGCTGCTGGATGAGGCAAAATGCAAGAAAGACATTTCTGCCTGAGAGTAGAAGCCGAAGATTACACAAATTCATTTTATATCCCCTCATGAAGCTTAACACTTAAAACTTCTTTATCATATAAGAGTTTAAGCTTAAGTGGCAGCATGTTTCATTATACTATATAATGAAGCTGTCATGAAGCTGTGATTTCAACTTCTGTGCTCAACTGACACCCATTGTCTCTCAAAGTCAATGCATTAGCCTCTTAAACATGAAAAAAAAAATCATATTCAATTTAAACTTGTGTGTTTTTTACACCAGACATGCATGTGACGAGCCTGTGCATTTTTAAAGTATGGAAAGCCATATAAACCATTAACAGAGCTGACAGTTACAGAGTTGACATTTTCCACCATTTTGTGCCTCAAGTCCTGTGCTAATCTCAAACTAGATTCCACACAGCATGTCTAAAAACTGCATTTTATGGATTTTCCACACCATCAACTTTTATTACAAACTGAATGGGAGAATTACAATAAAAGATCTGACCAATCATGAACATTATTTGATGTAAAAAAAAAAAAAATCATATATCTTACTGCTTTCCACATGTTTCCCACCAGAGGAAATGACATCATTTTCTCAATTTAGCCTAAAAAAATGGCCAGATTGGTGCAGCAGTGTTGCTCGGTGGTTGCTTTAACGTTGCTTAGCGGTTGCTAGTGTGTTGCTAGGTGGCTGCCAGGCAGTTGCTGTGGTATGCCAGATGGTTGCTGAGGAGTTTAGCCTAAGACAATTGCTAGATGGGTGCCACAGTGTTGCAAAGTGGTCGCTATGGTGTTAGTGGGTGGTTGCTATGGTATCTGAAGTGGTTGTTGAGGATAAGGATGAAAAAACACACCCTTGTCAATATCTCACAGTATGGCACAACCTCTCATGAATTGCATATCACAGAATTAAAAAAACAGAATTCCAAATTGTGTTACTGGTGAGTAAAATCAGAAGTGGGATTTGTTTCACCCTTTGCTCAGTCTGCAGTAAGCAGTCATTTCCACACTGGAGCCGTTTGTATCAGTGCATTTGTAACACTCAGATTAATCTTGTTGGGCGTTTTCTTGACCCCCTTTTGCCACTAGAGAAAATATAATAATGTCCAGTTCTCACAGCTTCTTTTTCATCCAGTGTGTTATTCACTTTTACCTCTGGTCCACAGATGGACAGTTATCATTTAATCCTCTCTTCCGAAATAAATGATGCTCCAAAATGAATGGCCAGCACTTACCGTTACCATGACACTGGACCACATTATATTCATTGGCACTTGAAATGTGATGGGCCTCCTCAGCATGTCCAGCGGTGTCCACAACCCCGGGGCAAACTCAGCCATGGCCCATTTGATCTCTCTCTTTCAATCACGTCGCAGCTGGTTTTTTGCACACCTCCGCTTCTCTGTTCGCCATTAACAATGTACACCGTCCTGGCAATTACTGAGGCTAATGAATGTGTGCAAAATGATAGAGTTAGGAGAGCATTCTCCATAGATGGGTGCTACAGTGTTGGAGGGTGGTTTCTATGGTGCCAGTGGTTGTCTGGGCAGTTGCTGTGGTATCCCAAGTGGTTGCTGAGGATATGGATGAAACATTGTCAGTGGGAAAGTCAGTTTAGCCTGAGAAAATTGCTAGATGGGTGCTGCGGTGTCGCTTGGTGGTTGTTTAGGTGTTGCTTAGTGATTGCTAGTGTGTTGCTAGGCAGTTGCAGTGGTATCCCAGGTAATTGCTGAGGGTATGAATGAAAAATATGGTCAGAGGGAGAGGTGGTTTAGTCTAAGAAAATTGCTAGATGGGTGCTGCAGTGTCACTTAGTGGTTGCTTAGGTGTTGCTTAGCGGTTACTAATGTGTTGCTAGGGGGTTGCTAGGCAGTTGTTGTAGTATCCCAGGTAATTGCTGAGGGTATGGATTAAAAAAAAAAAAAAAAAACGATCAGAGGGCGAAGCAGTTTAGCCTGAGAAATTTGCTAGATGGGTGCTGCAGTGTCACTTAGTGGTTGTTTAGGTGTTGCTAGTATGTTGCTAGGTGGTTGCTAGGCAGTTTCTGTGGTATCTGAGGTGGTTGCTGAGGATATGGATGAAAAATACGGTCAGAGGGAGAGGCAGTTTAGTCTGAAAAGATTGCTGGAGGGGTGCTGCAGTGGTTGCTATGGTATCTCAGGTGGCTGTTGAGTCAACAGCAGCGGCAGTTTAGATGGAACAAATTGCTAAATAGGTGCTACAGTATTGTAAGGTGGTTGTGATTGTGTTGCTTAGTGGTTGCAAGGGTGTTTTTAGGTGGATGCTGAGGATAAGGATAAAAAATATAGTCCTAAAGAGATAGTGACCTAAAACAAATTGCTAGTTGAATGCTGCAGTGTTGTTAGGTGGTCGCTAGGGTTATTTGTAGATGGTTGTTGAAGATAAGGATGACAAATACAGTCAGGGACATGCAGTTTAGTCCAGAAAGATGCTAGTTAAGTGCTGCAGCGTTGCAGGGTGGTTTGCTAGTGTGTTGCCAAGTGGTTGCTGTGGTACGTAATGTGGTTGGATGGGTGTCGCGAGTGTATTTGTATCATTGTGACATTGGAAGGGTGCACAAACCTTTGCACCCCATTTATTCCAATGGAAAGAAATCCCCACTGTTAGAGTCAGGAGAGCATTCAACTAAAGGAAGTGAGGTTGCTCTTGACAATGCATTCCCTTCTCTCTCTCTCTTTCTCTCATGAGGCAGGGATTACAGAGGCTGAGCTGGAGGATAAGGATGAAAAATACAGTCAAAGGAAGAGGCAGTTTAGCCTGAGAAAACTAATTGTATACCTCGCCAAGGATGCCAAGGACAATCCGGTGGTTGGGGCGCAAACATTGACTAAGGAGCAGTGAAAGTGTTTTCAGTGTGCTAATTATTTTAGCCGAGGATCAATTCACGCGAGAGCTCCTCTTACGTCTGATTTTAAAAGATGCACACGAGGTAAAATTTTCTAAGTTGCGTGGAGATTGCAAGTTTAACCCAGCTGCAGTTTTCTATCTGTGTGATACACAAGGCATGGGTAGAGCGCCTTTCCCTCCATACCAATGAAGTATTATTGATTAAACGAATCAATGATACAAAACATGGCCAACTTTTTGGGGCTACTTCTTTACAAAAATAAAACTCACCCTTCACACTGCTTAGTGTATAGTGAGCACTGGAGTGAAAGAACATTGCAGTAAAAGAAGCAACAGAACTAGTTTTTGCCAAGCTATGTGAAGAGGCCGCTGTGGACTAAATATTTGAGAAGCGTGCTTGGGACCAGAAGGTTGGCGGTTCAATCCCCTGGACTGGCAGGAACTGGGGGCTAGTAACAGTCCCTCAACAGTCTCCTTCCTCTACATCCAAGGCTGAGGTGCCTTTGAGCTAGGCACATAACCCCTGATTGTGCATCGCTTGCCCACCACTCTGGGTGTGTTTCCATGTTCACTGCCACAGATTAAATAAAGGGGTGTATTGAATTATGCAAAAGTGTCTGTAATTCAACAGCTGTGGCCCAAAGATTAGACACATGGGCTTGCAGGGTTAATTCCTTGGACTGGGGGGCACTAAACAGTGTTCACTGCTCAACGTTGTGGGTGTTCTCACTTACCAATTCACATATATACAGTATATTATGTAGATGTGTCTATTTCTGATATCCTTTATGATATAATATATGTGCATAGATGGCTATAGATCAGATTCCCGTATGGGTCCCCTGTACATTATCTACAGGTGGTAAAACTGTTACCGTACACTTACTTGCTTCATTGGAAAGTGGTACCTGCCTCTTCTAATATTTCCTTCGACCGGCAACTTATAATAGACAAGATATCCTAAACCTCTGTTTTTCCTACTCTGTACAGCCATCAATTATCATACTAATGATAGTTTTATCACATTTCTCAGGTGTTCATTCTTGTGTAACACTGAGTCTACTAAGACCACGATAACACTGAAGAAATCCTCTTAAGGACCACCAGCCGCCACAGAGTTCTTCAAAGCTAAGACGTGTACCAACAATGGAGAATTAAGCGCTTGACGTTAAAGTGCTTACTCCCCCTATCTCAAAGGGTCCGAGCAGAGCCGGCCTGCGCAAAAGTGTTCAGGCAAACAATAAGGCTTCCGCTCACTTTTCCTGCTCGCTTGCTCTTTCTTATTAAGCCCAAACGATGGGCACAGGGGACGTGCGGTAAACCTACAGTAAAGCCATCTCACCCTATCATTCATCATCCGTCTTGCTTTTATCTTCTGTCCACCTGATTCAATCAGAACCTAATGCCTTTTACCTTTGGCTGCCCTGTGGAGAAACACACTTGTTTCTGTGCAATCTTTCACTGGCAGTCAGCGGAATGTGCCGGAATGAATGAGGTGCATTTCAACACTTGGGTTTCATGGTAAATTAGTCTCTAGTGAGATAGCTTTGTTTGTTTTTTCCCCCCGTCCCCCCCCACACACCCCATCCCCCCCTCACATGCCTGCCAGACAGCATGAAAAACGGATTTGCCGCCGAGCGGTGCATTCTCACCTGAGGAGCAATCTGTCGCGCTGCCTAATGCGCCGTGTGCCATCAGCACCGAGCTGGCTGGCTGGAATAGCAAGGTTCCGTTTTTATTTTTTTTTAAGCCCGCGCTGGAAATTTAAATACGGCCCACGCAGGCTTACAGTTACCAATTACGTACAAATTAACGCTACGTCTATGGGGACAGAGCGCGTACAAGACAAAGGGTACTATGAAGTGTGACGAAGTTGCATTTACAGACTAATGCTCCCGGCGTATTGTGATGATAACAGCATTAGCTCAGGGCGCTGCGCTGTAGGTCACATCCATGCCACTGTGTCATATCTTTTCTCATATTCATAATAACAAGCTGGGTCATTACCGCACTCCTGTTGCTATTAAAAGGTCACTTGGTGTGGCCGCCGCGTTTTAATTTCGGCCTCCATGGCCCTGTTTGACCCAAGGGTTTCAGAAAGAAATCACTTAATCATTCCGCACCGAGAGAGACCTCGAAAGGGCATGGAATAGCAACCGCTCGCTGGTGTTTTCCCCTTTTTTCTTTTTTTTTCCTCCCTGGCGGCAGGACGGAGGGCAGAGTGAGCTCATTTCATTTGTGTTTCTTTTTTATTTGAACCAGGGGTTGAGAGATTAGAGATCAAAGGTGAGCGAGGTAAGCGCTCAGTGGACAGATCAAGAGCTTAGCGCCGCGCGACAGGGAAATTGCACTTCGGCTATTCCAGCCGTCTCCCGTCCCAGAGGCTGCCGGACCCTTTGAGACGTCTCCTGAGCTCGCTGCCACCAAGCAAATAAATTGCACCACATTGCATTCCCTCAACTCTAAAGTAGCTCCACCGATACCCCACCCCAACTCCCCGGCCCAATTGGCCAACTGGAATAGGTGGACATGATGCCGCTCGCAGGCTATTTTGCACCGTGTCCTGTTCGTGTCCAACAGTATTTAACTCTTAGGAGCGAGTAGAGAAGAGAATGGTGTAATCTGACACTCACCTGTTAATCGTCCTCTTCAGACCACATTCAATTTACACAGGGTCCTGGGGTCAAAGCTTCTTTTACAGGAGATACTCAGTGATTTCATCTCCATCAGGAACTGCTGGTGGTGTTTCCTCCCTCCTCCCCTGAGAAAATGACAGGCCAAATTAGTGTTTTCACCAAATTCTGCTGTGGTCTGATAATGGTTATACTTAGTTAGGGTTAGGGTTAGCCTGGCCAAGGTAAGGAAGGCTAAACCCCGACCATCACTGAACAAGACGCATAAGCTGAGGTGCCTAGACCGGTCCAGATGTTTAAGGGTTTTATGGACTGATAAAATGAGAGTGACTGTTGACGGACCAGATGGATGGGCTCATGGCTGGATCAGTAATGGGCACAGAGCTCCACTTTAAGTCAGACTTAACCAAGGTGGAGGAGGTGTACTGGTATCAAAATCAACTCCCAAGCTTACTGCCAATTTTTAGAAGACACTACCAGAAGCAGTGGTAAAGAAGAAGTCTGCAGCTTTTAAAAAGACAATGAATTTTATGCAGGACAATGCTCCATCACATGCATCCAAGTACTCCTCTGCATGGCTAGCCAGTAAAAGCATTAAAAATGACAAACGTATGACATGGCCCCCTTCCTCACCTGACCTGAACCCGATTAAGAACTTGTGGTCCATTCTTAAACAGGAGATTTACAGTGAAGGAACACAGTACACCTCTCTGAACAGTGTCTGGGAGGCTGTGGTTGTTGCTACACAAAAAGTTGACCGTCACCAGATCAAGAAACTGACAGACTCCATGAATGGAAGGCTTATCACTGCTATTGAAAAAGGGTGGCTATCGGTCACTGATAATTTTTTTTATTTTTATGTCAGAAATGTTTTGTGGAAAGTTTTGAGTTATTTGTTTATAATTCTCACTTGAACAGATTCTGCACAATAATAGTTGTCCTATAATTGTGCACATATAGATATTCTCCTAAGAAAGCCAAAACCTGGCTTTTACTTTGTTAAACATACATGTTTGAGGTTTATTAACATTTCGGATTAACTGAGAGCACTGTAGTTAGTGATGAATAAAAATAATCCTCAAAAATAAGATTTACTGATAATTGTGCACACAGTGTACTACTATGCTATACAACTTTACTATACTACTCTAATGAATTCACGTCTAATGCCAGTTCCCTGTTTTACTATTTAGCATAGCAGTGTGTGGTTTGGGACACAGCCAACAAGACTGCAGTTCATTCCTTTGTCTGATTTCTGTACAGATAAGTGTTATCTGCCAGTACAGTGGCACAGCTGGTAGCTGGGGCCTAGGGTTATGGGTTCGATCATCCCTCCAGTGGCTGTTAGGAGTGTAGTGTATTGTCCTTCATGCCTGCTTGGGATTCCGCTGGGTACTCTGGTTTTGTCCCAGGGTGCTCCAGTTTTCCTCTTAGACTAAACTGCTCCCTAGGTGTGAGAGAAAGAGCGAGAAGGGGTGTGTGGTACCCTGTGACAGACTGGTGCCATGTCCAGGGGGTATTCCTGTCTTGTGCCTAGTGCTACCAAGTAGGTTCTGGACCCACCGTGACCGTGACCAGGAATTAGCAGAGATGAAAAGATGAATGACTTAATTAATGTGTGTTGTCCCACGCACGCCCACACTGGTCTGAATAACCGCTGTGCATAACACATGGCAGACATCCACTCCAAATAATGACAAATTTCTCCAAAGAACACGTCATCTTAATGCACCATTATGAAGTACTTTTACGTAGCGTGTTTAACATATCAGCTTCAAAATCAGGGTGATGTTCCACTGACTGTAATATGGAGACTAGCGTCTCTCTCGCCCCCACTCTGGGCTCAGTACGCTGCTAACTGCACTATGTAACTCTGGTAAAGCAGACAAGACGGTGCTTGTGAGAACTGCATAACATTGCTTAACATGATTTGTGTAAAATCTTCTTTCACTTCAGATGCCAGTTCTGTATCTGTCAGCTTGTCCAGAAATGCTTGTATACAGCTGTCCTTAAGGGAAGCAGTAATTACATTTTCCTGACTATAGGGGGAGAAATACTAATTCTTAACTAATGCTGACTCAATTGCAAGAACTTGTGAGTATTCCTGTCTTGGAACTTTCCATCTAAATATTCACAATCAATTCTTGTTCTTTGGAGGTTCTACACTGTTAAAAGTATAGGATCCCTGAGGAACCTTTGGAGATTCTTCAATATCTTAAGGTACTTTGAGGAACTTTGAGGGGCAGTGTGTGTGTGTGTGTGTGTGTGTGTGTGTGTGTTGACTACCACAGATGGGTTAAATGCGGAGGACACATTTCGCTATACAGTGACAAATTTGTGCACCTTTAACCGTCCAGGAACCTTTTTCTTCTAAAAAAAAATCTTTTAAAATTGAAGAACCTCCAAAAGTTCCTCATGGTGTGTATCTCACACTTACCTACATGGTCTCCTGGTGCTACTTGCAAGCCAAGATATCAAAAGTTAAGGTGCCAATCTACAAATGGCATCCAATCATTTAGCCTTGACACCATAAGCAGGACTTTTCAGTGCGTTTGCTGTCTTGAAGTGGGTGAAATACTGTATATGGACTACATATACAGTATGTTCATAACCCCAAGCAGCTAGGCCTTTTATGGAAAATGCAACATCAACCTTTGAGCACACGTAGATTCAATGTTCACATGCTCCCGAGATGCCATGCCATGCCTTTCCAGTAGCCAGGCCTCAGAAATAAGACGTTCAAAATTGAGCTGGAGAAAGCCCGAACATTTTCCCGGCACTAAACTGAGAAGAACTTTGTGCACCAGCCTAAAATACCATAATGGAATACAATAGTGCATTATTTTGATTTGATTTCCTAAGGGGAGCTCATGAAGATTAATGATTTTATTTCCCGAGCTTATATACTTCCGCCACTCTTCTGTTTTTTTGTACCTTAATTTGATTTCCTCTACTCCTCTGGGTAGACGATGTCATTTAAAATATGCATCCACTTGCAGACACTCGGGCACACCATTTGTTCCATTCAAACCGAAGGCTTCTGCGTTCCTTTGTTGATATTATTCATCTTGATAACCAGGCAATTTAGCTGTTATTTATATCCTGTGATTCAAGTTTTAATTCACTCAGCAGCGCTACTGTATTTTTAGAGCTCATAGCTTGTGCATAAGAAACAGCAACAAAGGCAAGGCTACTTGTGTGATATCAGTGCTTCTTTTAAGTAGATCTGACACAAACTGCCCTTAGGAGGGAGGTTCACAACAGGTTTAACACCTCAGTCATCTCTGCAGAACATCGTTTGAAGGAGTGCCTTCAATCTTCGGCAGCTCAAACAGCATTTGCTATGGAGGACACGTGTGCTGTTGGATTATGAATGAAGACACAGTTTCAGTTCACTTCAGTGCATCTCATTTTCATGGTAAAAGAGGGTTCGTTCATCTTAAAGAGGACAGTGGAACGTCAATCAGGGAAATTTAACATCATGGAGATCCTATCCAACATTTTCTGTTAAGTAAATAATAGCAAACATTGTCATTGCTGCTAAAGGTGTCAACAAGTCATTAGTTTGCACATATAAGCAAGTGCTTTATCTGCACATATCAAGTATGTCTCAGGTATTACACTCTGGGACAGATTCCCGGACAGGGATTAAGCCTTGTCCTGAACTACAGCATTTTAAATGGAAATTTTCTATTAAAGTAAAAATATATATTTCAGATCTAAGTAAATAAGTCATGTTAAGTCAACTTTAAGTCCCTTAAATAAATGTTTAAAGTCAGGCATAAAGAAATCTGAGATAAAAAAAACACTAATGTTTGACACTAATTTTAAATATTCCATATGTGAACATACTCTATAAAACCACCCACTAATTATATTACATATATTTATGCACCAAAGGAAATCCAGGGTAGTGCATGATCTTTTGTGGCAGGTTGCTTTACAATATCACAAGTTCGCCATCAGCAGCCAGAGTCCATGGTACCCACCTTGGACTCTGGCTGCTGATGGCGAACTTGTAATATTGATGCCGCCACACAATCACTCTTATGCAATGCTGGTCACTACAGGCATCTGTTAGCTGGTGTGGTGAGCTGGGACCCAGTGTTTTCTTCTAAGTGTGTTGACTGCCTGCCAATGCTGCACTGACAGCAGTTTGAAAAGAGACGGAGGCTGGCTTTGCGTGTTAAGTCCTTACCCTCCTAGTATCAGGGATATTGCTAGTGCTAGGGGGAGTTACGAAGGGGTGTTTTTTGGCTATACCGGATTGGGAGAAAAAAGAGAAAAATGTAACACATTTATTTGACAAAAAAGAAAAGAAAAAAAGGTAGGTATGGTTCAGATTGTAAAAGTTGCACTCAATTATAAAGGATGCACTCAAACCACCAGTGGTTCCTGTTCCTGAACAACTCAGCCAGTTTGCATTGCTTTGCATGTAGTTACAGATTAGTAATTTTTAGGATGCAATAAAAATCACTGAGCATAAAGGGTTAAAAATGACGCTGAGGGGTCACAATGTCTCCTGAGCCTACCCAAAATCAAAGGGTGCAAGGCAGGAAAGCCCCCTGATCACGGCACAAGAACATGTATTCATGTATTTTTATTTTTTTATTAGTGTCAGAAACTCTTGAAAGTGTTTAACAAGAGTAAACGAGTAAAAAGCACATGAATTGGCCTATGTATCACTGAAAAAACGTAGTGTATCCAACAAGAACAAAAGTACATCTTTTGTACAACACCAGATGTAAGTGCTGACAGGTTTTTACTATATGCAGTGTGAAGTATCCCAGTCTTCCATCATGTTTTTGAACCAGTGACACACAGGTGTGGACCTACACTTGCCATATAGGAAAGTCAATGTTGTGTTTAGCTTGAAGATGAAGGACAAGGTTTGTGGAAATGTGGGCTACAATGGACAGGAGGATTGAGGTTGTCATTTGGGGTTAATGGGGTGCATAACCAAGTTTTTAAGAAGACATGTTGCTTGTTTTCAAGAAGGAGATTATTTTTCGGATTGATGAATAACTATTAAGTTTCAAAAGTAATCTATACTGTAGATAACGCTTCTAAAAAACACTTCTAATACAGACCACGCCCATTTTTCTTTTACACCAACTTCTTTCAGTTTTAATGTGAACACAGATACAAATATTGCAAGTAAAACAGCTACATATACAGACAGTGGTATTACGAAATCATGGATGAGGAAGTCTCTCTCTCACGCTCAATGCTACCACCACTGCCTGTCCTACACTTTCTCCAGTACCTTTCCTGCTCCACCCGCCCTTTGGCGACCCTTTCCTTATCTGTCTGTTTTCACGAAGTCTGTGTGTCCAGCTAAAAACCATCATTGTGGCATGGAGCAGCCTGCTCTGGCATGACAGCCGTGTCATTAATGCCCCTGAAGAGATGGCCACGGCTCCATCAGCCTGAGAGAAAGTCAGCTAGCCCATCAGCTGGCCACCATCAGTGCCCTGCAGCGGTGACTTGGCCCAGGCCAGGCCCTAATGCCACTGTGGCCGGCCGAGATAATGGCGCAGCTGCGCGTTCATTACCCCCTCCTCTGTCCTCTCACATAAACACCCCCTTTCCTCGCTGGCCACGGCCGTGTCCGCTCTACCCCCCGTGGCAGTGCCAGACAACAGCAGATGCCACCTTTCCTTGAGCATCGGTTCCCTCATTGTGTTGGGTTAGTGAGAAGGGGCAAGGTGGCATAATGAGGGGCAGGTCAGCCTGGCATCATCTCCCTCGCTAACTGCCCTCTGGGTTTGACATTGGGTGGCTTGCCTCCTGCTCAGAACCACAGACTCATTTAAATGCTAATGCATATACAGTCACGCAGTGTATAACACAATTACAGAGGCTTAACGCAAGCAACCCCTGCGGTTGACCATTGGTTCCAATGTATTCTGTAGACTTTGAGAATTCGCAGGGCATTGATATTAGGAAATGGCGAAGCTACTGACTTACCGGTTGGGTCCACCGGGGGGCAACAGCTTCTACTGATGCCTTTTTCAAAACCATGAATGAGCGAGCAACAGCAAAAGTACAAGCAGTTGAATGGTCAACGCTAGCTGCGTTCCAAAGCCTAGGCTGCAGCCGAGGGATGACGGGTCCTCGATAGGCCTCTCCTCCTTCTTAGTACCCTATTGGTCACACAAATGGAACAGTCTACCCAGACTGTGTGGTGATGTCGCTGGAAAGGTCCAGCCTCTTGCAACTGTGGTGCACAGTTACATTTCTTCAGGCTCTGCAGGCTTCGGCTTCTGCCATTTTCATCGTGCTGTTTTTTCCTGCTGAAAAGGATACATCAGTAATGCCTTCCAAATCTCCCAGTGTAAGCTGCATTTCCATGCTATATACAAAGGGTCCTTCACCTTGGAACGGCCTTCTATGAAGTAGTGGCTGAGAAATGGCCTTGGACCACAGCTATTGTTTCCATTTCATTCAATGGTTTATGACTCTAGTCCTGGAGTTCCCATGTCTTACACGTTGTAGTGTTTTCCCTGCACTAATACATCCTCTTAAACTCAGGAGGGGTTTGCTAATGAACTGATAATCAGGTGATTAGATAGACCAGGTGTGTGAGAGCAGAGGTATTCCAGTATTTAATTCAGAGTATTTCTGTTGACTAAACCAAATGAACTGCATGTTACCAGTTAACCCAGCAAGTATAATGTGGTTCAAGCAAAACCCTCTGGACTGTCACCCTTCTGGACTGTCCCCCTCAACACCATTCCTATCGGGATGAAGGTGGTGGAGGTTGGCCTCTTATTTCACTTTCTCCTACCCCCTAAATAAGGCAGCAGTTCAAATCAGGCACCCGTACAGCCACCAGAATGTAACCGCTGCACCATTTAAGGTGGACCCGAAGTTCAGACAAGAAGCTGGTGCACTGCAGAGAGGACTGACAGGATTATTTTCATTGCAGCACAGTAAATAACTTCATGCCGCTGTCCACAGACAACGTGAACGTAGAGTTCTGAGTTCAGTGAAACTTGCTGACTTGAATATTATAAATCTATGCTAGTTAAGGGCCCCCTAGTGGCTGAGGCGTCCGGGCACGTGCCCAGCAGGCCGAGTTTATAATCTATCCCTGCTCACTGGCCATTTTATCAAGTACAAACAGGCCCATATTGAGGCATTCTGGGGTCCTGGGCTAACTCTGTCTTAGGGGTACCTGCCATAGGCCTATCAACTCCTTTCTAATAGATGTACGGTGTGTAAGGCATTAATCACTGACATACTTCAAAAAGAAACATCCTAGTCATTAATAAAATGACCTACAGGCTACAGCTGACTAATCGTCGGAAGTGTAAATGTCTATAATGATACTATTCAGTCTATCTTCTGTGTTATGAAAATATATACGGCCAAAAGTAATGGGACACCTGCTCATGTATTGTTTCTTCCAAAATCAAGGGTATTAAAAAATGTTTGTTGGAGTAACTGTCTCTACTGTCCAGGCAAGGCTTTCTACTAGACTCTCTACTTGGAGTATTTCTGCTGGGGTTTTGAATTCAGCGACAAAAGCAGTTGTGAGGTCAGGATGTTGGACGATCATAACCCTTGCACCCTTGCACCAAGCTTGTCAACGCTTTTTGTGGCATGTTTTGTAGAGTCTTTTTTTTTATTTCTTTTAATTCTTCCTTGCAAAAGGCTTCTAGTTCTGTGAGATTTTTGGACCGTCTTGCTGTCCAAAGTAGATCAGTAAATGAGCGATTCTCTTGATTTGTTGCCCTTCATATAAGTCTCTATGACATATGGTTCATACTCTTCTAATATATGGACAAAAGTATTGGAACACCTACTCATTCATTGTTTCTTCCGAAATCAAGGGTATTCCAATTAGAGTTTATCCTGCTTTTGGTGTAGTAACTGTATCTACCGTCCAGGAAAGAAAACTTTCTACTACATCTGTTGTGTACACTGCAGTGAGGATTTGATTGCACCAGTGCACCAGTGTGGTAGATAGGTACTGGTTTTAAAAGACCAATGAGCGGAGGCACTGGCAATTCATTGATTTTTGGACCGCCTTGCTGCAACCGCTCTTCCGAGGTCTATCCACAGGTCTATCCATAGATGTACGATGTCTGCTTATGTGGGCACCAGTTATTTTGCTACTTAAAAGGTGAGGCATGGCTAACTGAACACCACACAACAGTTTCATAAATTCCACTTAAACCATATCTAAAGTGAGATTGCCTCCACTTCGCCTTCACATAAAGGTGCTGGAGGCCTCCATACTTAACACTTGCAGGATAAAATAGAAGTACTTGAGAACCCATGCACAGTCTAGAAGGAAAAATCTCAGCATCCATTACAGGATCTTTCCACTTGCTCTTAGTATTATTCCATTTACAATCATACTCGCAATTAAGGGACCCTTGATGGCTGCAGGCCCTGGGTAATACGGTCCGAGGTTCACCTACCATAAAGATGCAATTTATAGGTGTACAATTACTGACCGCAATCCATCTGTTGCTGCACAATTTGTCAGTCACCCTCCAGCCCTGCCAGTGGACCAGGGCCGACCACGTATTATATGAGCGGTTGACTATTCTCAGCACTGCACTTACATCAACATGGTACTGGCATGTTATTGAGTGCAGCAGAGGCATTGCTAGGATTGCTAATGCACCTCAGTGTCACTGCTATGTTGAGAATAATCCATGAATCAAATAGAAGCTGGCCAACGATGGTCTAGTGGAGGTCGCTTTCCACTGATGGATGGGGTTAAGGGTAGATGAAAAGTTGTGCATCAACAGCTGGGCTACAGCTAGTAATTGCATGCCTACAAAGTAGAGGCACTGGCAATTCATTGATTTAGTATCATTTTGGAGTGTCTGTGTTACTTTAAAGTCTCAACAAGAAGCTGTGTGACAAGCTGCTACCATCGCTATGCTTTCCAAGGTTCACCACAGTGAGACTGTGAAACAAGAAAAGAAAAGGAACCGGTCCTTATCCAGTTCCTGCATGGCATCTCCTGCTTACCTTTAATTCCTGCATCCAAATCTCTTAAACTCAGGCATGACTGATTGATTCCCAAACCATCTCCGGAGACCACAATGAGCCTCCTGCATGCCTTCCGACATCCCCATCAACACAAAGCACATTACTGCCTGCCTAACCTTCCCGCGAAATGTATCCAACCAAAATTCGGCTAGATTTGCGGAGGTGCAAAGCCACCCAGGCACTATAGAAAAGCAGCATGACACACGCCCACTCGGTAAATAGCAGCGCCGGAGGGGGCTGTTTGTTTACCATTGTAATGCAGCTCTCAATAAACCCATTTAGAGCAGTGACACACAGACGTGCTGGCAAATGCAGTTGCTGCAGTGCTCTGCCCTTGTGTAGCTGACAATAGTGAATCATATCTGTCATACAGGAACTTGTACACATGTTTGTAGGTCCTTTAAGATCACTAAAGACTTCTGCAGATTTTAAGCGGATCGTTTAGCAAAAAAATAAATAAATAAATAATAAAACGATCAGCCAAGATGTATGAAATCTGGCCTGTGTTTTTTTAGTTAACAATGCTAACAATTACACAGTCACCAATCTTATCTCAGTTAATGAGCGATTCCCATGATTTGGTGCTCTTTAAATCTCTCTGATATATGGATACTATGACATAAAAGTATGGAGACACCTACTTATTCATAGGTTCTTCTGAAATCAAGGCTTTTAAAATTAGAGTTTATCCAGCTTTTGTTGTAGTAACTGTCTCTACTGCCCAGGAAAGAAGGCTTTTCGCTACATTTTGGAGCATTGCTGTGACAATTTGATGGCATTTATGAAAGGAGTGTTAGTGAGGTCATAATGTTGGATGATTAGCTCCCCGCTGATAATGGCACACCATCATTCCAGAGAACACAGTTTCACTGCTCCACAGCTCAATGCTGGGGGGCTTTATACCCTCTCGCCCACGCCTGACATTAGGCACAGTGCCAATAGGTTCATGTTTATCTGCTCCAGAGAGTCCTATTTTATTAGCAATACTTCTCAACAGGGACTAGACCAGCTGTATTTGTGTGCATTTGCAGGGGTGTCCACACACATCTGGACACTTAGTGTATTATCAATTAGGAAAACCACTTAAATGTATTTGACATCATGTAACAGATTAGCATGTCATTAGCATGTAATGCTAAAGAAAATAGTATTGAAAGCTTTGAAAGCTTGTGAGACTTTTCACAAAGTTCACAAATCAGAAGAAAATCATGCTTTCTTATTTATAAAAATTATAATACATTATAATTCATAATATTTATTTTTTATGATTGCAGCATATTCAGCTGTCTCTTAGTCTCAACCCCATAACACTGTAATTTCTCCCCTTGTAAATAAAATAAGGGTTTGAACTTTTTTTTTTATGTGACGGAGGTGATTGGTCATTAAAGGGTCGAATAATTGTGCTGTTTTTGTCTTCACTAAAGTCTCACATTCCTAAGATGCATGTTAGCATCTTAGCCTTTATTTGCTGCTTCATAAATAAAAAAAATGCTATTTGACACTTAAACAGTTAAGCTAAAACTGGAACCACATTATCATCATTTGTACTGTTCTGCTTTTAAACTGAACGACTGCAGTGAATGGATTGATACCACATGATTGTGCTGAGGATTGGTTCTCCACTTTTCGGCTCTGCAGAGAAGGTTGTTTTTGTTTTTAGGTACTCAGAGGCACGCTGTGTTCTTAACAACATTGATTTGGCTTCACGAAATACTGTGAATGAAGTGTTTTGAGTTGGGCTGAGTTACAATTTGGGCAAGTGTTTACATGACATGAGATTGGTGACAGTCTATGTCCAGTGTCTGTTATCAATTTTAGCCTAGAGCCTCCTGTTGTAAACTAAAGAAGCAAACTTCAGATTTCCAACATGTATTGGCTGATCAACTGAATGGGGGGTCAGTGATAAATCAGGGTTATTTAAGTTTTAACTAAACTATTCCTTTGAAATGTGGAACATTAGCCCCTGGCTGGGCTGTGCTGGGGAAAAATCATAGGAATTCACCAGTTTAAAAACCTATATACGTATAAGTGTTTATACAGATTTATGTGTGTGTCTCCTATATCCGGATTCAGGACATCCCTTGCAATTTTATCTAAAATGTTTGCTTATGGGAAAAAGTATTGAAGTAAATCAACGGAAATAGGTGGTGTTTTTAAAAAATTTTATTTTAATATAATGTTTAATTATCACATGCAGAGTGGGACATTATAATTTGAATGATAGGTGATAGCTGCTCTAAATATATTAAATTGTGTATTCTGTTATGTGTTGTTTTTGCACTCATGGCCTGTCCACTTCTGCTTCCACCCAGCCCCCCCCCCCCCCCCCCCCTTCACTTGCCTCATCAACTCAGACAGGAGACAATTCACCATGTCTCAACAGAAAATCTTGCAAATGTAACTATAAAGTAGCTAACTGTGCAATTTTCAGTTAACAATAATAGGTATGCTGTAACCCATCTGTTACAGCACGTCAGCCATTCTCCACATATTATTCTGCTGGACTATTCTCAGCAGAGCAATTATATCAACACGAAAGTGGCATGTTATTGAGTGATGTGGCAGCATGAGTATACCAGGCACAGGCATAGTACTACTAAGATTGCGACACTGCTGGGTGAGAATAATTGGCCAAACATAAAATATAATACAAGTACTTGTACATAAAATTCAAGACCAGTACAATGGTAAGTTTATCACTACTGAGATGACTAGACAGTTTAATCATCTCTCAGAAGTGCAACAGTAACACTGAGATAAATAACTGATCAGCACAGTGATTTATCAGTCTACTCAGGCTTTACTAGAGTTCAGTAACACTGAGATAAATAACTGATCGGCACAGTGATTTATCAGTCTGCTCAGGCTTTAGTAGAGCTCAGTAACACTGAGATAAATAACTGATCGGCACAGTGATTTATCAGTCTACTCAGGCTTTAGTAGAGCTCAGTAACACTGAGATAAATAACTGATCAGCACAGTGATTTATCAGTCTACTCAGGCTTTAGCAGAGCTCAGTAACACTGAGATAAATAACTGACCAGCACAGTGATTTATCAGTCTACTCAGGCTTTAGTAGAGCTCAGTAACACTGAGATAAATAACTGATCAGCACAGTGATTTATCAGTCTACTCAGACTTTAGTAGAGCTCAGTAACACTGAGATAAATAACTGATCAGCACAGTGATTTATCAGTCTACTCAGGCTTTAGTAGAGCTCAGTAACACTGAGATAAATAACTGATCAGCACAGTGATTTATCAGTCTACTCAGGCTTTAGTAGAGCTCAGTAACACTGAGATAAATAACTGATCAGCACAGTGATTTATCAGTATACTCAGGCTTTAGTAGAGCTCAGTAACACTGAGATAAATAACTGATCAGCACAGTGATTTATCAGTCTACTCAGGCTTTAGTAGAGCTCAGTAACACTGAGATAAATAACTGATCAGCACAGTGATTTATCAGTCTACTCAGGCTTTAGTAGAGCTCAGTAACACTGAGATAAATAACTGATCAGCACAGTGATTTATCAGTCTACTCAGGCTTTAGTAGAGCTCAGTAACACTGAGATAAATAACTGATCAGCACAGTGATTTATCAGTCTACTCAGGCTTTAGTAGAGCTCAGTAACACTGAGATAAATAACTGATCAGCACAGTGATTTATCAGTCTACTCAGGATTTAGTAGAGCTCAGTAACACTGAGATAAATAATTGATCAGCACAGTGATTTATCAGTCTACTCAGGCTTTAGTAGAGCTCAGTAACACTGAGATTAATAACTGATCAGCACAAATTGATCAGTCTACTCAGGCTTTAGTAGAGCTCAGTAACACTGAGATAAATAACTGATCAGCACAAATTGATCAGTCTACTCAGGCTTTAGTAGAGCTCAGTAACACTGAGATTAATAACTGATCAGCACAAATTGATCAGTCTACTCAGGCTTTAGTAGAGCTCAGTAACACTGAGATAAATAACTGATCAGCACAGTGATTTATCAGTCTACTCAGGCTTTAGTAGAGCTCAGTAACACTGAGATAAATAACTGATCAGCACAGTGATTTATCAGTCTACTCAGGCTTTAACAGATTTAACAAACAGTTAAATTGCCTGTTACAACATTTCTATATTGAATGGACAATATATTGTTTTTTTTTTTTTAGGTTTTTGTCTGCAGATTTGTGAGCATAAAAGCCTGGGCTTAATATCTTTTGAGAAGAGGGCACTGTTTTGGTTGTACATTTCTTGAAATAACATTTTTTAAAGAGATTTAAAGGATTATTATCCCTCAGCATTTACAAACATTGAGCTCTTGAGCTGAATGCTTTCATGCTAGCTCTTGTTTATTTCCTGTGGCGTTCCCTGTTGACAAAGCAAACAGTCTAGCTAAGCTAAGCCCATCTTAATTATTAGGCTATATTTGTATGGCCTAGGCAACCCATTGTAACCCACATTAGCTGACCAGTGACATCTGAAGCTGGCTCACACTGTGTACCCACAAATACGTCAATAAAAACAGTCATACAGTAGATATGGCAGAGGGCAGCCCTGGCTGTAGTTGCTAATGCTGGTGGTTTGGAAGAGATTTCTTTATGTGTAGAATCAGAATCTGGCCTTTAAAGCAGGGAGTGCTGTGTGTAGGACTCCTCCAGTTGTAGAGAATAAAAATGTAATTGGTGGTAGAGCCAAACGTGAATAAAGATATTTGCCCCTGTGTGCCACTTTCTCTTCAACCACCACCCTTTAAGCTTTGGATTACTGCCACTGATTTATAATAACTGTTAGGCATTACAATAGGCCGTCTTCTTTGCTACTACTGAGATGATAAGGATTGATTTCTCTTGCTATTAAATTTCACTGCCTGCACTGTATACTGTAACAAAAAACGGGGCGAAACATCATGCTCTCCATTGTCTAAAAGGCAATGTGATAGGCTTTCACAGCTCCTCAGACAGTTCGCTTTAAAGAGAGGTTGTTAGTGTATTTGTGTTAGCCTAGGGCATACTTGCTGAAGGTGGTTCTAAGCTTTTATGTCACCATATGATGACTCACATTCTAAGCGAGAGTCTACGATCCAGCACGTCTGTTTTCTTGCTTGGTATTCTTTCTCATGTTTCTCGTTTTTCTTTCAGAAGGGTCTGAAACCAGTCCAATCCATCCAGCCATTAAGCTGCTCTAAAGGACTGTACTATTGATTCTTCCTGTTAATATCACCTAACGTGCGATACGATCATGGAAGGTGAATCATATACATGGTTAAACCTACTAGCAACTTGTTTTTAGACTGTTGCCGAGCTCGCAATACTTCATTATCACATGTCACAGTTCTTTATCACATGTCATTATGTCCTCTTAGATCACAATTAAAAGACAAGACACAATTGAAGGCCTAATGGTTTAAGGCACTGTGATCAGCACAGTGATTTATCAGTATGCACAGTCTTTAGCAGAGCTCAGTAACACTGAGATAAATAACTGATTAGCACAGTGATTTATCAGTCTACTCAGGCTTTAGTAGAGCTCAGTAACACTGAGATAAATAACTGATCAGCACAGTGATTTATCAGTCTACTCAGGCTTTAGTAGAGCTCAGTAACACTGACATAAATAACTGATCGGCACAGTGATTTATCAGTCTACTCAGGCTTTAGTAGAGCTCAGTAACACTGAGATAAATAACTGATCAGCACAGTGATTTATCAGTCTACTCAGGCTTTAGTAGAGCTCAGTAACACTGAGATAAATAACTGATCAGCACAGTGATTTATCAGTCTACTCAGGCTTTAGCAGAGCTCAGTAACTCTGATATAAATAACTGATCAGCACAGTGATTTATCAGTCTACTTAGACTTTAGTAGAGCTCAGTAACACTGAGATAAATACCTGATCAGCACAGTGATTTATCAGTCTACTCATGCTTTAGTAGAATCCAGATACATTTCAATAGATGCCATGGGAATACAGTTTGCTCATGTCCCTGCTCTAACAGATCTATCTCTGGAAATTAACATGTGAGTAGAATTAGGTAGACCTGAACAGGAAAAGCCCAAAACTGTGCAGGAATCCAGCCCTTCAGGTCCAGAGATTTCTATCCCTGGTCTAATTGATGTTGATCTTCCACCCACCACTCACTATCTTCATTAAGGGTGTTTTCATACACTGCAATTTAGCGAGCGTTCTAATGTATTTTGCATGATATACCTTCGTCCCATCATCATCACCTATGTGGGCTGCATCTGGATACACTTGACATTGACTGGTTTGCAGAAAGCTGTGCCTTACAACCTCTGCATTAGACCACGGAGCCACTCTGAGCCACCCATCAAACCAATAATTCTGAAGGTCCAGACCAAACAAGGTAAGTGTGAAAGCACCCTAAAGTGAATCAGCATAGAATGGAGATGGGACACTATGAAGGTGGTAATTAAATGGAGTGACCATGCTACAGGTCCAGCCCTTTATGTATGCCTGGGCCTTTCTATTTTTAATGAATGTGTCACCACATTGTGCTCATGGATACTACATGATGGAACGAGAAGAGACATAGGGTATGACATGGCACGGATGGAGATGACAGATGCATTCAGGTTCACTGATCTTCAAAGAGACAGCCCAGGCTAAGGTTGTGTACATGTAAACTGCCTCGGTCTATCCTAACATGTTTGCGTTAAGCAGCAGCTCTAATCAGCTCTCGTCGCCTTGAGAACAAGGGTTGTTTGCCGTCTGCAAAGACACTGCTTGAGCATACAGCATAAAGCATGGGTCCGAATCGTTCTGCCTCATGTTGGTTGACCTTCCTGTCCCAGTGCTTGGAGACCTAGTCTTGGCTTTCCCTCATTAAAAGTAGAAGAGTGTGAAGGACATCAGCTTAGAGTGCCTGCCATGATTATGAGAAGATGACAAGCAGGAAATAGGGCTGTGTTGTTGTTTCTATGAAGAGTTCATCATGGTGGTCCACCTACAGCTTCCCGTCTCTTCATTAGTGCATGTGTCTCTTTGAGGAGCATCTTAAGGCATCCTTTATGAGCGTGTTCTATTCCCTTTCTACTGTGTCAAATAAGTAACACTTGTATGTGTCCATTGTGTGATGGTCAGCACTGTCATTCATACCTTTTCCCCCAGTTTCATCATCTGCTAATTCACAGATGTTCCTGCTCTTTCAAAGGCAGGTACCGTTCCCAACCGCAGAGATGAACACTCCAGGATGCGTATGTGTGTGATCTGGGCTGACAGAATGGGCTGCAAGCACTGTCTGTGTGTGGGTTGAAAAAGGGAGGAGAACAACAAGCCTTGCCGGCTGCTGTGTAATTAACAGTGCGCTAATTGTCACGGCTGTTGCCGTAGCGACAGAGGACAGAAGCCACGCTCTGAGCGTGTCTCCCAGGAACAGGAACACTGAAGTGCCCAGATGGAGGGCTCAGGTAGGCTGCCCTACGCCACATGCTGCCACCCTCTCACTGGTCAGGTGACCTATTCTGGACAGACATGGAGGAATTTATTAGTCTCTAAAAAATGGATTACTGGATATTACTGCACCTGTGCACTCCTCCATTAAAACCCCATTTGACTGTCATGCTACATGAAACCTTTCATAGAGTATGTCACAGAGTTTAGGCTCAGAGCCTAGGATGCCTGGAAGGGAAGAGCTTGTCCCTCGTCCTGTGCAGCCTGTAGGGGGGTGAAAGAAGCCAATCGTCATTTACTGCAAGCTGTATAAATAACCGTGAATGAGTCTGAAACATGAATGAAGCAGTTGGGCCCCCAACGGACTGGGGCTTCTGCCAATTAATAACAGGATAAAGTTCCACTTACAGCTTGACACATTTGCAGCACCGAGAGGAACGGATTGCAGCTGCTTTGTGGCGGCCACCAGGCTGCTGCTGCAGGTCTAAGGTACAGCGCGGTCCCAAACCTGGGGCCTGTGCGCAGGCTCCAGAAGAGTGCTCTGCCAAAGTACGTGGCTCATTTGTCAGCCATTTGTCGCCCAGCCACAGCTAAAGGAGACAAAGCTCTGTTAGCCAAGCGACAGACAGGCCAATACATTACTCATCTGCTTGGGGATTCATTACCAGGCCGTGAGGGCCCTAATTGTGAGGAGACTTATTTAACTGGCACAGCTATGGAGCCTTGCCTCCGCAACACCCTCCACCCCGAGCAAGAGGGCACTGGAACGATGAAAGCAGGCTATTCACGCTTCCAAAAATATGCTAAACAAACATCAAAGGTGTCTGGGTCGCCGTATCCCCCAGGTAATAAGGGAATTAACACGTCCAAGTTATAGCGGGCAGAATTATTCATCTCCCTCCAACCGCAGGACACTATCCCTCATGATTTATTCAGGCTAAAGACCAAGGATGATGACCACATGAGAGAAAGAGGTTCCTCGTTTCCTTAAAAAAGGCCTGATCTACACAGATCTGGACACTAGAGAAAAACAAATAGCCTCAGCCTCGACCAAACAAGCACTAAAAAGATCTTGTGCAGAGCAGTGGTTCTGGAGGGGGTTTGTTCTGACAGGGTGAACAGCAGGAAGTGGGCCAGCTCTGAAGCCTCCCATGTCGGCCCAGGCAGATTACTGGAGCTGGTCTCTAGTGGAAACCTTGCCAATTACTCCCCACACACCCACCTTCCCACCTTCTCGGCAGGCGAGGGAGTGTTTCATTGTGTACGGCTTGAATGAAAGGGGAGGGGAGGGGAGGGGACAAGGGAAGAATTTGGAGGTGTTTACACTGACCAATTTACCTGGATGCAAGGGAGGATCACTGTCTAGGAGCTCAGCCAGGGTGCCAGGGAGAGCCACAGACCAGAAGGCATTAGAGCATAGCTTATTATGAGCTCAGGCTCAATGGCAAAATGGCCTGTCATTAGCTCGTCTGCTTTTCAGGTGTGCCACAATATGCTGCCCGGGAAACCTGAAGGGGGTGGCCAATTTTCCAGTCCAGTCCTTAGGCCCTCATGCCGCATGAGACTGAGAGATGCGCACCACAGGGGTGAGGGCAACTCCATATGGAGCACACAGAGCAAATAGAGATATGAACAAGGCAGTGTCCAAAAGACTGAACAAGGCAGAAGCCCCGCCCCCCCCTTCCTCCAGGGTGTTGGATTCTCGTTCCCTGCGACAGGCATGGCTTGGGATATATGCTGATCAGTTTTGCCCGAAAATTGGAAGAGATCCCAAATTGATGCCGGAGTTTATTAAGACGATGGGAAGGTGGTTCAGTTCTAGCGTGATGAAACCAGCTTATCCGGGAGCTTCAATTGGGACTTCAAACGATTTCCTGGCCCATTGTTAGTGGGATAGTCCACTATTAGGATTAGCAGAGCAAAAGGCGAGTATCGAGACTATGGTGGGACGGGGAGGCTCTTTGAAGTTCCTGACATAATAGAAATAACCTTTTATCTTCCTGCCGATCTCTCTCTACTGACTGGAGTAATCATACAGACGCATAAGGCCACTCTGGAGAGAGTGAGGCAAGACGAGTAATGAGTGAGGTCAGCAGCCTAATGCGAGGGGAGGAAAACACCATCTTGGTTCAGACAGCCAGCATTGTCATTATTCTCTGAGGAATTAACCCCTTGGCTGCTGTTGTCTGTCTGTCTATCTCTCTCTTTCAAGCTTTCCCTCTATGGTCAGAACCTTAATATTGTTCCTTCATGCAATGCATAATCCCAAATGCCTGAACCCAAAGGAAATAAAAAAAAACACTGTATTCCCTTTAATGACCTTTCGGCTCAGTTAATCCAACAGACGGAAATTCGGCTCCAAAGAGAGTAAGCAAATGCAAAGAGCCTTCCCTTGTAATCCTCAAGCAAGGCCGAAAAAGAACAAAATAAATCTCAAGATAAACTGATTAGGGCAAATCTCCCCCTGTCCTCCCCTGTCTTCCATTTCCCGTTGTGCCGAAGATTCACAACACACGGGGGCTTTGAAGACGATCCCTGTGGAGGGGGAGAGGTGCTGCGGTGATCTTTGACGTTGTTTTCCTGCTCAATGGCTTGCACTGTACCTCTGATGTGGCGAACACAATGCAGCTTGATACTGCTCCGAATTGCATGCTGTGTGAATTATGTTGCCTCGGCCGCCTATCCACGCGGCCTCTGGTGTCTTCATCAGCTCGGGTATGCTCGGCGCTCCTGCTTACTCATCTCTGACTGGGGGGAATATACCATGCTGTAAACCCAAATCACTGTAATAACTGCGGTTCCTCAGCAGGCAAGACACCACAGCTCACCTGGATTCCCTAGATCCTTACCACTGAATAGATGTTCCTTATTTCGTTGCTTTGCCTGAAAGCCCTCTACGCCTATATCTCTTGTTCTTGTTCTCAGTACGTTGTGGAAATTCGTTTACATCTTTGCTCATTACTTTACCTTCCTCTATCCATTAAATGTCCTGGATAACCTCTACGGCTCACCTTTTTGAAGTAGCACTTTGAATCACTTGGAGAAGCGTCTCCATTTCTAAGTCGTAGGATTATTAAGAGCCTTAAACAGGCGTTGTTGGTGATCGAACCCCCCCCCCCCCCCCCCCCAAGACGCACTGTGATCAGATTACAATCGGATCATTGAAACCACAGAGATCCGAGATCCGTCTCTGACCACCCCAGAGACTCGTTCGTAATTAAATACAAGTGTAAACGGAATGCGTTTAATGTGATCAGCCACTGGGTTTGGCTTTCTTGAGTCTTATCAGTGACTCAAGAAGAGAGTGGAAGTTGGAGAGAAGACTAAAGCTTGCATTGGTTCCTGTTTGCTCCCGTGGCTTTCACCTCGTCCTGTGCCAAGCTTAAGCTCTCCTCTTTGATGACACTGACACAGGAAGAGCCACGGTCATGAGGCCCTATTCCCATAATAGCAGAGTCTGGAGGTAATGTGCTGCTCCTCAGTGTCAACAACACCATATTCACCCACTGCCATTGAGCTGTACTGTTCCACCAGCTCTCGAACTATAACGCTTTTGCTAATGGACTGGGTGTGTGTTAATTGTGGGGTAAATATAAGCAGTCAACACCGTTATGAAACAGTTTTGGGATTTGAAATTGGCTCTGTTTTAGTGCTGATTTTCTTTAGAAGGCCACGGCAGAATTTGAGGTTCATGTAATCAATTATGACAAGCCAAGGACAGGTCTAGGATTACTGTGAAGCCCACAGCTGACTTATTACTCAAGCTTACCTTTGAAAAGAGCTGCTTGTCTGGGAAGTCTAGCCCCAAGGTCTCACTCCATGGCACTTAATGTTACTCTTCTGAGATCCTGAATGTATTGTTAGTTTCAGAATACTGATTCGACCTTCCTCATTTGATTGCTGCGTACTGTACATACCCTGCAGCTGTACCAAATCTTGTCCCACTCCTGCTTTAAGCTGAGATCCAACAAGTCACAAATAATTCATCTGCCTGCAATATATTTTTCTGTTTGGCCACGAATGCCAATAGCTAAGGAGGTTTGTGGGTATCTGAGTAGGGGAGTAAAAAGTTGCTGAGTTGGGCCCAGCACATCCCCACTCCTCCTCCCATCCCTTAGTCCTCCGGTCAATAAAACTGCCAGTCTGTTTTTTTCCCCCTCTCTTCTCAGACATGCCGATCAATCCCCTCAGCAGCCACCTCAGCCAAAATCCACCGTGCCCTGAGGTTCAATACCTGGCACCCAGTCCGCTCTCCTCTGCCACCACCACTCGGGGGACACATTCACAAACACGGCCAGAAAGAGCGTCTGTCTGTGTGTGTGTGTGTGTGTGTGTGGCTTCGCGATGAGTGATGAAATATTAAATCCAGAGATTCACAGCTGCTGGAAGAGGCAGCTAATTTATTCGTTCATTTCTTCAATGATATTTCAAAGGCAGATAATCAGGGATGGGCAAGAAGCGATATGTAAATAAATGGCTAAACATTATGGAGGCAATTGAGCCAAGGTATCTTGGGATCCAATTTTCTCACATTTAGAACCAACATCGTCCGCAAGAAAACAAACAAAACAAAGAAAGAAATGAAGGCAGTTCCACACTAGTGGCCAATGGCCAAAGTTGTTGTGCAGAATGTTGTGCAATACAGTTTTAGTGTACAGCTGTTACCTTTTAAAGTTTCAGTATCAATTTTTTTCTTTCGAATTTTACCCTTTATTTTCCTAATTTGGTACTGACAGTTAACCCACCACAATTTTTACCCTAGCACTAGCAAATGCTCCCAACACATGCAAAGCCAGCCACCGCCTCTTTTTAAAGCTTCGGCGGGAGCCGACACACTTGGAGGAGTGAATTCACTATCTACCCACCCCGAGAGAGCCACTGATGGCAAAGCGGCATGGCTCGGGGTTAGGACAATGAACCCTAGTAGTTGCACATTATACCACTGAACCAATGTACTGGTGCACATCGTAACTCCTGGATTGCAATCCTTATCATATCGTCAGGTTCAAGCCTCTACACAGCCCTAACGTAAGCATCATGACATATGACTAGAATTGGAAGGATCGACTGGCAGCCCAAATAAGCCAGTCCTGAGAGCTAATCAGTGATGTCAAATATATGATCCATATTTTCGGTGTTAAGTATCACTGTAGCCATGTTGATCACAGGGCAATGCAGTTCCTCCTCCAACCACGGACGCCATAGACTTCACAGCTGCAGATATGCCCTGTGTCAGCTGTAGCCTGGATGCTAGAGAAGCAGCTTGGTGACTGGAAGGTGACCGGGAAGTGCTGTGTGATAAATGTGGAGAGAGAGAAAGCCATCTACTCAGACAGAGAGAGGAAGACCAATCGTGCTCTCTTGGGCTCTGGCTGCTGATGGCAGACAGTGATCCGGAGGTCATAGTGGCGGCGCCTTAGTCCGCTGGACCGCTCGGAGCCTCCGAATCTAAAAAGATTCAGAACAACTAAATGCTTCCACTCCCCTTCCCGGCCTCATCCCTACTTGAAGTTTTGCCTTAAAATGCAGACGATCTTCTCTGCATCCTCTCGCATACACATTGCATACCCCTGTTTCCAAGGTAACTGATATTAATTCAGTTCACCATTGATTCAAAGTCATATTTATTTATATACATCTCTGCTTGCCCGCCAAACAATATTACACGTATAAGAGAGGGAAGGCGGCGGATCGATTAGACAGCTGGTGTTACTCCTCTCAAATCAAAGCGGCATGTTTTGATGGGGGACTTTGGGTTACGCTTTGGGTTACGGATGCACATTCTTGGAGATTCCCTTCAAATCTCCTGGGATTTAGGTGAAGCGTGGTGCGCTTTCCTTTGGACCCTGTGGGAAGACCCTAGAAGTACACAAACATGCCTTAGTTGGGTCAACAGAAAGAGAAATCTTTTACCCCCCACAAGCTTTATCGGCCTGCTTCCTACTGTGCCTTATCGGTTTCTTACGCTCTCTCTCTCTCTCTCTCGCTCTCTCTCTCTCTTTCTCTCTGTAGCTCTCTCTCTCTCACACACACACACACACACACACACACACACTCTTATTTAATTATCTGTGCTTCAAGATCAAAATGAGAGCAGGCGCCATGGTAACCAGTCGCCAAGCAGAAGTGCAGTTCTTTCTCTTTCCTTTTTTTTTCTCCCCTCTGCGATCATGTCTGCATGCTATAAATCTGAGTGTGTGGGGTGATCGAGAGAGAGAGCGAGAGAGCGAGAGAGAGAGAGAGAGCGCACCTGTTAAAATGCAACACCACTTCACCAAGTCTCCCAGATCATTAACGCCGTTTACGGGGCCCTCTCGGTGACTGCGTGCTACCCTCCCCTCTGTCCTCTGTCCCCTCCTTGCCACAAACTAAACCACAACATCTTCCCACGTCTGATGATTCAGTGCTATTCAGGTCCAACCTCCAGCTGAGCCTCAGCAGAAGCAACGTCAGCCGCAGCTCTCCAACCCCCGGACCGACCGCCTCTCCCCATTTCGAACTGATCCGGCAGACACTCGCCCTCTCCCTAACCTCCTTAATCCACCTGCTGCAAAGAAGAAGAAGAAGAGGAAGAAAGACTCCCTCCTTTTTCCTCCCCACTGTGCTTGGCCTCTCTAGTGG
Organism: Salminus brasiliensis; assembly: GCF_030463535.1. Classification (NCBI taxonomy): domain Eukaryota; kingdom Metazoa; phylum Chordata; class Actinopteri; order Characiformes; family Bryconidae; genus Salminus; species Salminus brasiliensis. The sequence continues at coordinate 28,048,295 of NC_132896.1, read as the reverse complement.
TGCATTGTGCCCATAATGAGACTTAATAACACAGCACCAGATAGGTGTGGGAGCATGTAATCACTAGGCACTTACTGGGAGCTCACATTGCTTTTAATGACACTGTGTTTTAAAGCAATAGTTCAGCCCAAAAAAAATTAATTTGCACAATTTTCCACTTACCCTAAACGTAATCAAGGCATGCTTTGCGTCCGAAGTTTGCTTCATACTTCTGCATTCAGGTACTGGAAGCTCACACCCCGGCAATTACCCACCTGCAAACAGTGTGCGTACATTTTGTTGTACCTGCATCCTAGGGGGTAGGGGAGCATAGGACATCGGGGGGCAAATTAACCATGATGTTCTGGTGATCTTAAAGGAGGACACAAGTTGACTGGTTAGAATATTCATGAGCGTGGCTCAGAGTGGCTCTGCAGAATGGCAAATGTGCTACCACTATGGCCTGGGGGTCGCAAGTTCGAAACCCGAGTCCATGCTGCTTTACCATCAGCAGTCAGAGTCAAAGAGAGCAAAACTGGCCGAGCTCTCTCCAGGTGAGTAGATGGCACTTTCATCATTCTTAATCGATTTTGGCCGGCACAGTTGGCACCTGTCAACTGGAGCTGGGGACCTGCTGCTTTCCTTCGAGCATATCGGCTGCCTGGCAGTGTTCGAAAAGAGTTGGTGGCTGGCTGTGCATGTATTGGGGGAGATGTGTTAAGTTCTTACTCTCCTAGTGTTGGAAGCATTGCTAGTTCTAGGGGGAGCTATGAATGGGTGTGTTAACTGGCAGTACCAAATTGGGAGAAAAAAGAAAAAAATTCATGGTTATACTGATTGTGGGGACACAGGTAGCCAATTTAAGTGGCTCTACTTTCTGTTACATCCCAGTTTGCTTCATTATTTGCTTTTATTGTCATACATACTTGTGTAGTACTGCGAAATTCTTCATTTTGCATATTATCCAGGGTCAGGGCACAGGGTCAGCCATGCTACAGCACCCCTGGAGCAGAGAGTGTTAGAGGCCTTGCTAAGGGTCCCAACGGTTGCAGCTCAGCCAAGCTGGGTATCAAATCCACAAACCTGTGACCAATAACTCAGAGGTCTAACCACTGAGCCACCACCGCCCCTAGTCCCTACACTCTGGTCAGCATCAGTCTCAAGCAGTAGCTTAAGGGAAAAAAAGCAAAGTTACAAATGTCCTCCTTCCCCAAATGTAGCTGATCAGGGATCAGGGATAGCATGAGTTTAGTTCTTTAGATAAGCACTGGAGCTGCAAAGGCCAGAAGCGTATATCCCACCATCTAGCAAACACTACATGCCTAAACATCACACATTGGCTCAATCCATGTTCAGTGATCTCTGCTGTACCTGTGTTATATGGTACTCTATGACATACAGCCTTTAAAAATGAAGCGAAAGCAAGGGTACAATTCATTGCCCAAGCTATACTGATACTCCTCTGCTTAATGTACTTTTGTCCTGAGATGCCTCACCTCCTTCGCTGAGTGATGGGGAGCATTATATCCTGCCCCGTAGTTTATTGGAAGCTCAGTTCAGACACATTGCGGTGTTCCTCAGCAGGACAGGGATGATGACAATGCGGAGAATTGATCCACACTGTCCTCACGGAGGGAGCAGTGGAAAGGGGGAGGCATCCCTCCCTCCCCTTTTCCTGTCCGTTGTGGCGTATTAGTTTGATTTTGAACAGGAGCGAAACAGGAGGAAATCATGGCTTATGCTCAGCGGTGCCAAAGCTGGTCTGGTCAAACAGGGAGCCACAGCGACATCTAATGGAGAGAAGAGAAACAGCAACGGAGGCATCATGCCACGGAGCGAGTGCCAACTGGAGCAACTTTATCGAGTCTGCTGATTAAAGAGGGAAGCAGACCGCGCAGCCAAGCATGGATAATGCTCATGACCTGAAATGCTCGAGATACAACAGCGCAAAACGGCTGCTCTGGAGCAGTTGGGCATGGATCACGTTTAAACCTCACCGTTCTTCATCTGTGAAATTAAAAAGAGGCATAATGTAATCTGCCTTACATCTGCAATTAAAGCCTGCCTTAGAATTCCAGCGGTACTGCATATTAGCAAGAAATCAGAAGGAAAAACAGCCCCCTCATCTTTGAATTAGGCCATGGTTCTGCAGAATAAAAGTGATAGCCCTTTGCTGTGAAGTGAGGGAGAGGAGAGAAGGTACCTGAAGGCCGTGAGAGGGTTGAGAGTGGAGGAAACCCGCTATTTCTCAACATGGAGTATCCTCAAGCTTCTGAATAGACAAGCAGTTCATTAAACACCAGCAGCTGCCACACGGAGCAGGTCCTAAAAGGTCCTTCAAAAGTCCTTACTCTGATCTGCTCAAGTGCTTTGAGATCACCAGTCCCAACTCTAAAACAATACATCATTATCGTCTGTTGTCTACGTTTCGAGGGAGTTCTCACCGAATGCTCTCAAGCAGAACATCTTTAGTTCTCGACTGGAGCCACAAGGCTAACGTTGCTAATAGGTAATAAAAAGATTGTACCTCAACAGCATCATGCAGGCTTTCATCACACACAAGCTAGAGAGAGAGGAAGGTACTTCAAAGGCCATAAGAGTGTTGACAGTGGAAGAAACCCACTATTTTTGGCATGGAGTATTTCTCATGTATATATGAGGGTCCAAAGGGTCCTGTAAAAGCCACATAGATGTGGTTGTTCTGATCTGCTCAAGTGCTTCAAGATTACCAGTCCACAGCTACAAGGCTAATGTCGCTAATAAGTAAACAAAGGTTATCATACATGCCATCATCATAGTCTCAACTTAGTCAAACTTTTCAGACACTTTTCAATACTCTATACTCTATACACCAACAGCTAGCTAGCTGAAATGAAGCTAGCTAAAGTGTTTCATCTAGCTAAACGTAGCTATCGGTAACGTAGCCAGCTAGCTACAAAATCGCTAAAAACACTAGTAGCAGTCCTAAAAAGGCCTTTACGCTGATCTGCTCAAGTGGCTAATGTCGCTAATAGGTAAACAAAGGTTATAATACATGTCATCATCATAGTCTCAACTTAGTCAAACTTTTCAGACACTGTACAATACTCTAGACTCTATACACCAACAGCTAGCTAGCTGAAATGAAGCTAGCTAAAGTGTTTCATCTAGCTAAACGTAGCTATCGGTAACGTAGCCAGCTAGCTACAAAATCGCTAAAAACACTAGTAGCAGTTCGTTAAACACCAGCAGCTGCCACATGGAGGAGGTCCTAAAAGGCCTTTACTCTGATCTGCTCAAGTGGCTAATGTCGCTAATAGGTAAACAAAGGTTATCATACATGCCATCATCATAGTCTCAACTTAGTCAAACTTTTCAGACACTGTACAATACTCTAGACTCTATACACCAACAGCTAGCTAGCTAAAACATAGCTAGCTGAAGTGTTGCACCAAGCTAAATGTAGCTAGCCACAACATTGCTAAAAACACTAGTAGCAGCTATTTCTGAGGCTCAATGTCGTTTGTTCTTCTAATATTTTACATCTTTTGACAAGTAGGACTTCAGACTGGAGACTGGGGAGGACACCTCCAATGCCCTGAGAGGACTAAGAGTGGAGGAAACCCGCTATTTCTCACGTGGAGTATCCTCAAACTTCTGAATAGACATACAGTTCGTTAAACACCAGCAGCTGCCACACAGAGGAGGTCCTAAAAGACCCTTACTCTGATCTGCTCGAGTGCTTTGAGATTACCAGTCCTTGCTCCAAGACAATACATCATTATCTTCTCTTAAGATTTAAGGGTGATAAAATGATAGGTTGGCAACAAAACCCTTGTTTTCAACAAATGCTCTCAGTCAGCCAGACTTTGCTTCTTTATTTTCAGCAGCTACAAGGCTAATGTCGCTTATAAGAAAATGAAGGTTACAAATCATCATCATTATCATCATTATCACCCACTTGCCTCCAACAGCATTAGGGTGGTAATCAATCTCAAACGTACTTCTTTGAGACACTGTGCAATACTAGTTGAAACGTGGCTAGCTAAAAACAAAGCTAGCTAGGGCATAGTTAACAACACCAGCCTGAATCTCTTTTGATAAGAAGGAGCTCAGACTGGAGACTGGGGGAAGACACCTTCAAGGCCATGAGAGGATTAAGAGTGGAGGAAACCCGCTATTTCAACCAGAGCTGTGGCTGAAACTGTGCCCTATTCACTATCCCCGACATGTGAAAATCCACAGCACTACACAGAGCACAATGATTTGGGACATGTTATGGGAGTGAGTTCATTGCTCTGCGACAGCAGAGTGTGTCGCATAGACCGTCTGTCTTCCTCAGAGAAGTTGTACGTGAATCTTCAAACAATCAAACAATGCAATGGATCCTATGCATCCTATGTCCGTTTAGTTCAGCACTATGCTTTCAGACACTGCTATATGGCGGAACCCTGAAGTAGTGCTCTCTACAGTGAACAGGGCACATTTTCAGACACAGCTAATACGTATGCACTTTTTCCAAATGTGCAGTTCCTTAACCAGTAAACGCTGTTCTTTCAAGCTTATTTTATCAATATTTGAGATAAAATATAAACAAGTACAACCTATTAAAAGTGGAACACTATAAATATCAGGATTTATGGCCATCAATCGAGTATTTAAGTCAGAGCTGCTATCAGTACTCGGCATCAGCAGATACTTGAACATCTGGTATTGTATTGGATAGGAAAAGTGGCTTTCAGACACTGCTATATGGCGGAACCCCGAAGTAGTGCAGCTACGACATGGAGGTTCTTACTCTGTTCTGTTCAAGTGCTTAAAGATGACCAGTTCTGGCATTAAAATTAGGGTTGCACCGATACTGATACTCAGGCCCGGCCGAGGCCTTTATGAGCCCATAAGCAGATTTTCATTCAATTTCTTTTTTATAGCTCTGAAACTTTTTCAAATGTGCAGTTTCTCAACCAGTAAACGCTGTTCTTTTAAGCTTTTTTTTTTTTTTATCAATATTTAAGATAAAATATAAACAAGTACAACCTATTAAAAGTGGAACACTATAAATATCAGGATTTATAGCCATCAATCGAGTATTTAAGTCAGAGCTGCTATCAGTACTCGGCATCAGCAGATACTTGAACATCTGGTATTGTATTGGATAGGAAAAGTGGCATCAGCCCATCCCTAAATATAATAATAATAATACTTCTGAAAGCTTCTGAGCTTTTGTGATCTCCAGATTCAAGGGTGTTAAAACACACTTTCATCACTAAATTGTCTCAATCAGCAAGACTTCTTTGCTTTTCGACTTGAGCTACAAGTAACTGAAGGTTAGAACTCACCAGCATCATGCATGCCATCATCACACATCTGCCTCGTACTGCACTGAGTTGGTAAATAATCTCAAAAAGACTTTTTTATGAAATTATATTGATCTATAAAACCCGACAAACATAGTTGGCTAAATGTAGCAGCCAGCTAAAACCGGTAGAAGCAGTTCTCTCCACGTCTGAACGTCATTTACAGTCTTTTTCTTCTATTTTGTAACAGTTTATTTTTTTATACAGTTTGATGACTTAGACATCTGATTCACATGACGCTACTTGAGGCATAAGCATGCATTACATGTTTTAAATGTACATACTTTTTAGCACCAGTGTAAAACTAGAACCAAACATGACTTGGCTGGTTGACTACATCTAAGTTAAGTGGAAAATTGGGCAAATCTGATGTTTCGCTTTAATGACTGGCGCTTTAGGCGCTGAAAGACAGCAAGCTACGAGCTGGAAGCGCAGATCTCTAGGTCATATAATCCGCGGTCAGACAGCACAACTGAAGTGACCTCTGTAGAGGAGCTAATGCGCCAGGAGCGGAGCGAGCCGGTCCAAGCCAGGGGCCGCCCGGGTTCAGGACGTGGGAGGCTGGGAGGCAGAGGGCCGTCGCCAGGGGAGACGCGGCGCTGGCGATGGCAGCTGCCATTATCAGCGGCCGGGAGACCACAACTACATCACTACCAGGCAGATTTAATCAGAGAGAGAGAGAGAGAGAGAGATGTGGACTGAAATAGACTGAGTGTTGGTGAATGAGGATGAGAGAGATTAGAGAGTGTGGGAGATTGATGGAAAAGACGAGGGGGGGTGGGGGGTGGGGGGGTGGTAGCAAATGAGAGAGGGAAGCGAAAAGCAGCGTTAGAGTCCCGCTTGGGCTTTAGCTGAGGCATCTCCAGCACCGGAGGCGGGCCGAGGGTGCGGCGAATGGACACGGAGCTCATATAGAGCTGATCCCTGGGCAAACAGAAGGAACAGTGCTGCTATAAATCGAGGCCAGGCTGGTGCGAGATAGTATCACTGGCTCATCTCAGTGGCGCAAAGGGGCTGCACAAATACAATCACTGCTGCTCAAATCACCCCCACTGTCCAGCTCCCTGGAGAATTTATTGACACCCCTTCGGCCCAAACAGACACAGCTTGTGTGTGTGTGTGTGTATACTGTATGTCCAAAAGTGGCCAGACAACTGTAGCAAGTGGATTTAAAGAGATACACCAGCATTACACCAGTTTTTTACCAGTTCTGTTAGATAGTGCTGTATAAAAAAGCGTTTACCCCTTCCTAATTTCTTATATTTTTGCATATTTAAAGCAGCATTATGTAACCTTCTTACATTAAAATACCAGCTTGAAAATTATATTGATGCTCCATTGACCTGTAATATGAAGAACAGCGCTGCTATCATTGCCACTCCGGGTTCAGCATGCTGCTAACTGTTCTATGTAACTTTGGCGAAGGGGGCAGAATAACACTGGCAAGAACTGCGCAATGCTGCGTCATATTTGTGTCAGATTCTGTAATATTACTCTGCCTTGTCAGCCAACATGATTCCTTCGCTTCAGATCCTGGTTCTGTATCCATCAGCTTCTAAAATGCATGTGTCCTATAGGGGAGGCTTAAAGTGTGAATTCCACTTCCCGACTGTAGGGGGACCCCAGCAGCAAGTATTGCCAATACTCACATACTGCTGCTTTAATTGTGTCAGATCATTCAACTAATTTTATTTTATGCAAGATATTATTTATATAACTTATAATTTGGCTACATTGGATGGTGTTTGAGCATGGACTCAATGCCTTGCAACTGTTTTGCTTAAAGTCTTTCTTATTATGAAATCATGCATACTGACCTTAACTGAGACAAGTGAGGCCTGCAGTTCTGCAGATGTTTGTCTAGGTTCTTTTGTGATGGCCTGAATGAGTCTTCAGTTTACTCTTGGTGAAATTTTGGTAGGTTTACCTTCAGTTTACTTTCCAATTACTTTGTTTTGCTTTTGTATTTGGATCTCTTAAGAATCAATCTTTTAGAAATCTTATGAAGGAACCTTCTAGACTGCTCCCGTCCTTCAGTAATTACACAAGAACACTTGAATTCTTCAGTCTTTAGAAGGTTGCTGCAGTTTTAGTGCAATATTCACTCCAGCATGTCGCATCCCAAGAGCTATACTGTTATAGAGTATATTACAGGGTTCTGCAATTCCGGCCCTGAGTCCAGCCACATCACAGTTTGGCGATTTCCCTGCTCAAACACACCTGGATTAACTCATCTGTTAATTGCCAGGTTTAGCAGGTGTGTTTGAACAGGGAAAGCACCAAACTGTGCTGGGCTGGAGAACTGGCATTAAAGAACTCTGGTATATTAGTTGTAGTTTCAAATTGCACAACATAGTCAGTGGCAGATGATGCTATCTAAAACAGATGAAGCACAGTTGGCAGTAATTTAATGGCAACAAATTGAGAACCCATATCTAGTCTTTAAAATGAGGTTGGCGACATTAGCATCAACTGCCATGCTGCTTCAAAAGAGCAGCTAGAGCGAAATTACACACTTATAAATAAAAATCTACTAAACACTTTACTGTTAACGGTTAACTTAACACATAAAAGAATATATGTATCAGTTTATTTGCAACATTTTCCAAATGGTAAGGGCAGAAGACCAGAAAATAACTACATTTCTAGCCAGCAACACTAATGCTACTTTTACAAATGACTCCCCTGACACCACTGGGCATGTATTCAACAGCAGACTATTTTCTAATTGAGACGATGTCAGTCATGCACATTACATGTTTGTTATGAGGTCCAGCTACCGGTGAGAGCTCGACCAATCATCACTTTCGGAAGCTGAGCTTCCCAGGGGTTTTGTAAGGGGAAAGGGTTGTTTTCTGAAAGGTTCTATGTGGAACTATCTACTTTCTCAGGAAATAACACATGTATACAGTATTACAGTATACAGGATTTCATATCATCTTGTTATTATTATTATTATTAGTAGTAGTAGTAGTAGTAGTAGTGTTATACATTGACCCTTAAAGGAATAAAATTTGAACAATTTGTTTGGCTGAACAGAAGCTTTACTACAGTTATAGTTACTCTACTATAGTTAGTTATACTTAGTATAGTTAGTATGTTGGCATTCCTGCCCCTGTTCTGTCATGTCTGCCTCTGTTTTGTGTTTCCATGTACTCCCAAGCACATGTGTTTCCATCAGTGTTTCCACCTGTGTCTCCTTTGTAACAACGCCCCCTTGTTAGTCCCAAGTGTTCCTTTTGCCCCCCTTGTTAGTCTTCCTATAAGTACCCCTTTGTTTCAGGCTTCGATTGTCTGGTCTTGTGCATGTGCGGTTCATGGTTTGTTGACTTGGCCTGTTTCTGTGTTATTCTTGTATTGCTTTATTTGGTAGTCCATTTATTCATAAATATCCTGCATATATGTCCACCTCTGTCCCCAACCTCTACAAACTGTGACATATAGCTTGACATAATTTATTCAATATAAGAACTGCAGGTGGAGCTCTTTCAAACTATTTTATTTCCAGCTAATGATTGTTATTATTGTTTGCTTAATTGTTTAATTGTTTGCTCCATTAATCAATTGATTGTTTGGTTTTTAAACGTAAAATGTTCGGGTGCATTTGTCCAGTACTGGTATTTAGCAAGTGTATGATAACCATCAATTAACAATGGTACACTGCTGCAGTCAGCAAGGCACTGCTCTTTAACCAGGCAAAAAAATTATGTAAGCATCCAAATGTTGGATCTATGTGGTATAACCATTAGATTTGCTGAAGAACCCTGAAAGACTCCTTTTTAAAGAGTGTATATTTGAAGAGTTTTTTATTTTATTTTTTATCATATACTAATACTACACTGTGCTGCACTGAGTTACATAGCTGTTAAGTGCCATTATAAAATACTTGATATATACTCACAAATGCCTACACACATGAATTATATTGTGTTTTAATGCAGTTTCTAGTTTTATTTAAGCAGAATTTGATATTAATATATTCTTGCTAAATGTTTTCCCCAAATGTATCTTATGTCAATGAGTCAATTGTGAGCTTGTCCCCCATCTTAACAGGTATGGCATGTCATAACACTGGAAAGGAGAGCTAAAAATATGTCATTAGCAATTAGGAATTAAGCTTGTACACATAAATAAACGTATAAATGTAAACGGTGCGGTTCTCATGCAGAGTTCCATGCTAAAAGATGAGGTATTGGTACATATGTCCTTCCAGTCAGCTTTAAGTAAAGTTGTTTTGATAGACAAAGCAGTCACGATACCTTCATTCACTCCCAGTGAAGCCTGGCATGACTCAAAGTAGCCTTGGAAAAGCCTGACGTTTGCTCCTCTAAAATAACATGTATTTGAATCTGTCATTGAATCACTCTGAAGCTTGGCTCTTTTATGGGGCATGCTCCCACTGGCTTTAGCAAACAAATTCCTATCGACTATCTAGACTCTGCTGTCTATCAAACGCAGCTCACAAATTAGATAAATAAACACAGTCGAAGCATATAGACAGAGTAGACATTTCACACCCTATTAATGCATTGAAAATATTGAAGGACAGTATGTGATGAGTGATGAGTGATCTAGATGCATTGCTGAACATTTCAGTGCAGTGATTTTATGAAATTTTAAGCCAAGCTGTGCTTCCTGTGTAGTCTTAAGGTGTGTTTACAGTTGGTAGATTCTATTGGTTTGATTAGCATGGAGCCTGGTGCGACTGCTCTGTTAGAAGCCGTTCGTTAAAACAAAAGAGAACGCAGCCATGGTCATCACCAAATAAGCAGACCAAGACCCTCTGAGGGGTAGGCCTTGGACTGCTTCCAAATCAACTCTGGTACGGGACCAGCAATGGGCCTTATTTATTAACCCAACTGTTCTACAAAAGAAATGTAGAAAGAAATGTGGGATTTCTTCAATTTACAAGAACAAAGGCTGAATGCGATCAAATCTTCACAGCAAATGTTCCAACATCTACCCAGCCAACATGTCCATGTCGGGACTGTGTGGTTAGCCCAACTGGGAACAAGAAAGCTTTGTCCTCGTTTTAACATCAGATATGGAAGGGCCATCAGGGTCAGTGATGGGACCAGGAGGGGTTAAACACGGGTCCCATCTGAGCTGTACACTGCATACAGGGCCTAGATGGGACCCATATTAGATTAATGTGGGCTGTAACAATGGGGCCCATTTGGGAAGCCCAACTGTGTCCCAGAAAAAAACGTACTTATGAACCCACTCCGAGCCAATGTCTACCTCAAACCCACCTAGCTAAACGTTCCACTCATGTGAGCCCTACATGAGCATGTTGACTCAGTAGTTGAAAGCCTTCCCAGAAGAGGGGAGGCTGTTTCTGCAGCAAAAGAGGAAGCCCCATATTATATTAATACTCTTGATTTCAGAAGATTAGTTGGACAAGCAGGTGGCACATCATCTAAACTATATGAGTAGGTATATTTAGTAGGTACTAGATAGTGACATGAGGTAGACACGGTAGACAGACAGATAAAAAGAGAGAGAGAGAGAGAGAGAGAGAGAGACTCTGAGAGGATCCATCATTACAAGAGCAGAGCTGTGAACAAATCTTGACTTTTTTGTGTCTGAACCTTTCTCAAGAACAAATTGAAGAAATTCTTAGGAAGATATTGGTGAACAAAACCCAATGTCTAAATGAGCCACATATAGGGAGAACCATTGTGTCTTCTCCTCAGAACTTCTTTGGTACATGCACAAGTAAAGTTTCTGGTGCTGCTTTGACACAAGAACGGCTTTGATCATCTCTTTATGAGCTCTGAATTGGCCATTAAAGAGCGAACAGGCGGCGGCATGCTCAGTGCCATTATAAAATACTTGATATATACTCACAAATGCCTACACACATTAATTATATTGTGTATTAATACAGTTTCTAGTTTTATGAAAGCAGTATATCATATGAGGCTTTGTATTACAGTGATTTCACCCTGCTTAGAGTTAAGGAAAACCTATGGCAGTGGGTTTTTGAGGCTTCTTGCTAAATGTTTTCACCAAATGTACCAATTGTGTCAATTGTGACCTTTTCCCAATCTTAACAGGTATGGCAGGTCATAACACTGGATAGCACATGCAGCCCATACAGTAGCATCACATTTCAGAGCCTCCTCATACTATGTAGAAAGTGAGGTTCTCATGAAAACACGTTAGCCTGATTCAGTTCACCTTGTTAGGAAAACATTCAAGTATCTCTTTAAGGCACACTTGCTGTTGACACAGGTGTTCAGCTGCACACAAACACACACAGCCATATCATTTCAACAGAAAAGTATTGGCAGTAAAATGGGACGCTCTGGAGCAGCCAAATCCCAGCCTAAAACCAGCACGCCAAGCGTCACATAGAGTGCCATTGGACCATGCCCCGCCACTGGACTGTGAAGGATTGTTCTTTGGAGTGACAGGGCATCACAGAATATTGTTTAGATGAGCTGGAACACTGTTGGTGAACCTAACTTGATTGGTCAATGGCATATTTACTTTCACTGATGCTCTTGAGGCTGAATGCGATCAAATCTTCACTGCCAACATGTCCATGTATGGTTAACCCAACTGGGAACCAGAAAGCTTTGTTCTCGTTTTGATATTGGATATGGATTCCTATCCTGGGACCAGGAGGGGTTAAACAGGTCCCAGCTGGGTTGTACACTGCATAAAGGGCCTAGATGGGACCTATGTTAGATTAAGGTGGTTTGTAATGATTGGGCCCATTTGAGAAGCCTAATTGTGTCCCAGTAAAAATGCACTTACAAACCCACTCAGAGTCCATGTTTACCTCAAACCCACCTAGCCTACGTTCCACCCATGCAAGCCCCACGTGAGCATGTTGGCTGTGTAGTCGAAAGCCTTTCCAGAAGAGGGGAGGCTGTTCCTGCAGCAAATAGGAAGTCCCATATTAATATCAAGCTCCTTGAGTAGGTATATGTAGTAGGTAATGTGACTTGGCTTGTATGACCTCTATAGGTAGCAATAATCAAGCAATTTGTGAATATTGCCGAAGGCCCAAAGACCAATGCAATTGGTTACCCAGTCTAAAGGCAGGTAGTGTAAGCAGGACTATAATCCAAGACATGAAACTGTCTCGCTTAGCATCAGGTACTCCTCCACACTGTAACACATTTCTGTAACACACTGTAACACACAACTGTCTTTGCTGTCCATGGAAGAATGCCTTCTACTAGATTTTGGAGGAGGATTGCTGTGAGGATGTACATTGCATTGAGCAACAAGAGCATTAGTGAGGTCAGGATGTTGGATGATCACCACCCCACCTCACTCTCAACTCCCCAACTTATCATTCCAGAGAACACAGTTCCACTGCTCCACAGCTTAACACTGGAGGCTTAATGCCCCTCTAGCCCACACCTGGCATTAGGCATGGTGCCAACAGATTCACATTTATCTTAACAAACTTCTATTCTATTGTCAGTACTTGACAGACAGATAGATAGATAGAAAGATAGATAGATAGATAGATAGATAGATAGATTGATAGATAGATAGATAGATAGATAGATAGTTGCAGTGCTGATTCTTCGAACATTGGCATGATTTTAGACCAAGTCAAAGCAGCTCTGACACAAGGTCAGACTACTATAGGCCCTTGCTGTAGCTCTGTTTCGTCACTACATCACTGTGGATAGCTACTGATGTTTTTAATGAGGTTTATTTCCAGCTTGCACACAAGAACAAGCTCAAGTTTTATGAATGTTTTGACCTAGAGGAACTCACTGAGATGTTTTACCACCCAATTTATATGCCGTATATAAATTTATGTACTGTGGCTCAGGCTGGACCGTTGTTTTTTCCCCCCCACACAGACAAATCCTAGTTTGAAAGGGATTTTTTAATGCAGAATCCTTCTTGACAAGTGCAATTTAGACCAAGACTAGGCTTAATCTGCGTCTGGACAACCGGCCCATAGGGTAACTGGCATTCTCTTTGAAGCCTTATATCTGGGCCTTTTTCGCCTGACACCACCGATTTATTTACAGTTCAAATAAGGGGGAAGGGAGTGCCATCTAGTGGTGAAGTGTACGAGCAGGGAGATGGATTTGCACAATAACCCATCACTCTGAAATGACTCATCAGCTCATTTATCATTCATTCATTTTGTATTAATAAGGAATATGAGAAAGGAGACAAGGACAGGAAAGACTCTCCAGAAGTCTCAAGAGTGCCTTTCTAAGCAAGACTCTCTCTACATCCTGGGGTTTTAACCGTGCATATGGTGATGTGTATTCGGTCAAGCTTATATCCTGTGCCCAGACGCTTTTTGAAGAAATTAGGTTGTAGAATGTAGAATGATTGTAGAATGAGGTTGCAGGAAATGTACTGTTTCATTTCACTGATTCTGTAGCAATACGTTTTCCCACTTAATCAGCTAAGTGTCCATCCAGCTGTTCACTTATATTTAAGTAAATTCAATACAATACAATACAATACAATTTAGGCTGCATTTGTATCAGTACAGGAGATCATATATTATTAGTTATTAGTGAAATTATTTTCGGGTTTATACACACCTATTTTTTCACACCTGTTTTTTCCAACTAGAAGAGTTGTATTGCATTGAAAAAACACCCATTTCACTCAGCAAAGGCCCATTATAACCTGCAAATTGTTCTTTGGGTTGTAATGGATATATATAGAACCAGTGCCTTTACCAAAGAACCCTCTAAGAACCCCTTTCCTAAGAGGAAAGAACACAAACTTAAGAATGGTATTACAGAACATATGCTAGGTTATTATGTGCCATAGCATTTGTACATACATTTTTTTCTGCATTACTTTTTTCAAAATATGTTCCCTCTCTCTCCCAACTGTAGTCTGCTGTACCTGCTATCCTGTCCTTATGTTTCCAGGTACTCAAATCAGGATTATTATCATTATCATAATCATTATTATTATCTTATTAAATAGTACAGCAACAAAATCAATAACTCAGTCTCTTAATATGGAGATACATGTTTTCAAAGACACTCGCAAAGACATTCCTGTAGCACATGATACACCGTGCAGCCAAGAACACTGCATTCTGGGTCATAGGAGAAAGAGAAACAGGAAGCTAGGTTAGCTGGAACGTGAATCAGTCTTCTACTCTCCCAAGGGATGCTCCTGTGATGAGTGTGTGTGTGTGTGTATGTGTGTGTGTGCACATCTGTGTGTGTTTGTGATCATGGCCTGATGCTCCCCAGCATCTGGACACACCATCAGACAGAAAGGGCTCATCATGTGGGGGCTCCTCTGGGCAACCCCCATGTCTCATCTGGCTGCCCTGACCATGGAGCTGCTCCACTGGGCTGTAACTGGAGCCCGACCTGCCTCTCCTGAGCCGAGGCTAATTTACTGCGGCGGTCCCTCACTGTGGCCTACATTTCAAATGGAGCCCCAAGCCCGTGGAGCCGGTGAGATGGCTTTTCCACTCCGACCCATGTCTTGCCAATTAGTTGCTGTCAGCGTTCGCCTCAGACCATTTCGCCCAACGACGGTTAAAGTTAAATCCATTTTCTGATGTGTCCTAAAGCTCAAGGGACACTTACTATCTGCTGAGTGAGCCTGCTCAGAACGTTTCTGGTTAGTTTACGACTTTCTCAGAGTTCGGAGCTGGTGTTGGGGAGTAATTTCAGCGATTTGCTACTCGCTCTTCCCCCCTTTAGCTGTGTCAAGCACTCCGGCTTCAAGTCATTATGTGAGAAAGCTCTCCTTTCGGGAGGCCTTCGTGGCTCGTAGGGCTCGTAGAGCAAAGCAGGATTATCAGATGAAGATCTCATTGAAGTCTGCCAGGCCGAGAGATTGAGTGAAGTAAAAAATCAAATCGGCACCCAAACGAAAACAATCCTTCTAGAATTGAAATCCTCCTGGTCAAAATCTGAGCAAAGGAAGGATTTCCAGGCTTGGGCCAAACAGATTACGTGCCTACATTCGGGCCTGTGCAAACACATGCAGTACATTCTTAGAAATAATGGTTCCTAAAAGGTTATTGACTTGACAATTATAGTTCAAAGGGAAAAACATACATTTCTGGGTTTGAGCAAATAGTTCATCATCAAACTAAGTGAAGAATTGATATTACAATTTACAAGATTTTATTTCATTTAAAAGGCGAGTGCCACCTCTTAAGGATGGCTGTTTATCAGTGATATTATCATTTGCTAAAAATAATAAATATAGATATGGAATAAACTGCAAGAACAATTCACAAGGTCATTAGTTCACACTTAAAAGGCTATAAACCATTAAAAAGCATGCAACTTTAGCTACAAGCTAAATACAGTTCTACACACTACCCCCCCATGATTTCACAACTAACCCAGACATAAGCTAGCTAAGAACATTACAATGACAGTGTAAAAACAAAGAGAAATATCTGAATAAATTCATTAGTAACTGTGACAGTTTTGCCTGTTAAAAGACATTCAGTACCCCAGTCAATTATTTAGCCTCCACAGAACTGAGAGACAGAGGTAAACACAGCTAGCAGGCTAGCTAATCAGCTAAAATGACTCCTAAGCGAAATTAACAGTCTTGTCAAATCATGATCTTTGATTGAGATATACACTTGTGATTGAATTCGAACCTGGACCCCAAAGTTAGCAATGAAATATGAACAAAGCATTGAGTAAAGCAGCTAAACTGACTATGACCTCACAAAATGATGGCCATCTGTGGCCGTTAAAGCGGAAAGCGAAGCGTTCTCTATGGGCTATAGATGGCCAGACTCCTGTTTCTTATTATCTTGTTTACAAAAACCATTGAAAGCCATTGAAAAGCTCTTTAGAACCAAGAGTGGTTCTTCTATGGCCTTGCTCTAAAGGAACCCTTTTGTTAAGAGTGTATCGGAGTACATCAGAGTTTATCCATGTGTGAACTCTTGACTGTACCCTAAAAAAACCTCCCAACAGTCCCCACGGCCCCATGTCTTCCCAGTTCAACTCTAATAATCCTCTCCCCACGGTCATGCAATCTTAGCATCCATAACATACACAAGAGCACGGTTCAGAGGGGGGTCATAAACCACAGGGTACCACTGCAGCTGACGCTGAACATGGGATCAAACACGGGAAACACCCTTTTTTGCAACTGTTACCAATCAGGCATCTACAGCAAGTACTAACAGTGAATAAGAATTCCCTCATTCACCTCAATGCCTTTGGATGCCATTAGCACAGATCAACTCCCGGCAAGAACCGGCTTGCAGGCCGCTTTACATTGGAATGCGTGTGCAGGGCTTGCTTGCCTTTGAGCCAAATAGTAAAATAATCATTATTTGCCTCATAACTCCTTGAGGGAGCTTCTGGTTTGAAACGGCGGTGCTCAAAGTGAGCCTGAACGCAACTCCAAGGCATGGTGGGTAATAACAACCTAAGGTTATTAGCGATTTTCTGCCGGGCAGAGAACGCTACAGAAACGCTGTGGGTCCTGTGCTTTTTAAATCCTTTATGAAAATTATGATAATTGACAGCGAACTCCTCCGTAACACTTCAAGGCTTGCAGGCTGATTTGCATATTTGCACAAGTGTATGAGAATGTCCTTGCTTATTCCGCATGCGTGATGTGGCTCGCGGCGAAGCTGTGCATATCCGCACAGCTGTCTGTGCGTGTCTGCAAAAAACGCCATGCCTCGGCGTGGGTCATGTCAGCATGTAAACAACGACGGATCAAAAGAACACAAGTTAATTGTGCGCACAGCACATGCCCTTTGAAGAGGCCGTGTCTTAGTCTGCAAACATCTGCTGGAGCCTTAGCATAGCCTTTGCATGTACATTTATATAGTGTGGTATGTGCGTAGATGCATGCATGCATGCATGGGTAATCGAATGTACGTGCACCTGCTTAAGTCAGTGAGACTGGATTTATGATGAATTGCTTGGGGTTTTCTCATGAAACACGACACCAAGGTGATGATAAAGGCATTACTAATTCCTATGCATGTGGAAAAGCAAAGCATCCGCATACGCGATTGTGTGAACTGACTCAAATCTCATCATAAAATCACACCGTAAGTTGAGATTCCTTTAAATTTTGTTTTATGTTGCCTCAATTTTATGTATCAGGTTAGCCAAGACATGTTTGGACAATGAATGACAAGCTATCTAGGGCAGAGATGTTCACAAGTGGAGTCCAAGTGGAGTCTCATTATTAGCAGCTGGGTCATTCTCAAATTTAGGGCACATTTCACATATAGACTGCTAGGTAACCTATGCTGCCTTCCATTTATCTCGGAAGTTGGATGTCGAAGCTGGGAAAGGCACCACACAGAGTTTACTGTGCTCCGGTTAAGCATTTCCAAAGCTAAAGTTAGCTAAAGACTAACACCACAGTCTTTTACCAGTGTTTTATGGAAAATTTAGCCAAAATATGAATAACCCCCACATCCACAGCTATAGATGTTGAACTGTGTGTACGACTGATATTATAAATACAAAAAAATATAAGTGCTAATAAACTGTATAATACTACTGGTTTTACTACTGTTCAGGTACAGTGCAGCATTTTTGATTTTGAACTCAGGGTTGGTAAGGCTCTCCTAACTTATCCAACTTGTGGCGGGGGTGGGTGGGGGTGGATGGTGGTGGGGGGGTTTCCAGTTGATATTTCCTACTACTGAAGTCTGACATCCCAGTTCAAATGTAATGCAGCATAGGTAACATTGACAATTTTCCTATTTTGACCTTTGAAAAAAGAACAATTACAGTAAGGACTAGTATTATTTGTCCTGATCTCTGCCTCCAGAGCTCCAGGCATTTCACCTATAAAATAAAAATCACTGATCCAACAAGAAACAGAAACAAAAACGACAGTAAATTTGCTACAATACTGACAATACAGCGCACTCAAAACATTAACCTTATGCACTGCCTAATATTGAGTAGGTTCCCTTATGTCACTAAAGCAGCTCCGACCTGTGAAGACAATGGCAGCAATAACATTTTAGCAGTTTGTGCTATAGTAGCTCTTCTGTGGGATTAGACCAGAGAAGCTAGCTCAATGAGACTTTGGAGATGCTTATGACCCATCGACATCAGTTCACTGGTCATCATTCCTTGGATCACTTTGCACAAGACCTATGCTGATGCTATGACTATCGCTATAACCCAGTTGTCAAACCATCACAGCTTGGCCCTTGTCAAAGTCGCTCAGATCATTATGCTTGTCCATTTTTTCCTGCTTTCAACACATCACCTTCAAGGACTGACTCTCCACTTGCTGCCTAATATGTATATCCCACCCCTTGACAGGTGACCCTGTAACCAGATGATCAGCGTTACTCACGACACTGTATTTCCTAACTACAGGCCTACAGTTTGCCCAATACCTGCTGGTGGGGTATAAACATCCATTCCTTGTTAGCTACATTAGCCACACAGCTCCAGTCCAAAACTAAGGAAGTAAACTTGGACATCAAACATGTCTTGGCTGAGGAACTACACATGGGGTTAGGGGAATGTTGAGTAAATGAGATTTTTTGCTTAACTGCTGCCCAGGTGGAAATGATGCAGGTAGCACAAAAAGACTTTCCAGCCAGTGACATTTAGTCAGATCTGACAGAGCAGAGCAGCTTGCCTTGTTGTTGTTTGCCATTAGTCCCAGATTACTCAGGTCTAGTTCCCCATCTGCCGCTGTGCTGTTTCATCCCGAGGCAGCTCAGTATGGGCATGCTTTACCAAACACGCTCATTTAGTCCTCGACTCATCACAAACCGGCACATTTAGACACAACAGAGTTTCTGAGTCACCCCTTGCCAAGTAATTCTGCAGGGTGTGGACAAAGACTCTGTATAGCTTCGATATTATAGTATTGTATATTATATAGTATGACTTTTACAGGTTAAGGTATCGGGAAACGAACAAATCCGGTTCTAGTGTTTGCTGTCTGGACTGAATGTCCATTTAAGGTGTTGACAGTGACATTCAGCAGCAGTCTGTTGATGTGTACTGTGTGGCCTGCAATTGTGATCTGGGGGTCACCACAAGCCTTAAAAGTTCTTCCTCAGCAGAGGAAGCAAGTGTGGCCTGAAAGCAGGGCAGCTCTGGGCCACTCAGCGGCTGTTTATACAGCGGCATGCAGGAAGCCTGGGCGAATGTTTTCCGTGGAAGTTTGATCACAAACGAGGCCCTCTCCGAACATGTGGACTCAGACAGCAGATCCTAACCAGATGGTTTCCACATCACGCCCCTGTGGACCGTGCCACAGCACACTACAATGCTTCTGTCAGAGTTACTGAGGATGAGCAAGGTGAACCGAGGGTAACGAGGCAAATAAAGCAAGCATCTGTGGGGGTGAGGGAACACACAGGAACTGTCCACACAGGAGTCCTGTTCTGGGCCTCACGTTTTGGACTGCCTCTCGGTGTTTGGGAGAAACTAAAAGGTCATGGGCTTGTGTCTTCAGGAAACACAGCATGGAATGTTTTGCTTCCTTAGAACAATCAAGCAACCAGGCTCATCCAGTTTATTACTGATCGGTGCTTTTTCTTGAACAGCCTATGATCTACATTTAATGTTTTTATGGAGATCTGTCAAATATTTGCCAGGTGTTTTCAGGAATAATCACTAAACCATACTTTTTATGAGCATGCATTCTAAAGCTTAGATCATCATTGGATGCAGACATTGGCAAAACTAAGGCCAATAAGGCTCAGTTAAGGCTAGTAAAACTAATTAGGCTAGCTTAGCAACTATTTTCTAGCTTTTCTAAAGCTTTAGCTTCAAGGTTCTCAAGGACAGCACAAGTAAAGTGAGATGTGACCTTGTTGTGGCCAAATTCCATTTAGGTTTTAGGTACGTTCTTGATGACCATCCATCTAACATCTCAGAAAAGCCTTCTGGAAGTTAACAACCTCCATCTTTTTTTGATAAGCCAAATATTTGGATGTGGGATCTGATACTGTTTCAGTCACAAGCTCAACTACTTTATGGCAAGTCTGTTTATAAATCACATGTGGGCTCTTAAATCCTTCGATCCCGGATGAAGCTACCTCAAGGACATTAAGGTCTTAGCAGGTCTCATCTCATTACACTGTGGAGATTGATCTCTGCATCCTGAAGAAGGCTGTGTTTTACTAATAAGGTTATTTATCTCATGTAATGGAACACATGTGTTCCCTTCCCTTGAAGATCTTTTTTTTTTTTACCTTGAATGCATACACACCGCTATTCCCTCGCCTACAGATCTCAGCCAAGTTTCAATGAATTGTTTTGACAAAGGCCAGATGCCAAACATCCCTAGCTTCCTCCTGTCTTTCTCTCTCCCTCTCTCTTTCTCTCTCCCTCTCCCCATGTTATCAAGCTCCTCGGTTCTGCCGCCACACACTTTCTCTGTGATGTCCCTCTGTATATCTGGCCAGCTGCCACTGCGCCAGGCTGCCCGGCCCTGCTGAAGAATGCCAGGTAGTTGGTGGGACTCAGCAGTTCTGACAGAGGCTTTTCACATGTTTTGATGTCCTACCAGCACTGGCATTCTCTTCTGTCAACAGGGCTGAAAAAGATTTGATTACATAGATTTCAAAGCCCCCTGAGATCCATGCTTGTGGTCTAATGAGGCGCAGAGCTGAGCTGGAATTGATGCTTGACCCATTCACAGCCAACCCCAGCCAGTCCTTTCAACGACTGATTATAAGGGTGCAGTGCTTGATTATGACTATGTCACTGCTTCAAGATCACTTCGAGATTAATCGCAACGTGTGATCGGATTTCGGAGCGTCCTTAATTAAAAATCTGCTTAATATCTTCCTCTTTAAATAGGCCATGTGCATTCCTTTACAGCGCAATTTGTCCATTTGGCGGTTTGAGTGGCTGTGATGAATTGCAGATCAGCACTTGAGCTACATCCCTATCCTTTTCTCTGACTAATATTATATTCTCCCTATAGAGATTCCTAGATTTCATTTTGATATTATGAAAGCCTTTCTGTAAGCGTCACGGTGTGCTTAGCGCTCAGCCAAGAAGAATGCTGCTAAACAAAACAATATCCACTGCAGCAATCCTCTGACAGCAGCCATAAAGCAGCTTCACCTGAGGCAATGCTATTTCATTTAGCCTGCATGCTATCATGGGGCTATTATGCTAAACCCCTTCATCATGCTGTGTGAAATACGAGGATCCAGCCTAGCGCTATTGTTCCGAACCCAGCATTGCTGCCCATAAAATAGCATGAGGCCCTTCTTGGAGTCGTCCAACTCTCTGCGAGAGGCTTCATCAACTCCAAGGCTCGGAGGACTTTCAAGATGATTCATCCTGAGAACTTCCAGAGTAGCTCTTACACCCCTCCTTTCTTCACCCCCGTTCTGCCACAGAGATGCTCATCACTTGATCACGTCATCATCGAGTCCCACTCTCCAGCTCTGCATGACGCCCTATAGGCAACGACGGAAGCTCAAGGTAGCCTTTTGAGCAGAGATTGAGCAAGAGGCCTTGTCCCGGCCTGGCAGGTGGGAGCTATTACAAATGTTGTGGTGCCAGATCTCTTTACAGCTTTCATCTCAGAGTGATGAAGGGCTGTGTGGCTGGGTAACACCTGCTGGCATGTGCGTGGCAATCCTGTGAACAAGTTGGGTTTGTTTTTTTTTCCTATCACCGGAGCCTAGAGACAAAAGCCTGAGAGATACCACATAGCATTCTGGCAAGCAAGCACAGAAAGACTGTCACGGCATATAACAGTGTTCTTCACTCCAAGGGCTTCTGCTCTTTCAGTGAATTTCCCATTTGTATTGCATGACTAGGCTTTGCTTTCACCAGCAAGTAACTCCACCTGTCTTATATCTTTTGCTCCATCCCAATAAAACAATGCAAGTCAAAGCTCTTGATGTATGAGCTATCACATCAGCAGATGGTGGATTTTTCCTTTTCCAGTTAACACATGCTATAGAGTCAACTTGGCTGACTTTCAGACCTAGTTGTGGGTAAAGACTCCCTCATACCAACGCAACATGAGGTGTGCATGCACAGAGGTCTCAGGGGTCAGGGACTGGATGGGGGAGATTTACAACCAGCTCCTTGAGGGTGTGGAGAGCATGACGGTCTTGACGGCCTCACCGGGTTGAGGATCTCCTGGTAGACAGACCCCCAGCTGTCCAGACGTATCCAGCCAAAGGTTCTCCCCTTGGCTGGCCTCCATCGGCCGCCAAGAGACGATCAGCAGCTGGTCCCTGTTATACAGATTTCCACTGGCCTGATTCTGCATGAGAGGACTTTAGATGCTCCACTGAACCTGGGCTAATGTTCTGGGCAGAAGAGGAAGAGTGGAGGAGCAATATGGGAGTTTTTCCTGCTTGTAATTAAGGATGTGTTAATACTTGTGGTCCGTTTCCCTTGGTCCGAAACAAGTAATAAATTTGTTCATGGAATGACGTACGTTAAAGCTGTAAAATGTAACATTACTGTGGCTGCATCCCAACTCACACTTTCGTTACTTTACTGAGCAGCTACACTAATCAATGCTATTCTAATGGTGACTAGTTTGAAACACTGTGTAGTAGTGTGGTCGTGTGGTTTGGGGCACAGCCCAGCGAAGCTAAACCATCAGGCTGAAGAAGTTAAAGCCCAGAAACGTGGGCAGATCTGTACGGAGACACAGGCACATGCAAACAGCATTGCGTTGGTAGAGCAAGTGAGCAGGCTGCTTTGGCCTGTGTCCAACTCTGCATTAGGTTAGTTTACGTGCCTTTGGTTCTATTGTGTTCATACTTCAAAGAACCTGCACCTCTTTTTTTTTTTAGAAACGGACCAAGACCCACCTGCTCAGGCGACCTACGGCTCCTGCTTGTTTGGTGCACACCAGTGTTCGAAAAGGCACTGTTCACACTTACTGTGACGAGCCATGCTAACAGAGCAATCGCACCAGGATTCATTTTAATCAAAACAAATCTGACAAGTAAAAACACACCGTACAATGGAGGCTGGCTTGCACAGGTGCATGATGGAACCACAGCATACATCTGTGCAAGCAAGCAGATCTGAGGAAGAAACCAGCACCAGCAGGATCTCCTCTTTGCATGGCATTAATCATCAACAGCTCAAGCCCACAGCCAGCGTGTTTCTCCAGGACACATTCAAACCTCTAGTGATAAATCAGCAGTAAAACGATATTCATCTACATCTAATTAACATCATGTATTAGATATAATTTGTTCCACAGACAAAGAGTGAAGAGGAAGCACTTTGCTTACTAAATGGGGACTGCATTTCATTGACAGGGCTGCTAAAGAGGAATGTAGACGTTCATTTGCAATTCAGCAAACAAAGGAAACTTGCCAGACTGTGGGAGACAAAGAAAAAGATTAATGTGTCTTTATAAACATTGTCAACCCCCATTCATGACTAAAGAGTCTCTCCACCAGTCTAAAACAAAGCAATCACTACCTTCAATAGTTTTTTTCCTGCACCGGATTACAAACAGTGTCAACATTAATCCTCTTCCCCACTGAATGGAGAGCTGCAAAAAGTCCTCTTTGAACTTTTTCCTGCTGCACGCTCTTACAGGGTATAAATCAATGTGTCACACACTTAAGAGAATACAGAATTGATAGAGCTTCCAGTCTATGGAAACAAATGGAGTCTGCTAAGAGCATAATAGATGCGCTTCAGCGGGGAGGTTGTGAATTATCATGGTTTATAACTTCGTCAAGCTTACTGCTCTAGCCTGGGCTCTGAATCTCCTCCTCGTCTCCTCCAATCAGGCTTTGCGTTTCCTGTCTAATTAGTTCATTAAAGCCCGGGCCGGAGACAAGCAATGTAATGTTATGCAAGCAAGATCATCTAATAAAGGGTGGATGTGCTTGTTTGTATAAATAGCAAATGGTTCTTTGATTGAGCTCATAGAGGAACCACTTTTCATTTACATAATGTAAACCTCCTATAAAAAATTCAAGGGTACAAGTTTTACATTACAGAAGGTTCCTTAAGCTTTCAAACAGGTTCTTCTCACTCCACACATCGTATTTACAAAACGTTCTTTACAGGACCATGCTTTGAGGAACCAAAGGACCAAAAGTGGGTCCACGCAAGTGGCATCACGCAAATAGCGTATTCCTTTTTTTTGCATCTCACGTTAAGTGAAATAGCCACATCCAAGAAGCTTCAGTAAAAACAATAAATTTGATAAAGTAGCTCTCGAGTGGCGCAACTGTCTAATGCCTGCACGGAGTGACGTTCGACAGATATGTGCCGCTTTCACATGGGGGCGTGTCTGGATGTGTGATGCCATTTTTGTGACATTTTGTGGCAAAAAAATGGAGATTTCCTTTTATAATAAAAATAATAAAAAACATGCATCCCTTTCACCATCATCTCATCATCTAGCCTTAAGCATTGGCCCTATCATTCTGAGTTCGATCTCCAGTGATTCCACAATGACCCGTAGCCAAGAGTCTCCCGGGAATGGTCCTCCCGCTCCCCATCACTCAGCGTGATGCTACCCAGGGCGCCTGTTAACTGACGTAACAGAACTGGCAGTCAGTGTTCTCGTGTAAAAGAAGAAACGAAGGAGGCTTTTTTAGGATCTCTGGGATGTCTCAACACATTTCGTGTTTTCTGGAATGTTGGTGCTCTATCCAGTATTTTTGGGATGAGCTGGGGGGAGTGGTAATCATACAACATCCAGATCTTAGCAATGCTCATCCCTGAACACAATTAAATCCTCACAACAGTGCTCCAAAATCTAGTAGAAAGCCTTTTTCCCTGGAAAGTAGAGATAGTCAATCCAGCAAAAGCAGGATAAACTTTTTTTAATACTCTTGATTGTGGAAGAAGCAATGAATGAACAGGTGTCCCAATACTTTTGTCCATAGAGTGTAACAAGAGTGTAACAATTCTATTATATTAAGCACACTTTACCACCATTGTACAACCTCTGCTTTTGGCCTTAACAGTGAACACAGGCTCGCAATCCCATCTCGAGCTGATCGTCATATTGTGATGATGTATGACCTATGAGTTAATATCTTTCAAGCAAGAACAAAAGGAACATCAAGACTAAGCAATGTGCAAACCAGACTCGACCCATCCCTTTCGACTTAGGACAATACCAATGGCCGTGAAACATACATCTGATCCTGGTTGTACGTTATTAGACAATAGTGTTTAAATGGTGTTTTCTCGAGGAAGAAGGGGCCCCAAGCCTAAAGAGAGCCTCACCAGATGTTCCATGGCAAGGAAAACAGTTCAGTTCTGCCAAGAACCAATGAAGGACTCCAGCTCTGTCTCCTGTTCTTCTTACATCTTCATTGTTTCTAAGCCCAGCATCCCCATCATTAACCAGTAATCTCATGATGATCTAATGATCCGAGGACACCAGCATCAAACATAAAAGAGGATTCCATTTCACCAACAAGTCCCAAGGCCCTATTCTGACAACATTAGGGCGAAATAAAAGAATTGCTAAGGCTAACGGTGACAAGTAAGTACAACAAATAATCACAACCCTTAATTGCATCATGTAGCGAACCTAGCTCAGCCCAGACACTTGCAGCATCCTAGGGCAGATGTTATTCTGGCCCGCCCATCTGCTTTCCGATGGGCTAAACTTTCTCTGTTATAATTGTTGGGCTCAGTGGTGCAGGAAAGGATGCCGCCCGAGATCAGCACCCACGGGCTTACAGCTCTGCTAGGGATAATGAGCAGCGAGGGCTAGAGGAGCCCAGTCCTCCTCCAGGGTGTGAGAGCAGTGAATGGTGGCAGCCAGAGGCAGCTTGGCCAGCAGCCCACGAGCCCACACCATCTGCCCCCACCACGTTTCGCGCACTTAAATATGCTCTGAGAGATCTCCAGCAGTCTTCAGCTTCTCCATAGCCCTCATTAGTTATAAAGCACAGTCTGGGGGATGTTGGTGGCAAAAGAAACCTCGTTCACTCCCCTCGTATGCACTAATCAAATTTGTAATGATCAATGGTAATTAGACAGTAGAAAATGAGAGTACACGCTGAAGAGTGCTCCGGGGAGATGGAAGAAGTAGGCATCGCCATGTTAAATAAACATCAGACAAGTCGGTAATGGTAGGCAGGCGGTGTGGAACAGAGAGATCCTAGAGATCCTGAGAAAGTGAACAGGATACAAGGGATATATATATATATATACACACTTTCCATGAAACAGCATTCGACAGGGCATGAGGCTAACAGGACTATTTGAGACATAGAAAGAGCAGCATATTTGACCACTAACATATTTGAGTGCTAAATTTTATCCATTCTTTGAGATTTGGGCTAAACATCTAAGCCAAAAGTTTTAATGGGTCTAGAATGTGATGTTATTCAAAAAGAAATAAATCCTTAAACATCTATTAAGCCCCCCATTAAGCCCCGGTCACGCAAAGAATCTCGATCCAGCCATTGGATCAAAATGGGACAGCCTAGTCAGAACTCTGTGACACAACCGGTATTTGAATGCAGCCTCCAAAGGATGCAGCCCTGAATTGGGCCTCCGAAGGATGCAGCCCCTGAATTGGGCCTCCGAAGGATGCAGCCCCTGAATTGGGCCTCTGAAAGGATGCAGCCCCTGAATTGGGACACTTGCTTATGTGTTCAAAAATGGGTGCATCTATCAGGCTCTTTCTCTTAACCAGTTAAAAGAAATTTAAATCATGCATTATTACTCATGCAAATTGCTCTTCATTTCTAATTCATTGAGCAGGTGCTTTTTAATTGACATTTGTGAACTGAGTAATAGAGTAATAGAGCTTGACTGAAAAATTAGAATTTTAAACAAAAAAAATTAAACAAAAACCCCAACAAAACAAGAAATTCATAATAAAAATATTTGCTATGTCTCCAAACAAGCATTATAGCACACACTTCACGCAAACAGCCAATAGACCTTTGGAACTCTCTGAAGAATACAATCTACAAGCTCCTGCCAGTGTATCTCCTGCAGTATCAGGCAGAGTTCCAGTGTTAATACTTTTGGTCTGGGGTTATTTGCCAGTGCTGACAGCAGTGCTGTGGGAATGGAGGGAGGGGGACGCCTGTTTAAGCCTGTGTAAGGTGAGCCGTCGCCCCTTGCGTGCCCTTCCCTCACTGTGGAGCCAGATCACATGCATTCCTCTTGTGTGTTCGACAATAGTGGCAAAACACAGCGCAGATTCTTGAGCGTGAGCAAAGGAGGCAAAGTAAATTGAGTTATTAAAAGAGCGCTCTATAGCGGCGCGGGAGCTGAAAGCCAAAGCAACTGAATACTTTTCTTTGTCATCACAGACTCTGGGCTTTTGTGCGGGATATGAGAGGAGGGCCATGTTTTGTGTGAGTGAATGCAAGCACAGCCCCGTCTCATTTCAGCCTTTTGACTGCTGTCTATTGTCTTCTGCAGGGATATCAACTGTGCCGTGCTCGGGTATTATCGAGCGGTGCCATGTGTGTTCACATCTCAAGGTTTCTCAAGGTCTCTGCTAGGGTGGGTGAGCACGAGCGAGAGTGTTTTGGCCCCAGGCTTTGGGCTCGCATACAGCACTGAACAACAGGCCAGACAGCACCCAAATTAATTTGCCAGCTGCAGCCCAAAACACAGGGCTGGAATGATGAAAAGTGTACATTTCCTCCTCCGCCGAGCAGAAAGGAGAGCCTGTGCGCTTCCAAAGAGCCAACACAGACACAACGAGGAGCACAGACTGCGATATTCAATGCGCTACTGTGAGCGCAACGACAGTCTTGGAAGCGACTGGAGGCAAATTCAATTCGCAGACCTGGCCTGAAAGATAGATTCTGAGCCAAAAACGGAATTAATCACTTTTTTTTCCCTTCAGGCCTTTTGTTTAAAACCTGCAGTCCTTTTTCAAGGACTTTCTAATAAAGAAGTTGTTAAACTGTGCCTGTTAATATACAGCGCACATTAAAACTGACAGGTGTCGTGAATAACAATGCTTATCTAATTCAATTTGCACCTGTAAAGAGGTGGGATTTACGTATTAGGCAACAGTTCGTTCCTGAAGGTGATGTGTTGGAGAAGATCTGGGATATTTTGACTAGGGCCAAATTGTCATGGCCAGACAACTGTGTCAGAATGTCTCCAAAACATCAGACAGATCTTGTGGGCTGTTCCCAGTATGCATGCAGTGGTCGGTACCTACCAAAAAAGTCTACCTTGAAATTTATTGGACTGCTGCTAACATCTTCATGCCAGACACCATGGGATGCCTTCTGAGATCTTGTGGAGTCCGTGCTTCGACCGGTCAGAGAGTTTTTGGTGGCACAAGGGGAACCTACAAAATATTACGGCTGATCTTTAAGACTTTATAGTAGGCAGAGGAAAGTTCACATTTGGTTACTCTGTGACATTCAGGTCTCTGAATGTGTATTAAGTTATCTGATTTG
Organism: Salminus brasiliensis; assembly: GCF_030463535.1. Taxonomy (NCBI): domain Eukaryota; kingdom Metazoa; phylum Chordata; class Actinopteri; order Characiformes; family Bryconidae; genus Salminus; species Salminus brasiliensis. Next base: position 28,019,663 of record NC_132896.1, on the reverse strand, counting down.
GCAAATGACTGATTTTCCACCGTTCTGCACAATAGCTTCCTTTATGGTTAGAAATGGTGCTTCGATTAAGGCATGCATGGTTAAGCGCTCTTATCCATGGTTTGGACTGCTGGTTAATTGCACCCTCAGGATGTGTACTAATTCTGCTCAGTCCTAGTTTGTTTCTTGTGCATGTCTAGTGCACTGTGTGTGTGTGTGTGTGTGTGTGTGTGTGTGTGTGTGTGTGCTTTCCTAAAATTCCCAGGCCAGAAAAGCGCTGGCTTTGTGGCTTTAGGAAAACCTGTTTGGCAGTTGACCAAAAAATCCTTCACTTCATAGGGTATCAAGCAATTTATTACAAGCAAATCATTTAATTCAACATAAGTTACTGTTACTGCACACCACATTGTAAATTATTAGAAAATTAATTAATAATAAAGTGAAGAAATCTTTTAGAGGAACCACATTTACTGCAGATTTCAGAGCACAGTTTCTTTTATTTAAGTGTTGGACGTGTATCATATGTTTAATATCAAACAACAACAACTCAAACAATAACTTGTGTACATGCCACATTTCCTATTTATTATTTTTCAGTATGTAAAATGGAGCAAATAAACAGTCTTTGTCCATTAAAATGTGCAGAAGTGCTTTTTTTCTGTAGAGAATATGATCTTATTTGCTCCTAGAAAATCAACAGCGCATTTCATTTGACCAGGGTGCCAGAACTTATGCACATAACCATATTTTAATGAGGCTGCTCGTCCTGTTGGACAGAATTCATTCACAGTGTATACAAAATGCTTGTCAAAGGACATACATGCTGATGATACTTTCAAGACATTTGCCCAATGTTTTCTGACCATAAGAGATTATGATAACTATCAAACTAGAAAACGTAGAAAATGTAGAATGCTTACACACCTTCAGTGGTTCCCACTTGCAGGGGGTTGCTAGGCTGTTGCTTTGTGGTCACTGAAATGATTTTTTTGCTAAATTGTTGCTATGGAGTTGCTAGGTGGTTGCTAGGCAGTTGCCATGGTTTCCCAGGTGGTTACTATAGTGTTGCTAGGTGGTAGCTAAAGTGTTCCAGGTGGTTGCTTATTGATTTCTAGGGTGTTTGCATGATGGTTATGGAGTTGCAAAGTGGTTTGCTATGGAGTTGCTTAGAAGTTGCTAGGCAATGGCAATGATTTCACAGGTAGTTACTATAGTGTTGCTAGGTGGTAGGCGTTTGCATGGTGGTTGCTATGGAATTGTTAAGTGGTTGCTAGGCAGTTGCTATGGAATCCTAGGTGGTCGCTATGGTGTTGCAAAGTGGTTGCTATGGAGTTGCTAGACAGACTCGTATGCGTGCATCATGAGCAGTACGCACCCTGATGACCTTTTAGACAGTCGCTAAACTGAAGAAGGAAAGCAGAGGTTGGACACAGGTGTGTGTGTGTGTGCATGTGAGGGAGGGAGCTACACCCACCGTTCAGGAGCTACAGGTAACAGAGGAAGCAAGTATAGAAGACAGAGAGAGACAGAGAGAGAGAGAGTTAGAGGGAGGGAGGGAGAGAGAGGGAGTGGACTGAAGCCAAGTTCAGCAGCGGCATTCCACAAAACAAGAGCGGAGGAAAGTTAAGCACTTCTCCAGATGTGGAGGGTTTGGACTTCTGGAGGCAGAGAGTGAAGCTCTCCAGCTAACACTCCATCACTCCAAACACATAGCGCGCTTCGCTTGGTTAGGATCGGACGGGGGACAAAAACAAGAAAACGCAGCACAGAGTGATCTCGCCAGCGCTCTGGCCTAACGAACACAGGCCATAGAGATTGATACGCCAGCTTTTTTCATACCTCCCATCTCAAGGTAAGTCAGATGCCGTGCAGATTTAATTAGTCACATTTTCAGTCATGTTGAGATCTGTTTTATTACTGGACGAGGATTAGCAGTGCCGCGATTATGCTTCAGAGTTACTTCAGAGTTGTAACTGTTTCATCATGTCCTAAAATGTTCATGTTAATTCCTTTGGAGGTTGAAGAGAGCTTTGCAGCCTAATTCAACCTTGCATGTGAAAATCCAATAAGCCTGACCAGTATATTAACCTTTGCGAAACTGGAGACTCAAACAAAACTTAAGATAACTATCTGTCCAAAGCGCACTGCTGCAGAAGTTGTGATCTCCCTCTAGGTGATTTCTGGCAAACTCTGGCCTGCCGTGATGGTTTTTTTTTTTTTTTTTTGAGAGAGAGAGAGAGAGAGCGAGAGCAAAGGGTTTCTCTTTGCACCCCAATGGAAGTCAAACTTAGGCACTTGAGTACTTGGGTACCTCTTTTTACATCTTAAGGCTGATCTTGTTATGGGACGTCCTGTTGACCAGTTGCCTTAAATGTTCTCAACTGGACAGTTGAATGGCTGTTTGCTAACTGTTCTGAGATCTTTTTAAACCCCTTCCCACTCATATGCATCTACAACCCTCTTTCTGCCCAACCAACATGCTGGGGGGGGGGGTTCCAGGTGGGCATGGGCTCTGAGTGGGTCAGAACATGCATTTTTACTGGGACCAGTTGGGCTTTCCAAATAGGCCTGATCACTACAGCCCACCCTAATCTCATATGGGTCCCATCTAGGCCATGTGTGCCATATACAATCCAGATGGGGCCCGTGTTTAACCTCTCCTGGTCCCATCACTGATCCTATTGGGCATCCATATGTGGGGCCAATGTGGAACCTGAGCACAAAACCTTCTGGTTGGGCTAACCATTCAGGGCCCCACATGGACATGTTAGCTAGGTGAAGGCCTCAGACAGCTCTTTTGGTTAATGCAGTTGGTTCATTTCAAGAGTGACTCAAGTTCAAGGCAGGCGCTGTGATGGAAAGATCAGAAGGTCATGGTTCATTGTTAACATGTGGTCAAATGGCCAGTGTTTTACAGTAGGTGAGGACGGGAACGTTCTCCCTTTCGCTTCACAAGAACCAGCCTGGTTCTGTCTAACCAAAAGCTGAGCTTTGAGTGAACCGTTCAAATAACAGCATGTGCTGGATATGAGAAGCATATGACTGACTCCTATTACATATGCTGGCATTTAAGCCTTATCTAAGAGAAGGCAGGATTATTCCATAAGGGTTTCTGGCTCCTGTTTAAACATCAGTGTAAAGATGAAGCAGTTCAGTGGAAGAACCTACTGAGCCCCAAAAGAGCTCATCATGGTGTAAAACATCAACATCCTCTGCAGTGAAGTGAGCCACACACACTGAGATTTCCTACAGATTTGAGATCTTTATGCTTTCTGGGACGTAGTCCAACTTAACGCAAGGGAAAGTTCTTAAACAGGAAAGTAGAAACAGGCTTTGATTCCTGTTCAATTTTGGTGTAAATCCACAGTTCAAAAGTATGCATTCATTGTTTTTAGTGGGAGACACAGAGACAGTATTCAACACCCTTAAAATGCATCAGATTCATCTGGATTATAAAAGGATATTGCAATATTAAGATATAGTTTACACAGATTAAGGTACTTCCCTAACTGGCTAATAATTGGCCTCTACTTGAGAACCATTAAAACTTTTTCAGATAAAATACCCTCTTAAATCAAGTGAAAATGAAGACCAAGTAGGGTTTTATGGAAATTAGAGCTAAAATTGAAAAAGGCAGGTAAAATCTAAAGCAATTGGGTATCCCAGTGAGCACATCTGGATCAAAACTATCCAAGTACTGTCTAGATATGGCCATCCATCAAAACCTTTGTGGGAAGACCACAAAGACGACAACAATCACTTTTAAGGAGATACAGAGTTCAATGGCTGAGACTGGAGTAAAGGTGCAGCAGTCAATAGGCTGCCAACTGGTTAAGAGTTTGATTCCTATAATCATGAGCGGAATTGCCCATGCTCTCTCCCCTCATCGCTACTGAAGCAAAGTTGGCTGGCACAAGTGCTGAGGGCCCCGTGATGCCGCATCAGTGGCAGTTTGAAAAGTGGTGGTGGCTGGCTTTGCATGTATCGGAGGAGGTTAAATCCATGTGTTAAATCCATACCCTCCTATCGTTAGGAGCATTGCTGGGGGAGCTACGAACAGGTGGGTTATTTGGTATTACTAAAATGGGAGAAAGGTAAAGGTGCACGCATTTGTCACTGTACAGTGTACATTGCACAGCGAAATGTGTCCTCCGCATTTAAGCCATCTGTGGTAGTGAACACGACGCTCTAACCGCTGAGCCACCACTGCCCTGAAAAAGGGAACGCTTGGTGAAAAAATTCATGCTGGAATCATTAGAGAAGAATCATTACTGAAGGAAAAAAAGCTATCGAAATGAGACAAGTAAAATTAGGGTTTTGTGGTCAGATAAAACAAAAATTAAGCTTTCAGTACAAATTTCAAACCTATCAATCCCATTCATCAACAAACACCACCCCCACAGTGGAGTATGGGGGTGGCAGCATCAATTTGCAAAGATGCTTTTCCTCAGCAGGAAGCTGGCAAAACAACAACTAGATAGTTTGTGTGATATACAGGGATTTACAGCAAGACAACCTGTCAAAAATAACGCTTTACATTTCAGAAACTTCACATTTCTGTTGGACAACGATCCCAAGCACAAAGTCAATGCAACATAAGAATGAATTAATCAACAAAAAGGCCAGCGTTCCGCAGTCCTGGTTTTAATCTAACCAAGAATGCATCACCCAACCAAGATGATGACCAAGATTATCTGGAGCAATCTGCCAGGAAGAATTGGTGAGAATCCCCTGGTAGAACCATACCTCAGCAGAGAGTGCTAGTACAAAAAGGGTTGAAAATCTCTGCAAGCAGCATTTTCTATTTGTGTAAAAGCATCTGCTTACAAATAATGAATTTTGATGTATTACCATTACCTGCAATAGAAGCAATATAATTAAAATACTGGATGGAACAATCCATGTCACAACAATGTCAGATGTTTATATAATTTTAATAATTAGTTGGAACAATAAATAAATAATGGCTTGTATCAAAGGCTCTATGCTAGGAGAGTGAAAGCAGTGTAATCCATATGCATCCGCAAGGGAAAGTAGATATACGCTCTTCCAGAGCAAAAAAATGAATAAATTCTGGACACAGCTTCTTAGAACAAGTATAAAAAGCCTTTATTAACACGTGGCAAAGTTTAAAAATGTGCCAGCATGTTGTGTTAGTGTCACAAGTGTCACATGATCTGTCACAGGATCTCTGTATGCAGTATATATATCTGTTCTGAAAGGCCCCAGAGTCTGCAACAAAACCAAGCAAGCAGACCACGAAGACCAAACATATGGAAGAAGGTATTCTGGTCAGATGAGACAAAAATGGAACTACTCTGAATGCTTAAGTTAATATTACACATAGTTGGTAACTTTAATGATCTATTTATAGGGTTTTAAGATGTGAAACACCTCATGGACCTGGTAGTCGGTTTCCATAGGAGGGCACTATTAAGGCAAAGTATGAAAATCTGCCAAAGCATTGCGGCCTACTCAGGCCTTCGTCTGGACACAAACCTATAAATACATCACTGAAGTTTATTATTTATCATTGGTGAATGTTTGTTGTTGTTGTTGTTGTCAAAATATGTGTAATATTCAAAGTAGCTAATTCAAAGTAGCTTCTGCGGATTGTTTTAATGTCCAAAAAGTTCAGTGTATGGCTTACAGTGGTCCCTACTGACAGATACTCCAGTCTCTGCTGTGGAGCTCCAGCTATTTGGTCTCTTTCTTGCCTCTCTGATTCATGCCCTCCTTGCCTGGTCTGAGTTTTGGTAGGCGGCCCTTGTTTGGCAGGTTTTTTGTGGTGGCATATTCTTTCTATTATTTAATGATGGATTTAATGGTGCTCTGTGGGATGTTCAGAGTTTGGGATATTTTTTAGAACCCCACCCTGATCTGTACTTCTCCACAACTTTGTCCCTGACCTGTTTGGAGTTGCAGACTCTGGGGCCTATAGGTATATATATATATATATATTGCTGCCATCCAATAAAAAACATGTATCTCCATTTTTAGATTTCTCCATTGTTTAAACCCTGTAGCTGCTCTGTACACAGTGTAAATAATTCTGGATGGATGGACCAATAAAAATGCTCTAAATTACTTGGAGTTATCTCTTATTGTTGATAGAACATTTTTGCTTTCTCCTGTAAAGTCGCCACTTTGGAGATACATGTTTTTCATTAGACAGCGATTCCATATACTTTACTCTAAGATCATGTGACACTGCAGACTGGGGGACTAATTATGTGACTTCTGAAGATAATTGTTAGGGTCTTCATAGCGAAGAGGGTGAATACATATGCACAAACCACTTTTCTTTTCTTTATATATTAAAACATTATTTGTTTAATTCATTTCAAAATCCATTGAAATTCCAGATTTTAATATCTCCAAGGCACTGTATGAGCTGACGCTGTATGTAAAATAGCAAAACGTACTAATATAAACGTACTAAAATATGAAAAGATTTCAAACTTCTGAACGGTCGTGTATGAAACGCACAGGTAATATTTGATACCATAAATGTGCTGGCAACATAACAGGCTGGTTTAATAAACTCAAGCAGTTCCTCTTTCCCTGCTACAGTAAAAAGGGAGATAATTCCACCAGCATGTGTCCGGTGTAGCCGGAGGAGCTCATTTTCCAAAATTATCCAAATCATCATGGGTCATTATCGTGCCACTGACAGGCAAATAAATCAAGCCTCATAGGTTGCCATGCTCACCCTCTAAATGAAGAAGTCTTGAAACAACCCAAGCTAGAACAAGTAAAAAAAATAAAAAAAGAAAAACAAGACATGGGCCTCACTGACTTTCTTTGCCCTGGAGTCTAAATATTTTGGCATTTAGGAAGCCCTGCGCTTGTCATCATCCTCTTAAAGATTGTTGGTGTAATTGGGCTGTCGAGGGCTTGCTAGCAGAGGCTTGCGGTATGAAGCTAATGCTGTGTGCTTCCTAAAGAAAAAAAAAACAAACTTGAGCAATGATTTATTTCATGAGGACTCAGCAGTTCTGCGTGGGCGGAAAGACGTGTGACACCAAATATCTCACTGGCTGTTGTTGCACAATGCACAGCAGTAATGTGAAGAAGCCTAAAAGGATCATCTTTCAAAATAAACAGCCCCCATTTATTCTGTATTTATCCCCCATTCTTATTAATGCTGTGTTCATGCAACTCACAGACATCCTTCAACTAATACATACTCTTCTAAGAGTTACTACTGGGTTTTTAAGAAGCCTGACCTACCAGCATGACTCTACCACATGACAGTTACCACGCTTGGTAGCCAACCGTGTCATGCGAAGTGCTCTGTGGTCAGTGAGTCATGGTATAATAGGGATGTCACCACGTCTTGCACAAAGTAGTGACGAAAGAGAACCAGGCCAAGAAGCACAGTTCAAAAGCAATAACAGAACTACAGCAACCAGGTCCTCCTGCATCTGCTCCCCTGGTATAACTTAACATCCAGAACGTCCAAAGTGAATTGCTATACCATATCTCATTGTTTTGAGAGACTATATATTAACTTAATTACTAGACGCTAAGTCGGCATTTTGAGATAGTAAGTAATTATTATAAAATTACTGTAATTGTGTTATTTTAAGAGAATTCTCATTATTTTGAGATACTAAGTCATTATTTTGAGATGCTCCTTCAACATTTTGAGATACATTGTCATTAATTTGCAATACGACCACATTATTTTGAGATATTAAGTCACTATTTTGAGATACTAAATAACTATGCTTAGATAATCCCCCTTCATTATTTTGAGATACTAAGTCATTTTAAGATAGCATCTCATTATTTTGAGGCACAAAGTTATTATGTTGAGATACACCTTTATTATTTGGGAATACTAAGTAATTATTCTCAGATAGAATCTCATTATTTTGAGATGCTAAGTATTTACTTTGAGATACTAAGTAATTCTATTGAGATACTTCTCAGTTATTTTGAGATAGGCCCTCATTATTTTGAGATATTAAGTAATTATGTAGAGATACTCTTTTGTTATTTTGAGATACAGCCTTATTATTTTGAGAAAGTATGTTATTATTTTGATAGAATCACATATTATTTTAAGATGTTAAGTTATTATTATGAGATACTGAGTGATTGAGTCACTTTGAAAGAGACATTATTATTAAAGATCTCATTATTTTGAGTCACTTTCATCAATCCTCAATATTTTGACATGGATTCAAGATTTAAACAACCTTTCTTGCTATTTTGAGAAACATTCTCATTATTTTTAGATGCTTTATGCTTTTGGAAGGCAGAAATCTGAAGTGGTGGGAATGGACTTCCATGCTCTGGCCTTGTTTATCATCCTAGATTATTATTAAACCATGCTGCGTTAGCTTACACTGGCTGCTTGGCTATTTATGAAAATGGTATATCTTCTTCATGGTACTTGGGCACATACTTACACAGATTTACTCTCCCCAGGTCAGAGGATGGCATGAGAGAGCCATGGCTCCCTTGGGTGTCCCCGCTCCCTGGCTGAAAGCAGCACTGTTGCTGCTTCTCCTCCTCCTCATCCTCCTCTTGCCTGCATGTCTATGTGCATGCCCCCGGTCCTGCAGCTGCCCCAGCCCGAAAGAGGTGCACTGCACCTTCCGCCATCTGCCTTCTCCCCCACGCAATCTGCCCAAGGACACAGAGAGAGTCAACCTGGGGTAGGCCGTTCTGTTCCTACACTGTCGATGTGGAGAATCAATGTTTTGGTTGTAGATAAATATATAAAATGATTTGAATGTTTATGACACATATTTATGTATATTCATGTATACGTTCAGATGCTTCAAACGATACTAGTACAGATTGCTCTCTTAAAGTCAAAAATATTCTTCAAATATTCATTATTTGTCTGCTGATCTTGCATTAATATTCTACCCCAGTAAACTAGCACTTGGTAGAACCAGCTTTGTGTCTGTCACAAGTGATTTTCACCCATTATCCCTGGTAGATTTGCTGCAGATTGTTTAGGTTGGTTGAATGATGCTTGTCGACCCCATTTTGCAAACTGTGCCAAAGATTCTTGTTTCATATTAGTACCTTTTTGTTGTTCCAAGCTTTGGTTTTTGGCAGACTGAAACAGATTTCCTCCTGGTATTTTGCCCCATCCATCCATCCATCCATCCACCCATTAGTCTTAATCCCTTAGAGCAGAAAGGCTTATTACACACTAAGGTGTATTACTCAGTAACTACAGGAATTTCTGTACAAACTGGTGGGGCTATTCGTATTGGTAATAGAAGTGTATAATAACACCTCCGGGCAGTGGGCCGGCCATAGGAGGGCCATAGGTTGTTAAACAGGTTAAAGTGAATCCTTATCCATGCTCTCTCTTATTTCCCATTAAGGTATAACAGTATTGCAGCTGTGGGTCACTCAGATTTTGAGAACCTGCACCAACTAGAGATGCTGATGCTGCATGGTAACGACATCAACTCTGTGGCTTCAGGATCCTTTTACCACTTACGTTATCTTCAGGTCTGTATCTGTAGCATAAGATACAGCATAAGATATATATATGGCCATGTGGATATGTGTATATATATACATATGGTCATATGAAGTACACATCTTATTTAGTCCTCTACTATCTCTTATTCCATCTCGAAAAGTGAAATTCTAAGTGCGATGATTGTCTGCCTTTACTCTCCCAGATATTAAAGCTTAGCTACAACAAGCTGAAGACAATAGACCCCGGTATGTTCGAGGGCCTGACCAGCTTGGTACGCCTTCACCTAGACCGAAACCAAATCAGCTTCATCGAACCTTTCTCCTTTAACGGATTAACCTCACTAAAGCTGCTTCAGCTGGAAGGAAACAAGCTGCAGGACCTGCACCCACACACATTCACCACCCTCTCTCTCCTGGGCACCTTCTGGGGCTCAGGCCTGCGGCACCTTCACCTTGCAGACAACCTATTGGACTACCTACTGCCTGGCACTCTTCAGCACCTGAGCAGGCTGGAGGTTCTCTCCCTACATGGAAATCCCTGGACCTGCGACTGTCAACTCCGCTGGCTCTTAGAGTGGGATAAGAAGCATGAGGGTGAGAGCTTTGTGAACTGACATGAACATAAAGTTCATTTACGTCATAAAGACAGATTACGTCATTGTTTTTGTCCTATTTTGGCATCTCTTAGAGGAACCTGTAGCATCTTTATGTTGGAGAGTGTAGGAGAGTGTGAAGACCTTTTTGAACATTAAGTAAACCCTCACATACTGTAAAGGTTTGACGGTGAACCACAAATGGTCCTTTAAGCAATGCCACAGAAGAAATACGTTTGATTCCTTAAAACACATCTTGAACACATCACTGGCAGCTTTAGGCTAGTCATTGTTATGAACATGTAGCTGCTAATTTATTTAGCTGCTAATCACACTAGAATGTCAGTATTACTATCACTGGGTTATTAGATTGTCACGTCATCATTGTCACGTTATCACACGTTATGTTTTTCTGGAAGTGGTGGCAGTATGTAAGTCGAGTAGCCACTCCCATGTCAGTCATTTATGCCAAGATTTCTTATCCCATGTGAATCTGCCTTAGATTATTACAGACGTCCAGAAGTAAAACTACATTACTCCACCTCCCCATGTAAAACTAAACTCGTCCAAATGTGGCTTTAGTGGCTTTAGTAAAAAAATAACATCCAAAATTGGGGCACCATTATTTATAAGAGTGAAATGTTTCGGCTGTATAACCCATCCTGTACAATCAATAAGACTAAAGCAAACTTACTTAAAGTTTATATAAAGTGGTTGGATAAACTGGATCGATCTTGGAATAACACCAGTGGGAGAGCAAAACCACTTCCCAAGAAAAGCTTTAAATTAAGTCCTGATTTAGAACAGACACTTCCTCCCTCAATACTGCAGCACCAAGCTCAAGAGCAGCAGTTGTTTCAGCCTCCTGTTTTTTCTCTTGCTTCGTCACTTTCTATTTCCATGGCCCGTATTTTCCCATATTGCTGCTGGAAACCACTCCATTGCTGTGCATTTGCTTATGGACAGTCAGGTGAAATCAAATCTAATGTCATAAATAAAATTTAGCATGGAGGACTGAGATCTTAAGATGTGGCCACCACTTAGTAAGGTGTGGAAATGAGAAAAATAGGTCATGGCCACCCCTTAGTAAGGCGTCGGGACAAGATCTTGTCTTAATAAGTCAACTTAGGATCTTTTTCCCATGCCTTACTAAGATGTGGTCAAGACTTAAATATCTTGTTCCCATGCCTTACTAAGTGGTGGCTATGGCTACTTGATTTAATTTATATAGGATGTCACCAGCACCAGGTTGTTTAGGCCTTCTTATTTCTCTTGCTTCAGCACTTTCTATTTCCATGCCCTGTATTTTCCCATGTTGCTGTTGTGAACCACTCTGTTATGGAACATATTCAAGGAGCTCTGGGATCTAAAAATGAGAATGCATGTGCTTACTTTATCCTTCACCTTAGGGGTTTCATGGGGGAGCGGAGGCCCCATCGACCTGCTTCCTTATGATGGCCGAAGGGCCCACGGTTAACTATAAGGGATGGGAAGAGCCTTAGGCTGGAATACCTGAGGAAGACAAAAGCTTAACCCTTTAACACTCCAAGGCTTATTACTCAATTAGCAGGGCTACAGGGTTAAAAGGGGTAAGGTGTAGATCATCTGGGGGTTTAAATGTAAGTGAGTGGAGCGTAGACATTGCCCCGTGCTGATGCTGAGCCAGGCTAATTTTAGTATGGGAGTGTATTGGGGTCAACCAAGAGTCCTAACACACTGGTGTACGTTTAAACAGTATTTTTTTTTCTTTTGTACTCTTTTCTACTTTTCTACTGTGCGTGATCACCAATTAAAAAAAACACTGAGACTTGAAACTTACTTAGAAACTTTAACATTCCTTCTTTTAGTAGCAAGCCCTGCTTCCACACAAAAAAGCCATTAGAGGTCAAGTATGAAGCCATGCATGGGTTCGATTTAGTAAGGTGTGATAACAAGATAATTAAGTTGAGGCCACCACTTAGTAAAGCATGGGAATAAGATCTCGTCTTACTAAGTTGACTTATCCATGACTCTTTTTCAATCGTGGCCATGATTTAGGATCTCTTTCCCACGTCTACTAAGTCGTGGCCAAAATGTAATTATCGCGTTCCCATGTTTTACTAAGTGGTGGCCACAACTTAGTAGCCCACCACAACTTACCAGTAACCAGTTCTCTCTTGCTTCCTTTATCCCTGCAGGAGTGATTAAGTGCAAAAAGGACCGGGACTCTGCAGCTGCTGAGAACTGTGCAGTGTGCACCTCACCGCAGCCCCTCAACAACAGCCAGATTTTCCAGCTCTCAGCCCAGAAGCTCTCCTGTGACAGGCCCACTCTTCAGTCCCCGCTGAAGATGGGAGAGAGCAGCGCCTGGGAGGACCAGGAGCCAGACCTTCCTTACATCAAGGACTTGGAGCATCCACTTGGCCACTTGACTTTCGTGTTGTCCGACAGCCATGGAAACAGGGCCCATGTGGCCTGCGACGTGACTCGTCCAGTTGAAGGAACTTCCATGGCATGGGAACAGCTAAAAAGACTGGAAGAGGTAGCAGTGAATGTGACCCTGCAGACCCTGCTGGAGTGCGAGATTGACAGGGATGCTCTACAGAATCTGTGGAGGTTAGTCGCCTACTACTACGAGAGTCCAGCCATCCTGGAGCGAGGGGCAAGGCATGAGAACACTTCAAAGGTGACTTTTCAGTATTCCCAGACCACAAGCGAGGACTCCCCTTACTTTACAGAGCTCAAAGGACATTTGATGGCTGAACCGGCCTGGCTTCTGCAACCCAAGGTCACTCTTCAGTTGAACAGGCGCAAGACCACAACCAAAAAGCTAGTGTTGAACTTCTCCACTTTTATATCAAAGCACATCAGTGGAAGGGGTGAGCAAGAAGACGCAGTCTCTTCCTGGGCTTTGATTCTGAGAGGAGCCCCAGGGAGGATTCAGACAGTGCTGGAGCACTCTGAGGTTGCTCTGGACTGTAATGTGCTGAGCTCAGGACATCAGTCTGTGGAGTGGATGCTTCCCGATTTAACTACTTTAGACAAAACTGACTCCCAAAGAATTGTGTCTGAGCATAACAGACTAGTCATCAGAAATGCAAGCCTGTCCGACAGCGGCCTCTATCACTGCTTTGTTAGGTCTGAGATGGATGTGGACATAGTTTCGTATAGGCTTGCGGTTAGGGAACGTCTTCTTAGTCCCAGTGATTTAAATGGAAAGAAGATATCTGTGGAGAATGGAGAGTCACTGAGTCTTCCTTGTTCAGTTACTTCATCTCAGCCAATTGAGACCAGATGGTACCTACCAAAGCATGAGATCCTAAAGACATCCGAAGCAAGGGGAAGAATCTATGTGTCACAAAATAATACACTGATCATTAAAAAAGTGACACACAAGGATGCTGGGGAATACAGCTGTTTAGCTGCAAATCTTTATGGGGCCGACATGTTGTCTCATCTGGTGGTTGTAAGTGGTGAAAAAGAAGAAGACCCAACAGATGGTAGCGAGATCAAGGTTGAATATCCTTTATTTGACCGTGAGGACACAGAGGGATCAGGATACCAAGAAATTCTAAGGCCAAATTCTAAGCAAACACCACACAGGGGGGATGGAAAACACAGGGGTTCAGGTGGAATGCATCGACAGGGTTTTAAGGGGAAGCGGATCAAGGAGAATGTGAGGAAACCAAATAAATCTGTCAAAGAGCTTGACCCAGGCCGCTGGGCACAAATGTTAGCAAAAGCTACTGCTAAAGTGTCAACCATGCAACCTAAGACAATTGTGACAACACTAGCAGTGACGACAACAACAGTAAAAACAACAACCACGTCAAGTACAACCACGACAAGGACAACCACGACGACAACTCCTGCCCCTATGACTCCTTCTCCTACTACAGCACCTAGCAGTGCTACCACTGTTCCACATATAATTGGTATCAGTACTAAACTGATGGTACCTCCACCGGAAACAGAGCATACAGATCAAAGTTCAGCACATGGAGAAAAACAGCATCAAAAGACTGGTGATTCCAACAATCCCAATTTGATCGCAGTTAAAAATTCCTTTACCACATTATCACCGATAAACTCCAACATAGAGCCAAGAATAAGATCAAATAACAACCCTATTTTCAAACAAAGACGAAGGCAATACGGCAGAAGACCTGGATCAAGAAGGTTCCCTCTACAAAAACCTACCCGCCCTCCACCAGCCACAATAAAAGTTACATTCACAGTGCCATCGACTTCAGCAATTCCCAAACCAGCCACCAGCTCCCTGTACACTCACTTTCAAACTATAAATAAAAGTACAAAAGACAGTAAACTTGTCACAGAGTCTCAAGTTCTAAGTGAGCATGACCCCCAGGTTGGAGATAGTCTAAATGTGGCAGTAGGACCAAAGTCTAACACCTTACAAAAAGAGAAGCTTAGTGAATCTCAAGGTACTAAACAATATCAAGGATCAGTAACCCTCGCAAGTACAACACACCTCACTCTCGCCACAGTAGCACCAACTCAAGATGAGTATGGACATGAAAGAGAGCACACTGATTGGACAAGTAGAAGGACAAGTCAAGACAAATACAGAATAATAGTTACAAGTCCTCCTAGTATAGAAATCACCAATATTAAACCTCCTACGACACAAAGAGAACCGCAAACCACAGAGAAACCATCCCTGAAGAACTTTAACAGACAGAAAGTGGACAACTCAGAAGTCAGACCTGAGAGTCCTGGCTTGCCTGTCCACCCCTGGTTAACTCAGAAAAGAAACCGCTTGCCAATTACACCAAGGCCTTACACTGCATCTCCGTTCTGGACGTATACCAACCGCATCCCAATCTGGCCCACAGTTCATGGCTCAAGGCACCATTCCTCTCTTGACAGAACATGGCATTTGCTGCACCCAGGAGGAAGGAATGCAGGAGTCACTAATCGCCTCGAAATCACAGCACAAACAGCAGAGCCCACGACTCATGTCCCTTGGTTAGCAGCAACCGCTGTCCCCCGAATCATCCCCCCGCATAGTGGCACATCTTCTAGAATGAGAGACTACTTGCTCTTCAATAGGCTTCGAAACAGATACCGGCAATCCCAGCTTGATGCCTACCGCTTGGCACAGCTGGGAAAGCTAGTTACACCAAAACCAAGAATTTACCAGCCAAAACTGGGACCCCTACCAACTCCAAAATTCCCAAGCATCTACAAACCTGTGACTGCCCCTTCTATTGTAGCAGCTACCAGCAAGCCACACACTACAGCCAGCATTCTGTACGGCAACCGCTGGCACTACAGTCATTTTGGAATAAAGAAACTGAGCACGGCACTTCCCTTTCCCAACCTGATGGGTAGCGGAGTGAAACCCAGGATCATTACAACAGACGCCGTCACCATGTCTGCAATGGCAGAGGCGAACGTCCTCCTGCGCTGTCAGGCATCTGGAGATCCCAAGCCTGCTATCTCTTGGACTAAAGTATCCACAGGTGAGAAACCTGGAATACTGCTAGAGGAAAATATTTTTATTCTTGAAGGAATTCATACAGTATATACACATGATCTCCATTAAACCACTGATATGTCTTCCTAGAATCTACTTATGCAGTTGTTTTACGAAAATTTTGACATTCACCACGGTTTTCTTATTTGGGATTTACAAGGGATCTATCATTATAAGGGCATTGCTGCAAGCAATTCTGCAGTTTTAAAACACATAATGAATCTGACACTGAGTGTGTTTACATTAACCTCATAATCCGATAACTGCAGAAAACCAGATGTTGTCAGTAATCCGATTAACGTGTTTACATGCACTTAAGTAGTCAGATAACGGGAAAAATCCGCGCCTACATGAGTCAGGCAGTCATCAGAGTTCTGCTTTGCAACCAGCCAATAAACACGCCAGAAAAACCCAAACTTAATGCCTTAGCTTTTTTTTTACACTTTGTACTTGTACTCAGTCGAAGCGACAATAAAAGCCTTTTGAATTGACTTGGCATTCATATTGCCACAATATGAACATGTAGAAGATGAAAATTTGTTTAGTCCATCAGTTTCAGCCTGGCTCCAAAAGTGTTTTGTCGCCGTCTCATGGGTGCTGTGCTAAGCACTTTATTCTTATTTCCAGTACTATGGTCCGTTTTCATGCATGTGCAAACTGATCAATCCGAGAATACTTTGGTTAAGAGTACACATGCACTGACAAATTCAATTATTAGGCTTAAATACATAATTTTTTAACAGATGTCTTAATCGGCTTGTTAGATCTTACTCTAATCTAAAGAATAAGAGTATGCTGAGTACATGAATAATCAGATTATTAAGATTATTACTGATTATTAGGAGTATGTAAACACACTCATAGACTTTTTTTTATCTTGAGATAAGGAAAATATTGAAAATTTCAGGAAAATATTGAAAAATGAGGCCTATTGTTAGCATTAGCATGTATTTGTAAATATGGCCAATGCACATCATAAACAAAAACAGAGCACATTTGGAGGTTAGCCTAACAGTTGATGTTGTTTATCTGAGCGTCAGTGGAGAAGATTCATAAAAAGAGAGCACTTATGCATGATGTGGCAAAGTACTGACTGATATTAATGCAGATTGATGATCTAAATGAGTGAGGAAACCTAGCAAGAGCTATACATTTTTCTAAGCAGGCCACTGAGAATAGCATGAAATCCCAGGAGTGTAAAATGTTGTTAAAAGTGTTAAAAACTAAAGAATCAATAAATTGCCACCACTGGCATTGTTCAGTCTCCAAATACAGCAGAAACATACATAACAGGTTCATCTCTGTATATCCTCTCTACAGGTGCTACAATTCAAGCCAACACCAAACATGGACAGAGATTTGAGGTACTTCCAAACGGCACTTTTGTTATAAAGAACGTCCAGCTGCAGGACAGAGGTCAGTACCTTTGCACTGCACAGAACAAATTTGGTTCCGATCGCATGGTGGTCACTCTTGCTGTACAGACCGAACCTCCCAAAATAGAGGGCCCCAAGTACCAACGCGTCTCCGTGTACCTTGGGAAGCCGTTCAGCTTGGACTGTGTTGCAGTAGGAAAGCCTCAAGCCCAGGTCTCCTGGATTCTTCCAGACAGAACGTTTGTACGGGACGTGGTGGTCCAGGACAGGCCTATTTCCCTATTTCCCAATGGGACACTGAGCATTTACTCTGCAAACTTTTCAAGTAAAGGCGACTACAAGTGCATTGCCAGTAATGCTGCGGGGGCTGACACCCTGACCTACCAACTGCATGTTGCTGTGTTGCCTCCAACGATCAAAGAGGAGGCGTCTGAGAGCATAGCCATGAACAGTGGCAGAAGCATTTATGTTCACTGCACGGCTAAAGGGGAACCTGTACCTCTTCTTAAGTGGGTTCTTCCTGACAGTTCACAAATGAAACCCACACAGTTCATTGGGAGACGACTCTTTATTTTCCCCAACGGCACACTTTATATCAAAAGTGTTGCTCCTACCGATGCGGGAACATATATATGTTCAGCCACAAACATGGTGGGCTTTGCTAAGAGGGTGGTGGATCTGAATATCAAGCAGGAATCTCCAGATCCCTGGAAAGGTCCATCTCAGCAGCACAGTGTCTCGGCCATGTATGGCTCCACGGTGTTCCTGCACTGTCCCGAGTCCACCGGCCCTCACAGGGGCACCGTCTGGAGGTTGCCATCTAAAGTTCTGCTGGAACATCGCTACAGGTACCAATGCACTGTTAACATTTCAGGTCATTTTGTAAAGGAAGGTGCTAGAGCGTTATGTCATCTCTGTAAGAAATGGGCTTGGCTGAGTTGTGGCTTGCCTTTCCTAGTATCTGCAATGTACTGTGTACTGTGGCTCTACCACAATATAAATATCAGTCAGATACTCCAAAAGCAAGAAACTCATTGATGTAGGAGACATTTTCAAAACACAGCTGGTGTGAGATCATTAAAACCATGCATAGAAATTCATCTTTTCCTGTAACATCGGTATTACAAAGGTCACTGCACATCAGTATTGTAATTCAAACATTGTCTGATAAAGTTTAAACAACCTGCAATGTCAGACGGGAAACCCAAATAAACCCTGCTGATCCAGACAATACAATAGTTATGATCAAGCCCCAGGAACTTCAGTTAACCCCTTAACACTCCAAGCCTTATTAAACTCTAAGGCATATTATTTAGTAACTACAGGGAATAAATTAAGGACCTAATCTGTGCTGGACTTGTGTAATATGATCGAATATAATTATCCTATGAAAATCTAGCTGGTAATCTAAAGCTAAGCTTAATGCTGGAACCATTACTTCATGAATTGAAATGATGTATTCACTTCTTTCCCATCCTACTGGATTATCCCTTTAACGCAGAAAGGTTTATTACACACTAAGGTGTATTACTCAGTCACAACAGGGACCTCTGTATAAACTGGTGGGGCTATTCTTTGGTAACAGAAGTTTGTAATAAGCCCATAGGCTTCTTAAGGGGTAACAATACATTTATCCAAAGCTCAGTTTTACTTCTTTTTTTTGCTTTGAGCTAAAAAAAATTCTATAAACTGCCACAAAGCCAGACTGTCTCAAAGATAACGAGGCAACTAAAATAACAACAGTCAAGAAAGTGAGAAGACTTTGATCATCTCTCTGGCGCTGGAGAGGGCACAGCTTTCACAGTGCTTTTAAATAGCAAGGCATGAAAATGTTGTTAACAGACTATTTCTCTATTTTTGTCTCCAGTCCTCAGAGACACATCACCGCTTTCCCAAACGGCACTCTGAGGATCCTGCAACTGACGGAAAAAGACGCTGGCAGTTACCTCTGCATGTATCAAAGGCCCAATGGAGAAGATATGGAGCTGTTTCATGTGGAGGTCCTGATGAAGCCACCCAAGATAGAGAACATGGGCAGTCAACAGAAACGAGTTACAGATGGAGAGAACTTTCTTGTGGACTGCGTAGCCTCGGGTCTTCCAGATCCCAAAGTGTCATGGAGCCTCCCTGATGGCACAATAATAAACAATGCTCTCCAGTCAGATGACAGCGGAACTCGCAACCGTCGCTACGTTATATTTGAGAATGGGACACTCTTGTTGCAACAAATGGGGAAAAATGATGAGGGTGATTACACTTGCTATGCAAAGAACACCCTGGGAGAGGACGCCATGAAAGTGAGCATCCAAGTCATTCCAAATTCGCCCCGAATTTCCTCCAAAGACCAAACGTCTCTCTGGGCTCCTCTTGGCCAGGCGGCCCAGATGACATGCGACGCTACAGGGGAGCCCCCACCTACAATCATTTGGATTTCGCCAACCAATGAAATTATCACATCATCTTCAGTCAAATATCAAATACTGAACGATGGGACACTCATCGTTAAAAAGGTGACTATGGCCGACCAAGGGAAGTACGCATGTGTTGCAAGGAACTCGGCTGGTGATGACATTAAGAATGTGAAGCTCCAAGTAGAGGTCAGGGAGCCACATATCGATGGAAAAAGCGGCCGGACGGAGAGCAAAGTTTTGGCTGTTTTTTATCAGACTCTGCTCCTGCATTGTAAAGCCGAGGGCATGCCCGAGCCCCAAATAATGTGGACAACATCTTATGGCATGTCCCTGCCCTCACCTTATGTAGGGGGCAGGTTTCAGGTCCACAGGAATGGTACTCTTGAATTACGAGGTGTTCGGAAAACCGACGAAGGTCAGTTCCTGTGCGTGGCCAAGAATTACCTTGGAGAGGCGAGCCTAGCAGTTGACCTGGAAGTTGCATCACTTGCTGAAAAGCCAAGCTTCCCTATGCCAAATATTGAGGTTTTATCCCTGAAACCAGATGGAGATGATATCACGTTGGCGTGCCGGGCCATAGGCAAGCCAAAGCCGGAGTTTGTCTGGATCCTGCCCAATAGCACAGTGTTGGCGCCAGGCATGAAACTTAAGAGGTTTATTCACTCCTTAGGAAATGGGACTTTGCACATTATTCAGCCGGTTCCCAGTGACAAAGGTGTTTATCGCTGCCTGGCCAAAAATGTAGCAGGACAAGCAGAAAAGCGTTACGCCTTGGAACCTGGAAGGAAACCTCAAATTCGAGGTACAGCTGCACCTATGAAGATTTCATTTGGACAGACATTGAACATGCCATGCACAGTGGATGGCTGGCCTCAAGCAACCATCACCTGGACTATGCCGAACGGTATGGTCTTGGACAGGCCTCAGGTTATTGGAAGAGTCACTTACTTTTCTAATGGAACCCTTCAACTGAGAGAGACTGCAAAGTTTGACAGAGGGACTTACATTTGCAAAGCCACCAACACGTTTGGATCATCAACACTGTCATATCCGGTGACGATTATGGTGTTTCCGCCACAGATCACTAATGCACCCCCTTCTATAACAAGGGTTGCAAAGGGGTCTCCCGTGACCCTAAATTGCATTGCTACAGGCATTCCTAAACCAGACATTTCCTGGACTCTACCTGGACGGACCACTCTCGTGCCCAATAATCGCTTCACTGCACTGGGTGGAATTCACATGACCGAGGACGGCAGTTTGGTCATACAGGATCCCAGCCTTATGAACTCAGGAATTTACAAATGCAATGCCAAAAATGCCTTGGGAATGGACTTCAAAGCAACATACCTTCAAGTGATCTGATTGTGTTGGCATTTAAGGGCCAAAATAATGGAAAACCATATTTTCCCCTCTTTTATTTAAATGAAAGAGTGTGATATAGAACGGAAACATTAAAGTTAAAGAAACATTTCTGTCCATAAAATTCATATGTGGGAACTGAGCAAAAAAAAAAAAACAGCTTAATTGAAATGCATATTCAGCCTATGCAGTTTAGCCCCGCCCATTCACAATGAAGTTAGAAGTGTTTCAGCACAGACTAAGGGTGCGTCCCAATTGCGTACTTATTACTAATACAAGTTAGTTTAGACTATGAAGTATGTAGTACAAATAAAAGTGTCAAAGTTAAATATACTGTAATATCGAAGATACATACTCAAGATACAAGATACATATGGACACCATCATCCCACAATGCATTGTGAAATGGAAAAGGAGGAGATATGCCTGTCTAAAACATTGAAAAGAGAACGAAGGAAGATAACAATGCAAGTGCAGTGGTGACAGTGGCAGGAGAACTGGCAGTGATGTCTGTTGGCATAGCAACACTTCATCATATCTTGGCTGGTATGTTATTTTTTTGTTTACTAAGCTGCCAAACCTGCACTACTAAGATTAATATATAGCGTATACCTCCTATACCCTAGCATTAGTGTGTAGTATGCAATTGGGACACAGCCTGATTATAAAGTGAGGCACAATACACCAAGTTAGTTAGTTCTAGAGAAGATGTAGGCCCTCTATTATACAACATATGGACACATATAAACAAATGTAAATAGTACCTAGTAAGTAAATAGTAAGACATCATCAAGTTCACAAGTAAATCAATATTTAAATGAGCATTATTTTTCTTCTTTTACAGAACGAATACTGCTTTTCTTTTGGTCATGGGTTTGAAACCAAGAAGCTGATGCTCGAATGACCCAATGAGATTTTTAATATTTTGTACTTAATTTATGGAAATATTGGTCTGTACATAAAATTATATATTCAATTATTTTGAGCTTATATATATGTTTCGAATTTCGGAAGGTATGTTAATGTATTTTTATAAAACTATAATAAGATTTAGGTAAAACTGCTACTTGTTTGGGCGTCAGTGTCCATCTGCACACAGTTTTGTTTGAGGTTGGTCAAATTCTCTGGTCAAATTTTACATTTGAATGCTTTTCCATGGAAAGTCTGCAAATTGTAATGCACCATTTCTGTCTGTTTGCTTAATTTAACACGTTGAGCAAAACATAAAACGTTAAATATAGCATGTACAAAATGTTTCATGCTCCCCCCCCCAAAAAAATTTTATAAATAAATTTGAAATTCATACAAGGTAAATGTTTAAACAGGGACCTCCTTAAGTTAACTTGCCTTATTTTACTCAACTTGTGAGTCAAAACGTACATTTTGGTTGTGCATCTTAGGTCAACAGTACAGTTTGGGCTGAACTAACTCAAATAAAACAACAGTAAAATGTGTTAAGCTTTTAAATAACTGTACATGCTTTGATTTTTGAACCCCCTCTAATATCTCATTCCCAAGTCCATACATTATTCCCACCTGCAGGCAAGACCTCCCTTATCACATGATGTCCCCACACTGGAGCACTCCGGGCCATGGCGTGCATCATGTGATGTTGGGGAACACTAACCCGCAGGTAGAGATTAGTGGTGAAAGCTGTACCTAAACTGTACTGTTGTATCTATAGTATTTAGAAATGAGTTCTACATAGTACTGAGAGAGGGGGTACATGCTCAGATTTGTTTGGCTGATTAGGTCACTAATATGGCCCAGGGTAGCTGCAGAGCACAGCCTATCCTAGCCTAGCATTGTTACTAGCATTGTTTAGATCTGTCTTTATTTTTATTCCTGAAGGTACGTGTCCACTTGCCACTTGCCTCGCCACATCCTAATCGTGTTAATGGCGGGAGCTGGCACTTGGATGCGGTGCATGGCCACGTTGCGTCTAGCCATTTGGGGAAGAGTGGGATGGTACGTCATATGAACGTCATACACAGAGCAAACACCTTTCAAACATGAGAATTTCAAAGAATTTGCCTCATTTGCATACAGAAATGTCAACGAGCCTCAGCCAGAGATATGCGCTGAAAAGGCTAGTGGACTAGTCTAATCAAAGTGTTGCTGTTCACCCTGAGCCCTCTCACTGTCCAGTCGGCACAGTGTGGACTTAGCTATCTGAAGAGATTGTAGTAGGGTCTGGTGGAGTTAGCTTTAAGCCTAGCACTCACTCTCCACCACTCCCGCCCCTCTCTCTTCATGCAGATCTTTCATTCAGCTCTTCTCTAAGTGGTGCTTCACCCAGTTGGCTAATGCTAGGTGTTATTATTATTATATATATTTTTTTTGCCTCGTCTCCATATTTTTCCAAAGTAGCCACTGCATTTAGCCTCGAAAGGTTTTCGCTAGAGGGCTGGGTGTATGTCAATTTTGGGGACGTAAATAAAAAGAGTCAAGACTGTTACGTTACAGTTTTGGGGGGGGGGTTGGAATTGCCCCGTTTTACAGCTCTGTTTTGGGTATGCCGGACTTGCTTTTCAGTGAAGAGACAGCAGTGTTTGAGCTTCACGGTGTGTCACTTTTCTCATTATTCAACCTTCAAGGTGGTGGTTGGTGTGGCGCAACAGATAACACCACTACCTGCCAATGAGCTACCACACCATGTGAGAAGACTGGGGTTCGATTCCCGGTCTGGGTGACTGTGCTGTGCTACACCAATAAAGAGTCCTTGGGCAAGACTCCCAACACTGCATTGGTCCACATCTGTAATATGAGTAACCTTGTAAGTCGCTCTGGATAAGAGCGTCAGCTAAATGGCATAAATGTAAATGCTGAGCTTTCCTGTCTTGAGGAGCGATGATTAGACTCAACTTAAAAACCTTCAACTTCTTGTCAAACTGAGATGCAAACCCAGAAAGTAAGTGTTAGGAGTACCCTGAGTTGAGTTACCCAAAAATTGTGCTTAAAATTTTTAAAAAATAAAAATAAAAAGTTTGCTATGCTTACAATGCAAACGTTGAATGGGGACGTTTGCATCTACTGTATCTACACCCCTCAAGATTCCATGCATTCGTAAGCTGGGACAAACCCGCCTTTGACTGTCAGAGCAGAAGAGAGCCTTGTGTGGCCAAAGAAATGTTAGCATTGTTCTGGCGGCTCCAAAGATCAGACACAAGCAGCCAGCTCTGTGAACGGCGTACAGCCACACCAGGGAGCACACAGTGTCAGAGATGGAGACATTTGTGAAGTCAATTAAGGAATAAACTGATATGACACTGCATTATTATTATTATTATTATTATTATTATTATTATTGTTGTTGTTGTTTGGGTTGATCTGTGTTAGATTTAAATGACATCATGGATTTGAGCATGCTGACGTCCCCACAGGGTGATCAGCACTAATCAGTCTGAGCAGCATCAGTAACCTGCACTTGTCTACATACGGAAAAAGCAAAGGGAGTGTGTGTGAGTGTGAGTGTGTGTGTGTGTGTGAGAGAGAGAGAGAGAGAGAGAGAGAGAGAGAGAGAGAGAGAGAGAGAGAAAGAGAGAGAGAGAGAGAGAGTGTGTGAGTGTGTGTGTGTGTGTATGTGAGAGAGAGAGAGAGAGAGAAAGAGAGAGAGAGAGAGAGAGAGAGAGTGTGAGTGTGTGTGTGTGAGAGAGAGAGAGAGAGAGAGAGAAAGAGAGAGAGAGAGAGAGAGAGAGAGTGTGTGCGTGTGTGTGTGTGTGTGTGTGCCACCCCTTCCCCCATCCTCCTCCCGAGCAGAGAGCAGCGGTGCACCAGTGTGTGTCCATCGCCTGACCGTTATGGCACACGAAGGGGCTCCAAACAGGGGAGGAACCGCCAGCGCGCGCAATGCCAACCTCACCTCGTCCCTGGAGCTGAGCTCGTCTCTGGACCACAGCGTGCAAACGCGGATCTTTAAAATCATCGTCATCGGCGACTCCAACGTGGGCAAGACGTGCTTAACCTTCCGATTCACCGGCGGCTCCTTCCCGGAGAAGACGGAGGCCACGATCGGGGTGGACTTCAGAGAGAAAGCCGTGGAGATCGAGGGCGAGAAGATAAAGGTAAGGGTAAGGAGGATGGCGAGGATGAGCAGCTCGCAGCTTCGTGATGTTGTGTTTCGTGGCTCGGTGGGAGGCAGTGGATCAGGATCAGTCTGGCAGCAGCAGCAGGAGGAGGAGGAGGAGGAAATACCCTTGTCTTTGGTTCCCTTTGTAGACGGACTGTTTACACGCCTGGCTCTGAGGGATGGCGCTGTGTGGCTGCAAGGGCCCTGCCATTTGTCTTGGCCACGGTTTACCTGCCATAACGTTAGATTTTCAGTCATTACAAGCCCCAAGAGACGCGTCCTCGTTTAACCTTGGGTAGGCCTGCAGCTCCTCCCTGTGATGTGCACCTGGCTGAAGCAGCCTGGAGATGAACTGAGGCGAATATGAAGGCCCTCTTTATTCTGTACGCCTGTTCTGTTGCTCATCTGCCTGCATCCATCATAGACAGGCAGAGTGATCACCTTATGTCTTAATGGGGGGCTGCAGTGATTTGCAGGCTGCAAAATCCAGTTGTTTTAGTCATTTAGAGGGAGCTGGGGTCACTTCTGGGGCCCTGTACAAAATTATGGCAACTGTGAGATTGGGCCTGTCACGATAACTATTGTTTTCACAGTGTATTGTCCCATACAATATTATTTTTTTTTATCATTTAATGGCACTGCTATATTAAAAAATAGTCACATTTTAATGCAATTACATCATTTGAATAATCAAATCACATTTACATAAATATTTATTAATTACAAAAAAAATGATTAAAATATCTATGCTTTTTGGCCTTCAGTCCTGCCCCTCAAAAGTCAGCCTATTCTTTTATAAAGCATGGAACGGACTACAGGCAAGGCCTCTGCGATGTCCTTTGAGTGTAGTTCCTGTTGCATTCAGTTGTATGCCAATAGTTTTATTTATTTTATTTTTTTTTATTATTAATTATATCAGTTTTTTCGCCCATTTCCTCCCCAATTTGGGCCGCCTATTACCCAACCTATACATACTCTACCCCCATCGCACGCGATGCCCCTGACACCAGTGAGGGCGAACCAACACATGCAGTCAAGACACTCATTTTTTGTACCTGCTGCCGATGCCGATCACGGGGCAACCAACGCGCCCGGAGGGAAGTGCCACATAGCCAGCCTGCAGACGTCAGTGACGGCCAGCACTGCATTGAAGTGATGTGGGGGAAGAGCGTCATCTACCCACCCTGGAAAGAGCAAGGCCCATTGTGCTCTCTCTGGGCCTCGGCTGCCGATGGCTAGCAGATCATAGTGACAAAGCCTTAGGATGCTGGAGCACTCGGGGTCCAATCAAATAACACATTTTGACTTTTCTTTTATTGAGAAGTAGTAAAACACAGCCTCGATAGTAGAGCTGGACGATATGCAATATATATATCACAATATTTAAAGACATATTTTATGATATTTATTGCAGTATTTTTATACAAAATGCACCAACAGCGTAAAATGTTTTAAAACTGCTATCCAAAAGCTCCCCCATACGGAGTACCATGATTTTTAATCAAAATATGCTGCAGTCCATTGAATTAAATAAGACTTACAAAGATTACACTCTTTGTAATAAAACGTGCAATTAATCAGTGCTTTTTAAGCACTGACGATATTCACGACACACTCATAGAAGCATGTTGTACCACAATAACAAAATTCATCACAATATGGTACAATTTTGTCACATTGACAGCTCTACTTTGTAGCAAATCAAAGTTTTTTCCAACATAAAAAAATCTTTTTACATTTTGTACATTCTCTGACCTTTTAACCATTTAACTGTGTTCTCCTAAGGTTCATTTATACTCTCTTTATGGACATAAATGAATACGTCAGTTTCAAATGTTCCAACAGTCACTGTCCACATACTTCTATGCATTCTTTACGGTGGAATCTATGGTAAGCCATACACCCACTAGAGGTCAGTTCAGAGTCAAAGGTTTCTGAGAGTAGCAACCATGGCGATGGAGGAGAAGGTTGTGATGATGTACTTACAACAAAAAAAGACAACGAAAGATGCGGTGGTGTAAACGAGGGATGTCCCGATCAAGGTATTTGAGGAGTCTCTTAGTGCTGACTGTCAGCTGATAGCGACAGATCCGATCTTTGTGTTTCTATTAATAATAATAAACAGCCTCACAAGGTGAGATGTGCTAATACACAAAAATACACAACAGTGAAGTCAATATTTTTAGTAACAGTTTCTAAAATCTAGGATTGGATTTTTAAGATTTACTTTGTTTGGAGCAACTTTTGTAACTGTTGTAAACTCTATAGTGTTTAGTATTTTACTGTCCAGTCGGACTGACCTACCTGACCATTCAGCTCCCAGCGCCTCTACAACTCTGCAATCTGATCACTGACAGTGTGTGTGCATTAGCTTCAGAGCATTTCCACTATATTCTGGTTTCTAAGCAGTGCATAATTCCAGAGAAAGGACAGGATGGGAGGAGTGTTATATCTTCCAAAATGGAGATAATGGAATACAAAACTCCAACCAAACAGCTGGCAGCTCGGACAAAAACAACAACAACAAAAAAATGGACACTTTCGGGTAGAGTGAAGAGTTTAAATCCTCCTCTTCTGACAGATTAACTAACACACTCTTTACCTGCGGCTCTGTGAGCCCTTTGCTGTTGCTGAGTCACGTTTACAGCGAGGCGCTGAGCTAATTCTAAGCTAACCTCTCTAACCTCTTTCCCAAACGTCTCATTCCACCTTAAATGATGCAGCAGTTTTGTTCTGCTGTTAAAATAATGCACTGTAACTGCAGCACTATTTAAGGTGGAATGGAGTGTTAGCATTAGAACCAACTTCAGCTTTTGTTTTGGCACTTATCCGTTAAAAAGCTCTTTTATTGTTTTGCTCAACGAAATAATGTCCATCTTGGGTAGTTTTCGGAAAAATAAGGAGTTTGTCCTTGAGCATCATCTCTATTAATGGTGCCTGAAGGTTGCCAGATGGCACTCTACGCACTAAGGATCGGAACATTTAAAATCAATACTCGAGCCATTAAAAATACCTGGATCTGATCAGGATGTCCCTAGATGTCCCTGTCTTTCTTGCCAGATTTTTATCTTGCTTGTGTCCATATGGCAGTTTTGTAAATGCTGGGGACGTCTTACATCCAAATACCATCAAAGTTGTTGTGTGTCCATAAAGATGACCATGAAGTCTTAGCTTATCTCGTGTCGCTTTTGTGCCTGAACAGGTGCAGGTATGGGACACTGCCGGCCAGGAGCGCTTCCGCAAGAGCATGGTGGAACACTACTACCGCAACGTGCACGCCGTCGTCTTCGTCTACGACGTCACCAAAATGGCCTCTTTCGAGAACCTGAAGACCTGGATCCAGGAGTGCAACGGGCACCGCGTCTCGCCCTCCGTGCCCCGTGTCCTGGTGGGCAACAAGTGTGACCTGGTGGACCAGATCCAGGTGCCTTCCAACACTGCCCTCAAGTTTGCCGATGCCCACAACATGCTGCTGTTCGAAACGTCGGCCAAAGACCCAAAGGAGAGCCAGAACGTGGACTCCATTTTCATGTGCCTGGCCTGTCGCCTGAAAGCCCAGAAGTCGCTGCTGTATAGAGACGTGCAGAGGGAGGATGGGAGAGTGAGGCTTAGCCACGAACCTCACACTAAAAGCTCCTGCCCCTGCTGAGGACCTTAACTATGAAGCCTGATGACTTGTGTGGCGAATCTCTTCCGTGCCCCACCCCTTTGTTTGGACCGAAGAGGGACTAACGTTGACAGCTGCGAAGATAGAATGTGCCTGCAACTAATGACGTTTTACCTTTAGTGGTGACTGTTCCGTGAGCCTTGTGTTTGCCTGGTTTGTTTGTCTGTGTGTATGCTTTCTCTAGTTCTGGGTTTTATCTTGTCAATCGCCGTCCTTGAGAAACCATTTTCTACGTTTGAGGACAGCGTCCACAGTCTGCAGTGACCTTCGCGGTTCCATTCGTTGCGTATATGGCTTCTTAACCATAGCCTTTCCCCCAGTTACTCAAAACAGCATCCTGCTGTGTGGACCACTGATTTGGATTCATCCTCCAGCACACAATCAACTCGAGATTATTGAGCGCAATAAGACATACCATACCAAAAACACGATTATTTATTCATACGAACTCAATTTATGTGCAGTCAGGAACTGCATGGAGAATTGATTCAGTGTTTCATTGGCTTCAAGTAGGAATTGCATGAGCTGTGTATTTAAATGCACATTGGGAGGCTTTCATGATAGCCATTCAGATGTTTGTATGCCTTAATATTTGGAGCTTATATCAACGCTGTAGAACAATAAGCTTCTTTGTAGCCATGCAATATCTGCCACCACTCTTTATACAATAGCAGATTATTCACTAGCCCTGGATAAGTGCATGTTGTATCACCATGATGGTTGTCATGTTTGCAAGAGTGCAAGGTGATGTTCGGAAAGCCTGTATAAGTGAGTAGTGGAAGGTTTTCCATAGCGGCAAGATGCTAACTTGGTTCAAGCCACACTTGATTGATCACTAATGTCATACTCCTTTAATATTTCATGCACCTAAAAGGGAACCATGGCTGTAAGCCTCAACAACACTATTCAAATGCGTTGTATCAACCAAGCCATACTTTATTTATTATTAAAACCAGACAGAATCACTCTACTAGTAGGCTGCTATGTCCACAAAAAGAGCTAAATGACTGACTGAGCTCAAATTTATCACTTATGCTGCGTTCACATGCTAGTCTGAAGAGCACACTTCCCACTTGTGAAGTCAGTTATGATATGATATGAATGTAACGTTAACCGCTCTAGCAATGTAGACCATTTGCTATGGACATAAGGATAGGTAGCATTGTTCTATAGCAGGTTAAATGCACACAGACTACAGATTAAAATAATGTGGACAAACAACCATTAACAGCAGCTGCACTGTTAAAAATACAGACTTATGTACCATCCAATATTCTTCTTCGCCGCCATCTTGAAAAGTTGAAGGTAACCTGAACTCAGGAACTCACAACTTTACAACTTGTTAATGTGCACCTTCCAAGTCAAGAACTCGTATTAACCATAATTCCCGTAGGGCATGAACGCGGTATTGGTATCTCCAGCTTTAGCCAGAGCAGGGGTGCACAGCTCCAGTCCTGGAGGGCCAGTCTCCAGCAAAGCTGCCCTACTGGCCCTACTGGCCCTACTTAAACACATCCACTTTGCCTGGTGATGAACGGAAGAGTTGAATCGGGTGTGTTTGTCATGCTTGGCAGGAGGCCGGCCCTCCAGGACTGGAGGACTGGAGTTGTGCACCCCTGAGCTAGACTGTGACATCACCCAATAAAAAAGGCTTGGTGCAACCGTATGACTTCATCACATCGTGACAGTGGTGGCCTACTAGTAGAGGGGTTTGAGGGGTTTTGCCTGTCTCTCACATTTTCATAATAAACAAAATATTTTAGAAGGCCTGGGCGTGCACACTGTTTTAGGCATACAGGTGTTTACAGTCAGGGTACCCTTTAATAAGGTCCCTCCCTTAGATTTGTCAGACTTTGTCAGAATAAGGCATATGAGAAAAAGACCTGATAGTAGGTGTCAGCTGTTCAGTTTCCAATCTGATTCCATGTAATAGCCAATTCCACCCAATGTTCTTTCTAAAAAATCTACACACTGGAAAGGAGATATGCCTTGTTATGACTGGTGGTACAAATAGCAAGGGATCTTGACTTCGTATTTACTTCATACGCTCCCACTTCAGGTGACCGACTCCACCTACTATCTTGTAAAACAGAACTCCAGAAAATTAAATTCAATGCAGTTTAATTATTTTAATTTATGGCCTATTTGACCTTAGAAATGCAATGTGAGGAGCTATGCTAGTAGGGTTACTACTGATATCTGATCCACACGAGAAGATTAATTGCTTTAGAAACACAAAAACGATAAGCACGGGACAGGTTTTAGATTTGGCTGGTCTTTCACACTGATACTTGATGGTGTATTCACTGCACACTTAAAGAGCAGAAGGTGGAGGCGACGCTGGACTATACTGTGCTAAAATGTTTGGTTTTTTTTTATATGTAAATGTATTAATTTTACTGCATTTGTAATCCTGTGTAAGTGAGTATTTATTAAGAGAAATAAATATTTCTCTGTAATGATTATCCAGGTATTGTTTTGTTTGTTTATATTGATGGCTGTATTGGGAACTTAGGGTCACTAGATTTCTCTGTGATAGAAATTAATGTCAGGGTTAAAAAAAATACTAATGGCCACTAAGAAAAGTTTGAAAGCTGATGCGTTTCGTCCTGTGAAGATCTCAATCACTCCAGCGAATGGAGTGGCAGCCAACGCAACGTTAACACACCTGCACCGCTCTAGCAATGTAGACCATTTGCTATGGACATAAGGATAGGTAGCATTGTTCTATAGCAGGTTAAATGCACACAGACTACAGATTAAAATAATGTGGACAAACAACCATTAACAGCAGCTGCACTGTTAAAAATACAGACTTATGTACCATCCAATACTTCTGTATACTTCTGTAGGGCATGAGCTCCACAGCTGCAGTCCTGGAGGGCCAGTCTCCAGCAAAGCTGCCCTACTGGCCCTACTTTAACACATCCACTTTGCCTGGTGATGAATGGAAGAGTTGAATAGGGTGTGTTTGTCTAGGGCAACTACCAAGCTTGGCTGGAGACCGACCCTCCAGGACTGGAGGACTGGAGTTGTGCACCTCTGAACTAAACTGTGGGCATCACCCAAGTCCTGCTATTGTGTGGAGGTTAGCCTATAGCACTATTATATCACAACTCCAGTTATGTCAGATTATTGTTGAATGAACTGAACCAGCTCATTTCACAAAGCCTGTTGGTTTGTTTTGGGGTATTTTGTTGAGGTTGCTGGTCTTATGATGCTAAGTGGCTTGTTAACATGGGGTGTTAGCTTCCATGCAGTGAAATTCTGGGTTCCACTTACTGACTTCCTCATAGTTCAGAGCAAAAAGTGATATTTGGGGGGGGGGATAATGGGGGTTACGGGAGGGTGCAATTGCAGCAAAACAGTGTTTTTTACATTAGTATAATCAGATATTTACATAAACATATGTATATCTGCAGCGGCCCACAATTCCCAAATTGGGACGTCTCTAAATGCAAAACTAAGCGGAACAGGAGCTAGCTTAGCTTAGAGTCTTATTTGCCAGCTCCTTTAGATTGGTGGATGTGTCAACATTGGTGATGCTGTTTGATTGTAAGCCACACTGTCCAAAGTTAGAAGTGGGATGTCTTTACTAGGGATGCACCGATCCATGTTTTTCTGTTCCGATACAGATACCGATACATGCACTCTGTGTACCGCCTGATACATGATACCGATACCATTGTCTGATTAATAAACCATATACCTGACCCTCTGGGAA
Source organism: Salminus brasiliensis (assembly GCF_030463535.1). Classification (NCBI taxonomy): domain Eukaryota; kingdom Metazoa; phylum Chordata; class Actinopteri; order Characiformes; family Bryconidae; genus Salminus; species Salminus brasiliensis. Next base: position 27,987,544 of record NC_132896.1, on the reverse strand, counting down.
AGGCTTAAGGCATCAGGATGGATGTAAGCATTACTTTACTAACTTTGTAAAACAAACTATGACAAACGAACACAATTTCTGTTCATTGGTCACTAAAATATAATAACTGTGAATATAATAACAACTGGACCTCGGCACAGTGTTGTCTGGGCTCAGGACTTTTATTCTGAAATTCAAAGTCAGTGAGACTAAAGAGGAGCTAGCAGCTCCTCCCTTCTCGGTTCTCCTTATACGGAGGACAAGCTGGATTACTCAGGACAGGTCGATGTGCTTACTGGTTAGATAGGGGAAGTCTTGCTGTTTGCTATGATCTGTGAATGATGTATGTAAGTTACTCTGATATATACCGGCGGTGCGAGAATCGGATTCCGTGAATGGATCAGTCCTTTGAATCAGACTAATTATCTGATACCCGATCCAATTAATATTGGCAGTATCTGGGCCGATAACCGATCCTAGTATCGGATCGGTGCATCCCTCTATGTGGGATCCAGTCTAAAGCCTAGAAGCTGGCTTTCAATTTAGAATTTAATTACTTTGTTGTGAAGTCAGCTCCCGGTCCTTCTTGATCTACTTGATGTTCTTGAATATATAAGGAAGGTTATTTCACTTATAATTTGTCATAATTTTAAATGTCAGCATCTGCAGAGCGACATATTTCCGTGCCTACGTCCAGTTCTGAGCTCCAAATTAAACCTCCTACTGTGACTTGCGAATATTTGTTCAATGCAATTCAACATGAAGAACTTCAGGAGTGCTCACCAACCCTCCCCCTGGCTACCTGCCTCACCACACTCAATCTAACACACCTCAATTAACTAATTAAGGACTGCTGAAAGCTGCAGGCAAGTACACTTTCAGAAGCAGGGTTGGTGAGCTCTGGACTACAGGATTGCAGCTGCTCATGCCAACAACAGATGGACAGGCGAACGTGGATCTATTCGAGCAGATGGCCAGCAGGTGGCGCTACAGTCACGCTATATTTATATGTCCCCGTATTCCCCCAGTAGAGGGCAGCACACGAAATCTCTAGAACGATCCAGAATAGAAGGGCTTTTATTTTGAAATACCGCTGGGCGCATCTCAAATGAACCCTCGCTCCCTATATAGTACACTACATTAGTCGTGACACTACAGCTACTGTATTCAAATAATGCACCGTATGTTATAAATTGAGTCGTGTAACCTGTGAAAGAATATAAATTATTACATTAGACATCAGAGTGCTCTATATGAGTGTAGAATACGTAATTGGATGAGTTATCTAGTGCACTACATAGGGAGTAGGGGGATATTTGGGATTCGCCCTCTCGTTGCGTTCCCTTCGGTTGGGTTTGCAGGCAATAAGGAGGGTCTGTGACTGAGGACCAAACAAACCGGTCACTCCTGGTGGCGACAGGGGGGACGTTTCTTGACGTGCCCCGTCGTTTTTCCTCCGACATGGCTGAATACAGTCAGACGGGCATCTTAACAGCGCTGCTGCTGTTTACAGTGGTCACGGTGCGGGATATTTACCTCGGCCGGAGCGCCGTGGATCAGTCCGAGCAGCAGCAGCAGCAGCAGCAGCAGCAGGCCGCGGACAGCATGGGGCCCGACGGCTTTCTCAACCCTGACAGCCCCGCTCAGAGGCAGGCCAAGTCGAAGTTTTACACGGGTCCCGTCCTGAGGTTTCAGTACTGGTGAGGAGGGCTTTCACTGGCTCCGGGTCCCTTCTGCCTGTAGCTTCTGCCTGCAGGTGTAGCCTCGCGGCGAGCTGGAGCGCTTCAGCTAGCTATAGCTAAAGTCGTTAGCCTCCGCTTTAGGAGAGTGGTGATGGCTAGCTGTCATGTCTCTACTGAGAGAGAGAGACACCTACCTGCACCTGCACCTGCATCGACTCCAGAAAGCTTCCTTGCGGGTTTATTGGTGGTTCCTCTGCTGTTAACGCTTATTGCTCATGGCTGTGTTGTTAAAGCGCTTCGGTTTCGGTGAGGCCGTGAGAGAGCAGCTATCCGGCCAGCGCCATAATGACCGAGCAGCAGCACTAGCCTGTCAGTCGCGCGACGATATAGCACCGATATAGCACCGATACAGCGACGATATAGCACCGATACAGCGACGATATAGCACCGATACAGCGACGATATAGCACCGATACAGCGACGATATAGCACCGATACAGCGACGATATAGCACCGATACAGCGACGATACAGCGACGATATAGCACCGATACAGCGACGATATAGCACCGATACAGCGACGATATAGCACCGATACAGCGACGATACAGCGACGATATAGCACCGATACAGCGACGATACAGCGACGATATAGCACCGATACAGCGACGATATAGCACCGATACAGCGACGATACAGCGACGATATAGCACCGATATAGCACCGATACAGCGACGATATAGCACCGATACAGCGACGATATAGCACCGATACAGCGACGATACAGCGACGATATAGCACCGATACAGCGACGATATAGCACCGATACAGCGACGATATAGCGACGATATAGCACCGATACAGCGACGATATAGCACCGATACAGCGACGATATAGCGACGATATAGCGACGATATAGCACCGATACAGCGACGATATAGCGACGATATAGCACCGATACAGCGACGATATAGCACCGATACAGCACCGATATAGCACCGATACAGCGACGATATAGCACCGATACAGCGACGATACAGCACCGATACAGCGACGATATAGCACCGATACAGCGACGATACAGCGACGATATAGCACCGATACAGCGACGATATAGCGACGATATAGCACCGATACAGCGACGATACAGCGCCGATACAGCGACGATACAGCGCCGATACAGCGCCGATACAGCACCGATACAGCGCCGATACAGCACCGATACAGCACCGATACAGCGACGATACAGCGACGATACAGCACCGATACAGCGACGATACAGCGACGATATAGCACCGATACAGCGACGATACAGCGACGATATAGCACCGATACAGCGACGATATAGCACCGATACAGCGACGATATAGCACCGATACAGCGACGATATAGCACCGATACAGCGACGATACAGCGACGATATAGCACCGATACAGCGACGATATAGCGACGATATAGCACCGATACAGCGACGATACAGCGACGATATAGCACCGATACAGCGACGATATAGCGACGATATAGCACCGATACAGCGACGATATAGCGACGATACAGCACCGATACAGCGACGATATAGCACCGATACAGCGACGATATAGCGACGATATAGCACCGATACAGCGACGATATAGCACCGATACAGCGACGATATAGCGACGATACAGCGACGATACAGCGACGATATAGCGACGATATAGCACCGATATAGCGACGATATAGCGACGATATAGCACCGATACAGCGACGATACAGCGACGATACAGCGACGATATAGCACCGATACAGCGACGATACAGCGACGATATAGCACCGATACAGCGACGATACAGCAGTAGACAAATTATTCATAAATAAAATATATAAATAAGAAAAAGGCCCTAAAGTACCCAGGTAGAAAAATAGAAACTTAAATTAGAAGCCAACGTTCTCTCAATTTAATAATTCGTTCCCTCGATTAAAGGAATTCTACCTTTGATGTAATAAATCGTTACCATGACTAAATAAATTATACCTTTTGATTGAAGGAATTCAGCCTTTTGATGTAATGCATCGTTACCATGACTAAATAAATAAATTCTACCTTTGATTGAAGCAATTCAGCCTTTTATTGGAAAAAATTCAACCTTTTAATGTAATGCATCGTTGCCTTGACTAAATAATTTGTTTCCTCGATTTAAGGAATTCTACCTTTTGACGTAATACATCGTTACCATGACTAAATAAATAAATTCGACCTTTTGATTGAAGGAATTCGACCTTTTGATGTAATGCATTGTTGCCTTAACTAAAAAAAATGTCCCTTTGATTTAAGGAATTCTATCCTTGATTTAGGGAATTCTACCTTTTGATGTAATAAATCGTTACCTTGACTAAATAAATTGTTCCTTTAATTTAAGGAATTCTACCCTTAATTTAAGGAATCATTACTTTGCCTTAATAAATCCTGCCCCTGATGTAATAAATCATTATCATGACTAAATAAATATTCTTGATTTAAGGAATTCTACCCTTGATGTAATAAATTGTTCCTTTGATTTAAGAAATTCTACTCTTCGATGTAGTAAATCATCACCTTTACTAAAAAAATCTTTCCCCTGATTTAAGGAATTCTACTCTTGATATAGGGCTGGGCAATATGATAAATACCATATCTCAATATTTAAAAAAAAATTTCATGATGCACGATATTTATCACCATACGTGTAATCACCAACTAAAACATCAGTATCATTAAATTCTTAAAACTAGTATTCAGATACTCTCCCGTACTGAATACAATGATTTTTATTCAACATCTGCCGGTCTTCATAAAATTAAACCAGTCTAATGAAATCTGCAGCTGATCAGTGTTTATTAAGCACTAAAAATATCCTTAATATGCTTAGAAAAGTAATTGTGTATCACAGTATTTTTCACAATACAATAAAATATTCTCATATTGCCCAGCTCTACCTTGATGTAATAAATTGTTGCCTTGATTAAATAAATTGCTGCCTCAGTTTAATTTATCTATTATCTATTTATATATTTATATGTGTTAATTGATTATTATGGTGTTTAATATTTCTAAATGTTTTGATATTTTTGTTTTCAGTATATCCTGAGGTTACAGTAAGGTGTTCCAGGAGTACTCCCGGTCTATCAGCCAGCTGTACCCGGACATCAGAATAGAGGGAGAGAACTACCCTCCCAAACCCATCAATAAGTGAGTTATACAGTGCGCTTTGTGGATGAAATTAGATGCATAATATGGAACAGAGGTTTATAGATATGGCTGTAACTTGCATGTAAATTTTTAACCTTTATTAACTGTCTACTGAAAGCTACCTCTACTGATGTCTAAGAGACGGTTTGTGACTTCAGTGTTTCTTATCTTGTTCCCAGATATGTTGGAAATTTCATCTCCTACTTTAAACTGCTTGCCATTGCGCTGGTTGTCACTGGACAAAATCCTTTTCAAATGCTTGGAATGGAAACACCAAGGCTTTGGTCCTGGGGTCAAGAAAATAAGGTAAACAGTAGGGATGAGTAACAGATTCAGCCCACATATCAGTTGGTTTCATGATTCTGGCTTATGATATTTTACCTAAATGGATATAACAAAGGAACCAGGCATGCAGATAATAAACTATTATACTTCATATTTTATATCTTGATGTAAAAAGATTTTATTCTTCACAACTAAAGATCAGATCGACTTAGTCATAATGATCATATCAGCAAACACAGATCTCTTTTTTCTTTAGCCAGCACGGGTCTATGTTGAAATCTATGACCGGGTTTCCTTGTTCATAAAGCATCAGCAGGCATGCCGACAGCATATGCAGGCAGGCCAACAAGTTTTTCTTTGTGGTCCGTAGATTCCTACATCATAGTTCACAGAGTTTATGACGAATTGTTCCAAATCCACCTGATCAGTGAAACTAACGGCAAATTATAAACTAATAAATAATAATCAGCTTCATCTGTCAGTTGGCATTGATTCCAACTACAGTATGCAGCACAAATTTACCTGTGGAGTGAAATGGATCAGGTACACGTAGAGCTGGGCAATATGACGATGTTTTATCGTATTGTGATAAATTGTGTTATTGTAATGCACAATATACTTTTTTTATGCATGTCACGGATATTGTTAGTGCTTGATGAACACTGATCAACTGCAGGTTTCATTACAAACAGTGTAATTAGTCTGGTTTAAGTAGATGTACAGCAGATGTTGAATAAAAATCACTATTCTGTATGATATCTGAAAACTAGTTTTTAAGAGTCTGTCGCTGTTGATGTATTTAGTCTGTGATTATATGTATTGTGAATAATATTGTGTATCATAAAAATGTCTCCATATATTGTGATAGTTTTTTTTCTACCATATCGCTTAGCCATAGATACACTAATAAAAATTGATTTATAATATTCATTGTTTTCAATTTCCATTTTTAAGTATTTTTTAAAATACTTATCCTGACCCTCAAATAAAGTAAACAAAGACTTGTCTGGCTGATCCAACAGGACAAAAAAGTAAAAATTGATGATAATTTTAGTAAGTGTTGAGAGACTACGTACATCGATTGTCACCCCTTTCCCACCCTTTGAACACTGTGATAATTTGTACAACTTTTTATCCTTTTTGATCCCTTTTGTGTAGAGTAAACCCAGGGGAAATATTTTGTTAAGTGTTTGAAGTAACTAATCACACTTAATTTTTCTTTCAGATCTTCTCATGTCTCATGGCGTTCTTCCTCAGTAATATGTTGGAGACTCATTTCCTGTCTACGGGAGCATTCGAGATAACGTTAAATGGTGAGATTGTTTGAATTACAGTAGCTTTTACTTTATTTTGCTCTATATTTTTAATTGACTTTTCTAAAATCGTTTCTTAAACAATATCAGCAAACTTTATTGTGTTTGTTTATCGCACATGAAAACTCACACACAGGAAACCACACCCCTGTAGTTGAGTCTGGTGGCATCGATTCTAGAAGTCATCCAGTTGGGAGCTACTAAGTATTGATAACTAGGAAGCATAGATACACTACATAGACAAATGTATTGGATGGAGCACCATCCAACATCTAGCCCATGCCTGGCATTAGGGATGATGTGAATAGATTTGTTTATCTGCTCCAGTAAGTCCTATACTATTGGCAAGACGTCTGTAGATAGAGTAGACAGGCTATTTGTTTACGTTTTAGTACTTAAAGTAGCTGAAAGCATTCATTAGAAGAGATGTCTGTAAACATTTGGATCTGGCTGTGTTAGGCTTGTACACAAGACATAGAAATGGGCTATTTAATTGTTAATCAAAATTATTTAAATGTTAGCTACAGTTTCATGATTGGCCTAGAATCATGCCCACATTTCCTGTGTGTGTATGTTTGTCTAAACTCTGTGTTAAATGGCTTAACAAGTTCTGAAAAGAAGATTCCAGCTTTTAGGCAGTTAGTCATTAGTCTTGAAAGATGGGCTTTCTTCAGCCATGTTTCTCCATAAACTGAGGGCCAGTGTCAAGCACAGCTTGGTGACCTAGGACTCCAGCTAAGCCTAGTACTTAGCTGATGAGTTGAATCAGACATGCTCAAGCAGGAAAATAACATTTATTTGATGATCTGTTCTTGTTTTAGACGTTCCCATTTGGTCAAAGCTGCAGTCAGGATATGTACCCAACATTCAGGAGCTCTTTAACATCCTGGACAACCACCTCAAGATGAATCAGGTTGACAAGCTTAAATTCTCCACTCCATAGTGCTGTTGTTCAAGCTGAGAGAGAGAGGTAAGTGGAAAGGTGCAGGTTTTACCACTTTTATTACTATTACTATTATTATTATTGCATATTGTTATTTGTGATGTTCTGAAAGGAAAATATCCAGATATTCAACACCCACATTTTTACCATTTTAGTTATTATTTTGAATAAACGACTAGTTTTTGTCTAGTTGCAAAAGATGGCAAGGTTTAAGAAGACGCAGTGTATTCGAAACATCAGCTGGTGTCCATTTTCATACTTTGCTTATAATATGACTAAGTAACCAATCAACAGTTTACAATAAATAGTCGTACATAAATTATTGTAGTACAAGCTTTGATATACCTAGTGGCTACAGATGGGGGCAGTGTGCTCATGCTTTTGTAAAATAACCATCGGAATACAGAGAGAAATAGCATTGATGTGTTCGCTGGAGCTTAACACAGTTAATGAATTGTAAGTTGGCAATGTTTTACCTGGTTAAACATAAACTTGTGTTCAGCATTTATTTTACCAGGTGTGAATAAGTAAGTGAGTAAAATGCCACACAGAGCTAAAATTTGTGTAGTTTGGAGTATAGAGAAGTTCTTGACCTTTGTAGACCGTTTTAAAGGAGGTTGTTTAGTAAACCTGCTGTTTCGGTGTCAGGTCATTTACACATTACTTGCCATTTTGTCTTTAATCTGAGAAATTGTAAAGTGTGAAGTCCACCGTTTTGCCATGTTTCCCTTAAACAAAGGGCTTGTGCTTCTCCAAGCTGTTTCTGGTGCTCCCAGAACAGCTGGCTGAAAGGACAGCATAGAAGTGGTTAAATGTTTTTTTCTATTTTCTGATTAAATTGCTTGAGTAGAATAGATCAAATAAATAAATGTATCTATTATTTCTCCAAAATGTCGCAAAAGGGACATTAGAGACGTTATTGCCCAAATATCCACATCAGCGTCATACGTCAAAATGGACGCTCAATAACCATGACTAGGCACCTAAGACAGAAAATGGCGCAAGACTGACTGTTCAGATTCTTTGGTGTGAAATATGAAATATTACCACATGTAATTGTCCTCCCTCCCGCGCAGGTCCCAGGAGCGGTTTCTCTGGTCAGTGGGACTGTGGACCGTGGCCTAATGAAGGCCTGCACTGCAAACAGCTCGCTGTAAGTGCAGACTGGATATCCCTGCCACCACACACACTTCCTCTGCCCAGCTACACTCCTCCAGATTGACTGTCTCACCTGAGCAGCGTACTGTATGCGTCCATCGTAGGAGAATCATTTAAACTGGGCAGACTCTCTTTATGTGTCTGTGTATAAGTCTGAGGTCAGTGCTAAAAGGGTAGAATGACCACGTGAGTCTTAGCAAGTCAGAATATTGCTGTTGTCTGTCTGTTGAACTCAAGGACAAGAATTTTTTGTTTTTTGTTTTTTAAATCTGCAAATCACTGAATGATCTTAATGATGGTTGTTGGTTTGCACTGCTGTAGAACTGTACTGTATTTGGGATAAGTGTTTTTAGGGTGTGTGTCCTGCCAACAGGTGCAGTTTGTCAAGATCACACTTGTTCAAATGCTTAGATGTGTCATTTTATGTCTTAGTGCAGAGCTATTGCTCCGCAGAGAGGGATATACATACTATTAGGTGGTAAATATGGAATGGTTTGGGCTCTACAACCTCATTCTTCCTCTTAACTCTTCAAGCTATTTGCTTAATAGCATTGTCTGCAAACAGTCTGTCTTGAGTAGAATGAACGTCGGAGTAACCACTGTCTTAATGAGCGTGTGACTGAGAACACTGCATATCAGGTTAGATGTGAATGGTACTCTTCTTTCCAAAGACTTTTTCTTTTCCATCTCCCCTTATAAATGTGGTGAAGGGCACCTCTTCTATTTTAGTCTTGTGGATTTTTTTTTTTATATATATAGAAATGAAGGTGATGTTATGTTGGGATTGCTTTGGAGAATGTGTACCCTGATGTAAAAAAAAAAACTAATAAAAGATTTAAACAATGACAAATTTGAAACTTGATTTTAAATGTGGCAATGTTAAGGGATCCTACCTTTCCAACATGTCCGCTCATCACATTTCTGCCCTGCCAGAGCTGCCCTAGTCAACTGTAAGTGCTGTCGTTATGAACCAGAAATGTTGAAGGAACAGAGGCTCGACCAGAGACTGCTGAAGATATATATATATATATAAAATGTGTGTGTGCCTGTGTTGATAAATTGTGCTGCCTGTAACAACATTTCCTTTTCCAGCAACATTAAAGATGAGTGTGTCAAACTGTAACAGGGTGGTATTTAACAAATCAGGATTTTTCAGTTAGCCAGATATCTTTAAGCCTAAAGTTCAGAACTATCCTTTATGAATCAAGAACAGGCTTGATCTGAAGTTCATGCATGTGCAAAAAAATAATCTAGATATCTTGTAATATCTAGACCGTGATACATGGATGGGACCAATTTGGTAGCGGGGTGTAACATTTGACATGAAAATTGACATCACATTCATCTTTTAAAATATGCCATTTCCCTTCCCATGCAATATCCTTCTTTAGCTCAGTGCTTCCGCAGTGCAGCCATGTGTTAAGATAGATGAAGCCCAGCTGGGTGGAGGTGGCCAAATATCACCAAGTATTTAAGATCAGTCTGGAGGTGCTCTTTCTCCAGGTCATGCTGTATGGATGGATTATTAAAGCTCCTTGTGGATTCCCATGCTGATGCTTGCTGCACCACTGCAGAGCCTTTTCTATATTTTGCCTCTCAGGGGTCGAGCATTCCTCTAGGGTGGTCCTGGTCCTGAGAAAGGTATTCTGCCCAACTCCGTTAAGTCATGATATCCTAATTAAAACAACCAACCTCACAAGCCAAGGATATCACTACCAAGTCATTCCACCCCCAGATTGTTTGGTGCGATTGCACCATCAGGGCTTGTATACAGCTTTTTCATTGGATGCACAATTTGTCCCAACACACACACACACACACACACACACTTTTTCTTTTAAGCTATAGGATTGAATTGGGTGCAAAAGGCAAAACGTCCACCCCCCTCCCTCATTATGAGAAGATACAATTACACTAGTAACACCCAACCAACCACATGGGGTACCACAGCAACCACTTGGCAACAAGGAAGCACCATGGATACCATGGCAACTGCCTACCAACCACCTGAAATACTGTAGCAATCATCTTGCAACCTCTAATCCATGCCATAGCAACCACCTAGCAAAGAACCCCAACCTTGGCAACCGCCTGGTTGCCAAGTTGCTCCAGTCATCCTGCGATTCCTTCCGGAAGTACACTTTTCTTTACTATTAATCACCACTTTTGATGTTTATTTTTTTCATAAATACTCATTTTATGTCCCAAACAAGACCGATATCCAGCAGCATATTTGCAAGTGTTAAAATTACAAGTTGTTTATAATCAACTTAAATGTTTTTTTGTTTGTTTGTTTTTTTTTTTTTAATACTGAATGAAACCTATAGATATTTAAATAACGTAAATAAACAAAAATGATGACAAATGAGGGGGAGGTGGATCCTCTCCACAGGCGCAGGGGAAGAGCTCCTCCAGGACGCTGAACGTCACTGTTCGCAGGCCGGGCTGCGGGTTCCTTCCCTCTCAGGCGGAGGGCCGGCTGCTGGTATTCCTGGTCACATTACGAGAGTATGTAGACAAACTCCAGCTATTTCAACAACGCGGAGAATACGACAATCTAGACCATTTCGATTTTAGCTTAAAACAACAGAAGAGAAGCACCGCACGGTTGCATTGAGAGGACAGAAGAGAGAAAGGTGGGCTGGCTAACGTTAGCTGGCTAGTTAGCTTAGCTTAGCGCAGCGCTGTGTTGTTCTGAAAGCTTTGGGTAGCAGCTAGCTAAAGGGCCGTGTGAACTGGGGTAGTGGTGCTGTGATTTTGTCGCTCATAGTCCGAGTATATATCGCAGGTGGGTCAGTGGGTTATTTATTTTCGAGATATGAAGATTGTTGAAGGTTAACTAGCCAGCTATCTTCTTGGCTAGCACTAGCTAGCTCCGTCGACTAAGCTAGCGCTAGCAGCTATCTGGCTGTGCTAGTGAGGAAGCCGATGTTTTGATTAGATAAAGGCAACACCATAATGTTGGACTACAGTTTATATATATATATATATATCTATATCTATATATATATATATATATATATATATATATATATATATATATATATATATATATATATATCTCTTCCCTCCTTTCTTGCTAGCTAGCTAGCCAACGTTGACTGGACATTTGCGATGGACGCTGGGCTTTGGCTACCGCTGTTCCACGTTAGCTATAGCTAGCATTAGCTAGCTCCTTCTGTGAAGACACCTTCCAGCATGCCTTTATGCCATAACCAGTAAAAAAAGTTAGCTAGCTACCTAACCATTAAAACCAGTGTGTTGTTCCCACAGCTGGTGTTACACCCTGGGTTTACTGGAGACCGTGGGAAGCTTGCTAGCACTACCATCAATGTGCGCTTTCCATCCAACGTGACGCCTTCAGAGATCGACCCAACCACGATACACGGCATGAGTAACGTGGTAAGAAGGGTTTCTCCTTTTGTTATTAAGCTATTAGAAAGCTTAATTCTCACCAATTACTCCAATATACTCCTGGGGGATTTAGCTAGCTATCTATAAAGCCATCCACCTGGCCGTCCAACTCAGCTTAGGCTCCTGCTGCCTAGCAGGCCGTTAAGCCCTTGTATTTCTACCTTTCTGCTAGTGACCCACAACACTGCAGTTTCACTAGTCCAACACACCTGATTCACATCATCAGCTGATTATTGATCAGCTCATGAGCTGAATCAGGTGTGTTGAAGCAGGGAGCAGTGAAACTGTGAAGGACAGTGGGGCGCTGAGGTTGGTGAACACTGGCTTAATGGCTTCTAAGAAGAAGAAGCAGCAGGAGGAGTCTGTTCTGAGCTGGATGTGGATGTCTAAGACTTACGCACAGCTGTGTGTCAACAGGAGCTTGGTTAAGAGACACCACGTTAAGCCATTGATTGCTGCCTTAAGGTCGGTCTGTCTCTGTCCTGGGGCTGGGATTTACAACAGCTTTCCTAAGAAAGCTCAACAAACGTTAGATAAACAATGAAAAGTTCCTAAGAATGTTCTGAAAGGGATTTTGGGGGGGTTAAAATGACAAGCGCTCATATTTTCACTTTTTAAAAGAAGTTAGATTTAGATTTAACTGTAGTATTTCAGTGGTTTAAACTGCTCCTTTTAGAGGCTGATCTTCTGAACAGGACAAGGTTATCTAAACTTTATTTTATTAGATATGAGTTAGGAAAAAAAAGTCACATGAGGAGAGTTTCTTTCTTAAGACATGTGTGAATGTGGCCCCTGGTCTTGGAGCAGTCTTTCACTGCACACTTTGCGTTCACCCTAAACCTCTTGGCTCTGTTAATTAGCCTATTAAGTAACCTGTTAATTAGTCGACAAGGGTGGAAACATTGTTAAACTAATCATTTGAACTGACCTCTTTTCACAGGCTCCAAGAAAAAGACGGTCAAGTTCCTCTTCATGTTCTCGACGCAACAACAAGAGGGCTAGGACTCAGATGTCTCAGACAGTCATGGAAACTATTGATGTGCTAGAAAGCGACAGACTAAGCAGTAAGTGAATCAGTGCTGTACTGTTCGTTGGTACCTTTTGATTAGCTGGCGTCATTCTAATAAACCCAGCAGAGACGAGTGACGCACAGCATTAGTCATGTTGTCGGTTTTTACTTTTCTTTTTACCCCCACCCTCATTTTCTCCTGCTGTCTGTCTCTTATCTCATGAAAGGTGAAGAGGTGGTAGACTTAACCTGTGAAGGATCAGAGCCAGCTGTTGTGGACCTCACTAATAACGATTCTGTGGTGGTGAGTTTTTGGCCCTTTAATATCTGCTAGGTCAGCATTATTATACTTCTTAAAAAGTGAAGTCCTGTTTTCATCCAAAAAAACTCACCTTTACCTCTGAGTTGTTTGTGGTGTTTGAGATGTCTTGTCGTAACCCTTTATTTTGCTTTTTTTTCTTATTTCTCGTCTCACTGCTTTTGTGGGAATCAGCTTGTGGAGGAAGGTAATTAATTAATCGCCTTGTCTTGTTTTTATTGGTTCAGTATGTTTGCTAACTGTAGCCTTAATGCTTTTTGCAGTTGCTGTATTGGAATTCAGACGTAGCATTGAAAATTAGCTTGTATGTGCATTTGCTTTTCAGTCTTGTTTTAAGTCTCTGGGTAATAACAGACCCCAGTTGCTTTGGGGATGTGATGTCGTTCTCTATGCTGTAACCTTTTTGGAAACACATATTTTTATATTTGTACTAGGTACACAGAGCAGACGTGGACAGGGCACGGAAAGTTATGTCTTGAGCAGCGATGAGGACGAAGAGCCGAGCCTAAGCCTCAATCCAGCCCTACTGTCATCGCTTCGTGCAAGTAGCAGAGCCAGGTAAACCTTTCACAATATGCCTTTTGGTCTTCACCCACTCCTCCAATGTTTACTACAGAATCAGGGCTTGTGTTTATGTAGCTTTTTAGAGTAGGATTTCTGATCTGGTTACTTTCTTTTGTTTTGTTTGGGTTATTTTTTTTTGTTTGTTTGTTCTTTGTTTGTTTGTCAGGCAGGCAGTTTTGTTTGACCTTACAGATGGGCACAGATCCTAGAGCTTCACTGCTACTCTGAGCTTTATGAAGAATGTTGTGCTCACCACTCTGTTTATAGACTGTGCTGTACACTGGCCTCTGATCAGAATACCTAATGTAGTAATTCGCCGTGTAGTTTGCTGCGAAAAAGCGCTGAGGTTAAATGATTGGTTCTAGTTCAGGTCATCTTACACAGATCAGAGTTTGGTGCGTTTTAAAATTAAGTGTAGCTTATTGCCCTTGTAGTCCTGGCAGTGAAGTTAGGGGTCAATGGTAAAAGACCAACTTAGTTTTCTGATTAACCCAGCATGTTTTTGGTTCAGCTGTGATGTTTATATAAACTAAAAAAAAGCAAAATGTAAAACTGAAAGCTGTGTTGAAGCTGTTTTAAAAAGGAGTTGGGTTTCGCCCCACTGTTCCCACAGTGCAGCAGACTAATTGTGTCCCATTATTAAATTGATTTATTTATTGTATGTTATATTTATCTTTAGGCTGCATTTATAAGGCCTGCTTAAATTTTAAAGATGAATTAAAAGTAACTACACTCGCACTGTTTAGTCCTGCAGTATTTTATAATTTTATGCATTAAATTGTGCATTGGATTATAAAAGTATAATTGTCTGACTGATGCTCTGGTTTTTGAGCACTGTACCCTTTAAGCTCACCCTAAAATATTAATTATTTAAAAAGAATCTATTCACCGTTTAATTAACTTTTTTTATATTATGGATTTTTAAAGTACAAGTACACAAGTACACAACCTTGATGATTAGTATGCTAACTATGCACTGTCGCGGCTGTGCTGTGTCTCTCGAACAGTCTTTTGATTTTACTACATCAAAGTCATACTGTCCATAGTTTGGAACATTAATCTCCTTATGTTTGCAAACAGTCATGACCCACCCAAATTAAGTTAGATGTCAGTTTATGGGAAGCTTTCAGACCGCTTTAAAAATGGCCTCCAGGTTTTGGATAGCGTTTTCTGAGTATGCAGTTATCTGTTTGTCTTAAAATCACAGGAACTATATGGTAACAAACGCAGTATTTAAAATATACAGTAAGATTTTTTTTTTTTTTACTTTATTTTTCTTTAAGTAATTTGAGCTGCTCAATGGATACAGTTACTCTGTGTAGTGATGTAAATTAGCTTTTCGTGCTTTTGCTAAATCACAGTGAAAAGGAAACTGTAAACTCCAGCTGTGTGCTCACTGATTGTGGGCTGTCCCTTACAGGTCAACACCAGGAGCTGTTAGCTGCCCGGTGTGCATGGATGCTTACACTGAGGTAAAATGGAGACGGGAGTTGCGATCTATATAGAAAGTTTTATGTAGCCCCTGCTGATGTTAGCTGTGTACTGTCTAAAGCTGCACAAGCCATTTAAAAAATAAACCTTTCACCAATCTTCCGCAGATCATCGAAAGCGGCCGGCTCATGGTCTCCACCAAGTGCGGCCACCTCTTCTGCAGCCAGTGCATTCGCGACTCCTTGGCCAGAGCTCACTTCTGTCCCACATGCAGGAAGAAACTCACTCACAAGCAATATCACCCTATATACATCTGACACGTCAAGGGAAGCTGTCTTTGTAACTGACCCGTGTGACCTGATCTCAGTGCACTTTCAAAACTGGTTTGTATGTCTGCCAAACGATTCACAGAAAGATTCTCTTGAAACATCTCCTGGACCTTGAAGTTTCAGATGACTATTAGTGGTTCATGTCAATGAAATAAACAACCCACCTTTTCATAAAGAGCAAAAAAAAATGAGCCGAATCCTTGATGAAGGATTGTTTTGCGTAGTCTGTGTTTGAGCAGCACTTGTGTAGAAGTGTAGAACTGCGATTAATCTGGGCTTTAAAAATCAGTTCCTAATAGCTTCTCCTCTTCACTCTCTTGGGGAATCAAGAATACAAAAAAGCAAAAAAAAAAAGAAAAAGAAAAATACACCTCAGTCTCCTGGTCATGATTTGAGCCTCATCTTGGACTGAATTTCAGTTTCAGTGGAGAATTACCTTTGGGAATTCTTTTTAGTCTAGGCTTCGGCTTGATCGGGATCCGGGAAACTGGCTCACAGCATTTAATTTTGGCCATTTGTTAAATATGTGCAGTTTGGGGCTACATTCCTTTTAATTGTCTGACACGATTTTGTGAGCTTAGTGATCTGCTGTTGGGGTGTGTCATTGCAATGTGTACTAAATGCGGGTGCAGTTTGGTTGGGTTGTCCTTCTTGCATCCGTTAATTGTAAATATGTGTATGTATTTAATGTACAAAGGTTGAGTAAGTTAAGAACTATGTTCCAGAACGTTGTTAAAATGAGAGCTCGTTTCAATAAAAACCTACTGTGCTCAGTTGTTGCCATTGCTGGATTTCTATGGATAGACCTGCAGGGTCATCAAGGGAGGGTAAATTGCAGTATCACTGCAGGCAGAGGAGACTGGTGTACAGCAGTCAGGCAAACTAGCTTTTGCCAAACTTTGTCATTACATTTATTCTTTGGACGGGTATGTTTACATTTAGGGCATTTAGCAGATGCTCTTATCCAGAGTGACTTACAAAAATGATACTTCCTTTACTCAGTAAATACCCATAGCTAGTTCGTATCTGCTAGAACCCGAAACTACAAAAGTCAGTACAGGATTTATAAAAGCTTTCCTAAAAAAATAATAATAATGAGCCTCAGTAACAAATATCTTCCTAAGAAATTCCTTTAAATTATTGAGAGGTCCCAACAAGTCAGATGTCAGATTAATTTTTTTTATTATTATTATTTTTTTATTTATTTTAATCAGAGTTGTGCACAGGTCTGCTCTTATAATGTTCGATCCTTGTGTATATAAAACAAACCCTGAATAAGAAAACATTCCTGAACACTAGACTTTTCTTGAAAAACTGAATGTTTGAAACTTAAGGTCCAGTGCAGTTCTTAAAAAGCAAGTTCTGAAATATTTTATTATATATTACTTGCATTTTACCAAACATTATAAAAGGCATGAGGCACATTTCTAATGAGTCATTATTTCTGTTGTTCCATTAAGTCGATGCATGTTGGCAAATGGGGGAAAATCAATAAACCCAAATCAATCAACCCAAACAATGGAAGGCATTGTTTTCCTTGTGTGTCGACACTAACAGTACTTATAATTTGATTAATTTAATTGATAATTCTAGTAATTATTTAAAGGTGTACCTAACTTCCAATTAAAGGCCAGTGACTCATTAATTGGGAGAATTGATTAAGGAAACAATGCATTAATTGGGAGAATTGATTAAGGAATTGATTCATCAATGGGGAGAATTGATTATTAAAGTGAGAGAATGATTCAGTAATTGGGAGAATTGATTAAGGAAACGATTCATTAATTGGGATAATTGATTATCAAAGCGTGGGGACGATTTGTTAACTGGGAGACTTGTTTAAGGAAATGATTCATTAATTGGGAGAATTGATTAAGGAATTGATTCATCAATGGGGAGAATTGATTATTAAAGTGAGAGAATGATTCAGTAATTGGGAGAATTGATTAAGGAAACGATTCATTAATTGGGATAATTGATTATCAAAGCGTGGGGACGATTTGTTAACTGGGAGACTTGTTTAAGGAAATGATTCATTAATTGGGAGAATTGATTAAGGAATTGATTCATCTATTGGGAGAATTGATTATTAAAGCGTGGGAACGATTCATTACTTGGGGGAATTAATTGTTAAATAGAGGAAACATTTTATTAAATCAAATTATAAAGACGAATACATGTGAAATAAGGGTATTATTAATCCATAATTAGTGGTAATCCCCCGTCACTCGTCCTCCCTCATGTGAGCATCAGTAAACACGGGAACGGTACAGCAGTCGTTAGAGGGCCCCCTGGTGGCCGCTTATGTCTCTTTTAGGTGTTAATGGCTCTGCTGTGGATGATGTTCACAGTGATGTGAATTTGGTTCTTTGTTTTAGTAAAAATTAATACACGCGACTGAAGTTCGAGTCATCTCTACCTGATCGGTACAGTAACAGTAAGCACCATCACCACAGTCTTCTCCCCTCCTGATTTAGGCTCGTGGCGCCGCTCCGCTCCTGCAGGGTCGTGTCAGTGTGCAGGAGATCCACTAGATGGCAGTGTGTGTGAGGTAATGGGCTTCACTGCGGAGCCCCCTCCCTTCACCAAAAGAAACGCGCGATATTCATTTATTTCTGGATTGATTGATTGATTGATTGATTGATTGATTGACTGATTTAATATGGCTCATGTGACTAGACCCACATTTGAAGCACGTATATAATGTATCAATGCAATTTCGTTCAGTCCATTAGATACATTGTTCAGCATCTGTTGAAGTGATGAGGTCATCCCTAGTTGGTTTTAGGTCATTACCACGATGACGTCACGCGATGACGAACTATTTTTGTTATTTTTAATTTCCCCCTAAACTGCTACAGAACTGATGTGGCCACTGTATTTCTCCAAATTCACATTTCCACTTAAATATGATTTTATTATTATTATTATTATTATTGTTGTTGTTGTTGTTGTTGTTGTTGTTAGTAGTAGTAGTAGTAGTAGTATTGCAACTGCAACAGTGTTCCAGTGTAAATATAATTCTAGCGCTGAAAACATCTGGAAGGAACATCTGGGTTAACAGAGATATGTGGCTGGTCATTTCCTAGCAAAAGACAATGCACAGTACTGTGCAGAAAATTCATAAAAATTATATTATATACTAAAATTGTATAGCTTTATATAGTTTACTATATAATACAGTGTGAAATTATGGTATATACAGTGTAGATTTATTGTTGTGTTGTTGTTCTTGCTTTTGATGACAAAGTAGCTGCAGATCAGTGTATTCTACTACTGAATATACAGTAACTCGCTTCAGTACGAAGCAGAGCCCCTACATTTACACTATAAAAGCACAGATTGTATTAATAGGTAAAATAAAAAGTACTGATTTCTATGAAGATGCAAGGACAGATTTAAAAAAAGGTAAAATCAAAAGTACATATTTTTAAAAAGGTAAAATAAAAGTTATTTAAGGGTAAAAATAAAAAGCACTTATTTGTTTAATTAACACATTGTGCATGGACTTTTTTAAATGGCAAAATAATACTCCTAATCAGTGAAGTATTGATCAGGTATCAGTAAAATCAGTAGTAAAATAATGGATAAGGACAGTAGTAATAGTGCAGGTTTTTATATATTTATTTGTTTATTTATTGAGGATGGCATGCTCTACAATCACCTATTTTATTACGTACCTTACTTTATTACTTTATGAACACAATTTAGTTTATTAATGAACTGTTTGCTCTTTTTTTCAGCAACAAGCTAAACATTTTCGAGGACTGAAAAGTTCCCAGGCTCTTCTCCTTATATCACTTCTTCTTCTTCTTCATCTGTAACCAGCCTTTTCCTTAAAAAAACCTTTGCAATCATATATAATAAAACTACACATTTACATACAATACCCCACAGACACTGTTAAACTGATTACCCTACTTATCTAGGTACTTAGTACTGTCCCAATTTAGCCCAAACTGACGTAATAACTAATTGTTCCATTGTAATGGTTTATGGCCTCCAAAAAAAATAAAGTAGTCTATTACACTGAGCTGTATTACAGTTAGACAGGCTGTGTTACAGTTTCAGAGACTTGCAACTTACAGAAACACAAAATACCTGATTATATAGGTTTCATGGGGCCTACTTTCTCCACTGACCTCTTCCTTTGGAGGGTTAGGTCAAAATCTTCAGCTTGTACCTCTTGAGGTAGGTTATTGTGGATTTAAGGACAATTTAATCTAGATGTAGATTCATCCAGTTTGCTTCGAGAATCAGCTGGTATTTAACTAAGCCCATTCAAATGTCCCCCCGGCCACTGGCTGCAACACAAGCCCAGAGTATGGTCAATCCCTCTCTGAGCTCAACAGTAGGAAAGCAGTTCTGAAACCCCTTTTTCTCGAAACGTACCTTTGCTCAGAACAGCAACAAGGCCTTAACTTTAACTTCATCCGTCCACAGACTCGTCTCCAGAACATAAACTGACACTGAATTCTGTGGTACGAATGCAGGACAGGTTTCTTCTTCTTCCTGCTCTTCTATGACTTGTCTTATTTGTACAGGTGTTGCTGCACAGTAGAACAGTGCACCACCACTCCAGAGTCTGCTAAATTGCCCTGAATATCTTTTGCAATTCTACAAGCAGTTCTCTCTGAATGTTATCTCGGTCTTCCAGAGCCC
Organism: Salminus brasiliensis; assembly: GCF_030463535.1. Lineage (NCBI taxonomy): Eukaryota > Metazoa > Chordata > Actinopteri > Characiformes > Bryconidae > Salminus > Salminus brasiliensis. The sequence continues at coordinate 27,967,249 of NC_132896.1, read as the reverse complement.
AACCGGACATCTACCTTTTATTTTTAATTGATAGAGTGTTAGGCAGCTGTTTGGACTCAAGGCACCTGCTTCTTTGGGGCAAAGTTTGAACAGTGGGAGTATTTATTAGGCTTTGAATTTTCCTAACAGAGATGGTGAACAAGCTAATTAAAGAGCTGAGAGCTCAGAGATGTCTTGGGGTGACCAAACTTTTGCCTGGTGCCACTTTCCTTTTTTACTCTAAAACTGAACAAAACAAAACATGCTAAATCTTGCTTTAAAGGTTGAAAAGAATCGTCTTTTCTTTTAAGACTTTCTGACCAGGAGTCTACAAACTTCTGCATGCCACTGAATCGATCTAACAGTAATAGATCTTATAATTCAATATTTGAAAATGGTATTTTAAGCTTTTTGCTTGTTATATTAATTGTAAATGATTGTAAATACTGTTGTTATTTTTTTAAAGAAAAATTAGTAAGTAAATAAGAAATAATAGGCAAAGTTATTTTACTAATATATATTTTTGGGCTAGATTAAAACATATCATTAAAAATGTTTATCAAGTTTCCTCACATTGGCTGATATCTTCTCACCTGGGCCTGTCGTGTTTCTAGGCTGTCTATAGAGTAGATTAGTTCTGGGATTTGATAAAACAGTTATATAATATTAAAATTAAATAATATATTTTTTAAATTTAACATATTTAAAACATTAACCAAACATTATTAAATGTTACATTTTAATATTATTTTGTATTTAATCCCTAAAATAAAAAAGGACACCAAGCTATATCGGATTTTAAGAGTTTTTTGTAAACATTTAAATGAATTGATATTTAAGACACTCCCTTTACATAGTAAAATATTTTAATATTATAAATATTATCAATAATAAAATAATAAAATGTCAGTGCTTTTTATATCTTTGCTTTTTAGGTTCCCTTATATACTATTAAGTACTGCCTCATGATTTCAGGGGTCGCAGATTAAGGTCAATATCCAGTCAAATGAGGTATTTCAGGATTTCGCAGTGTTTATAGAAAGCTGCGCTCTGATTGGTCAGAAGTTGGCCGCGGGGCGGGGCCGGGCTGGCGGAGTGTGTGGCTCTGCTGTTCGGCTAAATCCCGAGCTAACGGCGCAGCGCAGGCGGCCAGTTTGAACAAACACTGCTAATTTCTGCAGTCTTCTGGGTGAGGGGGGGTGTTATCGCCACACTCAGCTGTTGAAGAACCGACAAGCTGGAGGATATCGAGCGTACGGCGCGTCTGAACTGTGAGTGAACTCCGGGAGCCTGCAGGGTCGGAGCTGGACTGGACTGTCATCCACACACTGGTTCATTTACCACCTCGATAGACGGGATCCAGCCAGAGAGCTGAACTGGGAGCAGGAGGAGGAGGAGGAGGAGGAGGAGGAGGAGGTGAAGGTGGTGGTGGAGGGGGGAGAGACCTGTGAGCTCTCGGCAAACACTGAAGGAGAGGGAGTGGTGGTTCGTCTTTTGTGGATTATTATTGTTGTGGACTGTTGTTTCGGATTTTGGAGAACTGCTGTCAGTGTAAATAAGCTGAAGTCCACTGGTCTGGAGCTGTGGGAGATGTAAGCATGGTCTTTCTGTCAGTCCTGGGGAAGACATTCATTATTTTGCTGGACTGTTGGTAAGTTAAGGCTCTGAATTTTTTTATTGAGCCTAAAGGATGTCCATATTGTGTGTTAATGTGTGTGTATATATATATATATATATGTATATATGTATGTATATTACATATATATAATATATATAATATATATATATATATATGTATGTATGTTGTTTATGTATGTATATGTTCTATGGGAGTACCCATTATATTTATAATGGGGAATTTCTACAATATCCTCTGACCCTGGAAAGACTCAGTCTAGGCAGCAGAACTGTTTGCTGCTTCCCATCCTCCTGGATATTCAATATGTTGAATGATTAACAGCTTGTTTTATTGTGATTGGTTCCAAGACTGTAATTGTGTTACACATTTCCCCAGTGCCTTGACCTTCCACCAAGCGAAATTATGAAATTGAGCTTGATTTGACTGCAACCCGTCTCCCATTTGCGCCCCTATTTACACGATTTCAGCTTGTTCTTGACTTACTTAAGTTTGTCCCTCTTTTCCCGTAGAGACCGAAGCAGCAGAGGCCTTTTTGGAAGGGACATCATGGAAGTGTTGTGGATTGTTTTTGTCCTTTTTGACATTGTTTTCCTGACAGACTGCGCTCGGGGTGAGTAGAACGAGCCGTTTCTGCACTTTTTGTCTATAGTTTGAACGTGTCCGGACTAATATGTGATGACTAGAGTAGCTAGAGACAAACCAGGCCAGGGGTCCCCCTGCCAGAAACTGTTGCACAACACGTCATAACAAGAGACCTAGCCGTTTTTCAAAAATTCATAAATACGAGGCCACGAGTTTTGGTTGGAGACGCTGGTGGAATTTAGTGATTTGCACAGGGGACCTTTTCGCACCGTGGTAGTGCATTCTCTGGTGGCATTTCAGGTAGCAGAGGTTGATCCACGTTATTATTTATGCAGTCTGACAGTTCAGCTTAAATGGATCCTATAAAAAAATCTGGACCCTATTCATTGTTGTCTGCTAGACAAGAACTAGGCCTGGACCTTTTGTGTGGAAGTGAATGATGACGTCTTTAGGGAGAGTCAGAAATTCTTCACGTTGCTCTAATGGTGTTAGTAAAAGGCCAAAGGATTAAAAGTGGCTGTGCACAAACGATGGTGTGGTGTGGAGTGACAGTGTATTCCCTCGTCTCCCTCATCCCTGTGAATGCGCTGCATTTGTAATCCAACCAGCATCAGCCTTAAACCCTCTTTCTCTCGAGTTCAAGCCCAGGTTTGGAGCGTGAGACCTCTTAAAAGCCTGTCCTCCGGCTTTGTTTCGACGAATGCGATCCTCTCGCATTAGCCGGTCTCCGGCCTTCGTCTTCCTCCCACCCCTCAGCCCCCCCCCCTCCTCCCCGGAAAATGAGCCGCCACTTTCCATTCAGCGGCGGCTGAATGCTGGCCTGGCCCGCTGATGAGGGAGCAGATAGCACAGCTCAGTGACTCCACTCCATCAGGGCTGCAGGTGAAGCGTAAGCAAGTGGAGTCTCCTTTTTTGCCCTCAGCATACGCCTCAGACTCAACAGCCTGTCGCCGAGCCTGGCAGAAGAGAGATGTTGGGGAGGGTTGGTTTTTTTTGGAAGTGTGGGGACGGGGGGGTTGTAGAGTGAATGGGGGTGGGAGTCAGGATGGGAACGAGAGGAAAGAGGGAGCGAGAGCGGCGTCCGAGCAGAAGATTGCATCTGCCAGGGGGGCCCCGGAACAATGTGGCATTCACGGTCGCACAGCCATGGCCTTCACGGAGACGCTGTAGCCTAAAGTAAACATAAATGCCACGAGCAATGCGATTAGATTAGGCAATTATGTTTGTTTGCGGCCATGCAGGGCCACAGCTCTCGTATCAGGGCATGTCCTCGCAGGCCTGTTCGATATGTTGCGCTTGATATGGAGAAGGAAGAGGAGGAACGAGACAAAAGTCTGACTGTTTATCACGCTAAAGCCCAGGCAAACGATAGTCATGTTACTCTGAGAATCAGATGTGGGCTCCTGCGTTTCAGAGTCGAGAAAGATCCAGCGAGTGAGTGAGCGAGCAAGCGAGTGGCTTGGCTTGGCCTTGCCTTTTGATAGGATGCTTCAGTCTGATAATGGACCTCGTTGCTTGGTAGCCCCCAGTGTTGTCAATTGTTTACTTGCATTTGTCAAATTCTCAAACAAGGGATCTTACAAGGAGATATTTATGGATCCCCCTGCTGCCTCCCTTAAAAGGTTACGACTGCAATTAGGCAAACTGTGTGGAGATAAGCTAGTCTTAGTGAGCCATGTAGAACAGTCCATATGTTTGGGAGCAAGAATGATCAGGGGTGAGTGAGTGACCGACCACTCATAGTGGTAGTGGTGTATCAGAACCAGGAAGTGGCTGTTTCGTGGTAATTGTATGTAATTAGACTCACTGTAATGTCATGCGTGTGTACATTTATGGTTTCTGACATTATCTGGCTTTGGACAACTAGCTGACTGTCTTCACGAAATGCAATGTTTAGGATTTTTAAAGGAATTGTGACTGAAATAGTAGGCATGCACACAATTATTGGAACTGTGGGCCAATAATAGCTGATAATACGCAGTACATGGACGTGTACAAACAGCAGAAATCCAGCCTACCTGGATTTACCTGGTTGTGCTTCTGTGGAGGTCTATACATTTGTAATTCAAGTTGTAAATCAGTTTGAAATGTCATCCAAATCTTAACATGAGTGCTGATCTTTTTTTATAGCGCACATTACTGATAGATTACAGTGTTATTGAGCATCCCCTGCAGTGGTATAACAGTCTTCTTTAATGGGCAGCACTGTCAGTCATCAAAGCAAGGCATAACTAGACATGCGATCAGAGTAAAGACGTGACTTTGTCGTTAATGTAGAGCTTCACTTACTTTTTCTAGCCTGCACTGTGAATGTTTACTCGAAAATGTGCTCAATAAACAACATGAACAGTTCAACTACAGAATTGTTTGTGTGTTCGTTTAGTTGGCTTGTGCTTGTCTATAGTTGTGACTTTGGTGATGATCAGGCGATTTTTATTGATCTTAATCAATGCAGAAATTCCGAAGAATTCACTTACTTTTTCTAGCCTGCACCATGGATGTTTACTCAGTGTGCTCAATAAAAGACATGAACAGTATAACTTAGTTAAGTTAAGTTAGATTGTGTTTGTGTTTGTGATTCAGATAATAATCAGATCATATTTAATAAGTAATCAGTGCAGAGATAAATGTTTTTTTATTTTTGCAAGGGTAAAAAATAAGACATGAACACGTCACCCTTTATTTTTTCTGAATAACGTATTTCACCCAGACGCCACCAAATCAAATGTTTAGTCCCCTAATCCCTAGTGAATACTCTGCTGACAAGTTGAAACCAGTCATTGACGGACAAAGTTCAAACATCACTTATCCCCAGTGTTTTGTGTAGACTGCATCATCCATCACTCGCTGCACTTGCATCTGAGTCAGAAAGTCGCTCCATCACGTCTGCAGCAGATTTAGCTGAAATCACTCACTAGACCTGGCTGGCCAGCAAGTCTCGGCTGCAAATAGCCTTTATCAGCGCACACCGATCACTTTATCTGCAGGCTCTGCACTGGGGGCTGATTGAGTCGTTACTCTGCAGCCCTCGCTACATAGGGGCCGCAGCACATCGTGGAAGTAAGATGACTAATATTTTCCGCCAGCTTGCGGAAGTGCGGTCTGCGCTCGGCTGCCAGAGAGGCACAAGGAATCGCTCGGCTTACGTAATGCTTCCGGGCCCGAGCATCTTCATTCGAGCACATTAGCGCCTGACTCAACTTCCAGTGGAGTGACTGACTGCAGTGTTTGTGTGTGTGCTGTATCCGTATGACATGAGTAAGTCACTCTTGGCCCTTTTGCCAAGAGCTTTTTAACAGTCCCACATGGAATTTCAGCAATTTGTTCACATAATAATAAACTGAGTGTTTTTCTTTTCTTTCCCTTTTTTTAAGAAGCGGAATTTGCAGAGCATGAATGGGCGTCTTTGTCTGGGAGATACTGAAAATACATGCTGGACAACATAAACAAACTCTGGCCTAGATGTATGCTCGTAGGAAGTTTGAGACGGTGCTATTTTTTTTAAGAATAACTAATTTTACAAAGTTTAGAGGCATAAAAGAGAATCGAACAAGTCAAAGCAAGCCTGTGTTTAGGTGTATTGTACACTGGTACAGTATGCCAGTGCCAAAGGTACAAAAAAGGTCTTTTCATAGATGGTTATCCATCCATTCTTTTTGTTAAACAGGTGCTATATCAGTTATACTCTACTGTCCAGCCAAGAACTGTGTAGAAACTGTCTTTCGTAACCATGCGTTCACACTAGCAAGCGACGGAGCGAGTCATTTCCTAAGAGAGTATGTGATTTGTAGCTGCGATTTAGCGGCAAGAGACACTCCGACATGCAAGGTTGAGATTTGCTGAGCTTTATGCAAATGAATTGTGAAGTGGTGAAGTGAGCTAAACAGTTGGCTCTAACAAATTCTTCAGACCAGTCATAGACATGGGGGTCCAGGATTTGAAATCTCTGAACTTTTTGTTCTGTCGTAATTATTTCAGGCTCATAACCCCTTCTTCTTCTTTTCCCATTTTATATGATGCATCTGTGCACATATTCAGCGAAGAATAAGCATATTTAATAATGATTCTCCTGGAAAAAAAGGGATTCAGCTATACAACATATGAACATATATATATGAACACAGGGTGAGAGTACATGGTTTCTGAAAATGCAACATAATGCATAGCCTGTGTGTCACCATTAGCCTAATAATTGTAATGTGTTGCCGCTATGATGTCAAATCCCGAGCCGTGCTGCTTTGCCATCAGCTGCCAGAGTCTGAGGGAGCAAAATTGGTCGTGCTCTCTCCCCTCATCATTCTAAAGCGATGTTGGCCGGCACAAGTGTCTGGTAGCTGGTGCGGCAGAGCTGGGCACTGCCATTGGCAGCAGTTGGAAAAGAGGCGGTGGCTGGCTTTGCATGTATTAGAGAAGACATGTGTTAGGAGCATTGCTGGTGCTAAGGGCAACAGCAATTGGGAGAAAAAAGGGGAAATTTGTAAATAAATAAATAAATAAATTATGGAACCAAACGTGTTTTTTCACAGGATCTATTTAAAAAAAAAAAATTAAACCACCATTCATTTATAATATTAAATATAAAAGCTATATTTGTATTGTAGACATCATGGCCCCTGATTCTATTTACCACCATTATAAAGAAACCAGAGTCTGTGCATTCAATCAAACTGAATTATTGATTATTGATTGAATTATTTTTGTTTTACATCTGAGTGAAATTGGTAGAATTCCCCTTTTGGGGAAAGTTTTTGCTCTACATGAGGCCAAAGGTGCAGGACAAAGTGAGATGGAAGATACTGTGTGTGTTTGTGAAGTGTGTTGAAGGCGCCTGCCGTTGTGTTTACACTGATGTCGACCACCCTTGCGACTCCTGCAGATAGCCCATTCCTGGAGATGTGGATCACAGGCTCAGCAGATCACACAATCAAAAGTGTCCTCCTAAAACAAACCACTGTCTCCTACAACATGCTGAAATATGACGGGTCCGGGAAAAGACTGATCAGGAATGTAAATTGGGGGGGGAAATGGAGACGTGGGCATTTGTTCACCCCCAACCCCCAGCTTCTCACTTTCTCCTCCCTCGCGCCTCTCTCTACAACCCCCCCCTACAGTCTTGCAGTGAGAATCCGGGGGAAGTTAATTTACCGTGTTTCTTAAACACGGTGTCACAGTTGGTAGCCCCCCATTCATCCCTGGAGCTTTACTTTAAAGAGCCGAGGTGTGTCAAAACATGCTGTACCTTTTAGCTTTCACACTCCTAACCAGATACAGCGGGGAGGCGCCTCAGCTGTTAATGTTGTAAACCACTAAAGCCGACTCGCCAGTAATGATTAAATAGAGATTTGTAGGTATAAACTTTGGAACCCTCCCCATAGTAATGATTAAATAGAGATTTGTTGAATATTTAGCCGATCTCTGTTTGTTTTAGCCGGCGGTAAATGTAGTGGTGTAAAAAAGTACAGGTTAGAGAGGTAGTGTATCTTAACTTCACCTAAAAGTGTCTTGCTTTTGTTTCAGATGTTGTTTTTGTAATGTTAAATGTTCTAATAAATAGAGAATAATCTTTATTTTTGCATAAACATAAAGTGAAATATATATATATATATATATATATATATATATATATATATATATATTACATATATTTTATGTTTTATAAAATGCATTGTATAAAGACAGTAGTCTATTGTGTGTGAAATACATTTTTGAGTTTTGCATAATTGAAATCTGCCAGTTCTTCTTTACCTTGTGTCCAAATGTCATAATGAATGAACCAATAGACATGTTTACACTGGCGGTCGTCAAATTTACTGACTTATTTTTTTTTAAGTTAAAATTTTTGAGGTACACGCTTTTGTGTGACCACGACAATATGTTTAATATAAGTGATGCAATGAAATTAAATTTCCTACTCAAAAATTTAATTTAAGGCACTCCTGAACGGAAAAAAATAAGTAGAAGGTTTAAATTAGCATACTAAATAAAAACATTGCAAAAACTAGAATTATAGATAAAATCTGTTTTTGACAAAATATAACTGAGCCAACAATTAATATAAAGAATTTGCATAAAATACACTTACTAAAATAATGATATATAATTTCTGTGGCAATAGTTATTATACTTAAAGGGACCATATCATCCATATCAGGATCATTTTCCATAAGATTTTTGTAAACATTATTGAACATACATTGAAGTTAAACAGCAAATCATTTTGAATGTATTGTTTTTGTGAGAAAAAAAAAACAACCTATGTAAATACAGTATATCCACTGGACGTCCTTCAGAATGATGCATGATACAGGGCAGCCAGTCAGAACAGAAGTCATTATAAAAGTATATCGTTTAAATCAGAATAAAAAAAACAACTGGTTAATTGTTGGAAAATGGCCCCATGAAAATGATGTATTACTGTTTTCTTCATATAAACCCACATAAAGGTTGTAGGAGGAGGGAAAGTATGGGGTGGGGTGGGGGGGGATAACATTCAAAATATAAGGAAAAATAAAAATTGTCCTTCGAATGCTGTTAAAGTAATGTTGATGTTCACCCCTGCAGCTTCTAGCCTTGTTTCAGCCCCTCGACAAAAGCACACAGGAAATCACCACCATATAATGTAAACGACTGCTGTTATGAAGAAGCCCACAGCTTCGAGTTTCCTCAGGGTGGATGGGTAGTTGTGAGACAGCTGTGAAACTCTGGTCACACTGGGGAAGGCAATTGGGGGAATTGTTAAAGTGGACCCAATAGAGAAGTTATTGTGAAGTCAAATGGTGTTTACACTGAGGCCGGTTTAGTATCACCTGCTCTCGTTAACAGCAGACTGCTAGTGACATTCCTCCGTAATGAGGCGGAAAACGGCCGGCGGATGAACATCTCATTTGCTGCGCACTGCTCTCGAAAGAACCAGGGTTCCATGTAGTCCTGAAAAGGGCTGCGTTTACAATAGTAGTGGAACCCTTTTTGACGCCATTTTTTTAAGGGAGCAATCAAGCCTGACTGCTTTTTGAATGAGACATGTTTACATACACTATATGCCCAAAAGAAGGTGGACACCCCTATCCTTTCTAATTGATGCATTCAGCTATTTTAAGTTGCACGCATTGCTAACACAGATGTGCAAATGCACGCACATATACAGCCTGTCCAGTCCCTGTAGAGAAGTTTTACCAATAGAACAGGACTCTCTGGTGCAGATAAACATTAACCTACTGGCTTCATGCTGCCTAATAAGATGTGAGCTAGAGGGGTATAAAGCCCCCCCAGCAGAATAGAGCTGTGGAGCAGTGAAAGATCTCTGGAATGATGGTTGGTGGAGCTCCATCCAGTACTTTTGTTCGGGATGATTTGGGAGTTGGGGATGATGAGGTGGGGTGGTTATCATCCAACATCCTGACCTCTGTAACACTCTTGTCGATGAATGCAATCAAATCCTCATAGCAAGGCTCCAAAATCTAGTAGAAAGCATTCTTCCCTGGACAGTAGAGACAGTTAATCCAACAAAAGCAGGATAAACACCCTTGATTTTGGAAGAAACTATGAATGAGCAGGCGTCTCAATACTTTTGTCTTTATAGTGTACATCAGTCTTAAGGGCGAACTAACGAAAACCCTGGAATCTTTAGCTGGTCCAGACGTCCATTCCTCCCTCTTGAGGTAATTTTGCCTCGTTTTCCACGCGGCAGCTGAATAACAAGCCTTAGTTTGTGGACCTGCAAAGGAGCTTAAGAGTTAATTAGCCACTTAAAAAGGAAGGTGATGGAAGTAGAGCCATATGGTGGCTCTTTTGAAGGCTGATGGAGGTCTCACAATGCTTCGGTTCTTTGTGAGGACGAAGCGTTCCTCCGCTGGCCTTGGTGCCTTGTGGTGCCTAGATGCTGGTACGGGATCGTGTTGCTCTGTGGGGGAGGTGTCTTCTCCATGGGGAGTATAAAAGGAAGGAAAACAGCTCCATTCGAATGGGGGTGGTTGTAAAAATATTTAGCTTAAATGTGTGACGGGGGGCATGGGTGCAGTATGCCAGTAGTGGAGAGGGAGAAACTAAGCAGTAATGTGTTGTTGGCCATGTAGTGGCTACACAACTTTCACCTCACTAGAATTTCACACCTTCTACTTTGGTATAGCTGAATAATGAGAGTTCAGTCCATGGAAGTGACACCACAGACCTCAAACACTGTAAATTCCTCCTTCAGAAATAAAACCCATGTAAGTAAACCAGAGCTGTACAACTGATCAATCCCAAACCCCAAAATGTACATCCTCCCAAGTGTACATGCACCCAGCCCACTAACTGGCTAGAGACTAAACACAACAGCCACATCGTGAGAATATGGAAGCTAGGCCAAAAAGGCTAAAAGATAATGCTAGCCAACCTGGTGGAGAGAGAGACAATCAGAGACTATCAGCCATTGTCATGCAGTGCTAAGCCAATCTATGCTATGCTGTGTGGCTTTGGGTCACCAGTAAAAACAGAGCCAAACTTGTGTTTGAGCCCCTTTGTAAAAGCAAAATCAGCATGTTTTATTCTGAGGCTAAATAACAGGGTTGTAAATCAGCTTGTAATACCCTGCATCTGTACTCAATAAATGCATTCTTTGGCACCTTTAAGACGTTTATTTCTACTGTTTTGTTTATTTATTTATTCTGTAATGTGAGCTATTCTATCTTTCCCCCTGTGTTCGTTTGTGTAGGTGTGGGCAATTTAACAGTAGTTTTTTAAGATAAGTGGTATTGTTACATAAAATCTATTTTTCTGAATATATTGTGCTAGTCTTGATAAAGCACATTTATTAATCTGATCAGTAAAAACATACTATTTGTAACGTAGAAAATTTCCATATTGCTGCTGTCCAATGGAAACAATAATAAAAAAATCTTTGCTTCATCATTTGAACCCTTTACCTGCTCTGTACACTATGCAAATAATTCTGGATAAATGGACCAATAGAAAATAAATAATTATAATAAATATCGGATATTGGAATAAACTCTTAATTTACATTGACTTCCATTCGAAGTTAAAAGCATTTTACTCTAAAGCCTTCTCCTCTAAAGTCACCATTTTTTAGATACATGTTTTTTCTGTGGTCACCGTCAATATGCTCTTTATATTTGGGCCTGAATTTAGTTTCCGGCCCTGTATCTTCTCATCATTGATAGATGTGATGCTCCTTGGCCAGTCAATCACATCAGTTCTGTTAACATCTATTCTATGTCCCATACAATCACTTCACAGCAAGCATCGCATGCACACAGTCCTCCGTCCCTGAGACATGTTGACGTCTTCTTCTTTTTTTTCCATCTGATCTAAGAATCATTCAGAGATCTTTCAGCACATTGACTCTTAGTCACAAATCGTCCCCTCCTTCACTCACTCACTCACTCCTTCACTCACTCCGCTCTCCCTCCCTCACTGATGTACAGCAATGCTTGTCGAGCCTCCATGCGTCAATGGCTCATTGTTGTGGCCTGGTGGTCTGTGTTTGGCTGGTTTTCTGCGGAAAAGGTCAGAGGTCGGAGGAGAGAACCAGAGAGTGGGCCAGGTTAGGTCACATGCCTGACCCCTCGCCAGTGGTCTTACAATAACATGTCAGTCCTCCCCTGGTGTGTCCGCTTGTGCGTCCAGTCTTGAAGCACTTTTCTGTCCTTCTCCTTTTTTTTTTTATTTATTTTTTTTTTTCCTGATATCGGCTTTTCGCTCTGCCATTCCCTCACTCGTTGGGTCCTCCAGCCTCGCCCCCCGCTTCCCCAGCTGTTCTTTTGGGTGCGTTACAAATGAGATGTTGAAAAGCAATCCTCCGACTGGAGACAGCTTCTCTTGTTTTCTTTGGGATTTGGCATGTCAGTTTGTGTTGGGGCCTGCTCCGATCCAGCAGCTGTGTATATGTCATGTGTTGGGGGAGTGCTCTGCGGCTCCCTCGGCGAGAAGGGTAGAGCGAGACAGACAGACACAGAGCGAGCAACAGAAAGAAAGAAAGAATGCCGCGCCAGCCAGTCAAACAAAACAAGGCACGCAAATGATTGATAGCCCACACCTCTCACGCTCGTTTCCCCCTCATCGCCCTCTCTGCTGACACGCAGATGCAGTCTGTTCATGAAAGGGTGGTGGTGGTGTTTTCTTTTTCAGATGCAGGGCTTTGGACCCTCAGCCCTTTGACTCCCAGACCTCTGAGCTATGTGTCGAGTCCCAACTATCTGCCAAAGCCTTTAGCCTCTACCGGGTGCGACCTATCAGTCCCGAATGATGAGGACCCGAGGACCTCACAACCTGTGTCAGAGATGGCAGCGTGCTGTGACACTGACGGCTGCTACCGTTGCTCTCCTTGGCACGGCGGAGTCCTTGGATTGCTTCATGCCTGCCTTCGATCTGTTTGACCTGCTCTGGTACGGCCAGAAAAAAAAAAAAACAGTCCAGAAGTTGCCAAACAGTATCCGAGACATCTTTGCCCCGTTTTGCATACATCATAGTTTCCATCTCAATAAAAGGTTTTGTGGCTCCACAGGCATGCGCTGCACCTCTATTTAAGAGGTGTTGCAGCTCCTCATAGAATGTAATGACGCTGTGTAACGGGCTCCATTCTCATTTAAGGTTTGAGGATCTGTGGGAAACAGAAAGGCTTCACGCTTTGCAACCAGAACTTGCAATGGTGCAATGGAGTCCGCCTGCCCTCTCAGCTATTTGCGAATGTGTTTTTAGGCTCAATGGGAATGTGCCCTACTGCCCCTGATAATACTGTGCTGTCTTTTTGTCCCTTGAACATCATGATATATCTGGCCTCTGCTGGCATATCCTTTTCAAGGTTAAAGGATCCCCATACCTCCCCAGACAAACACGCACAGCACGCTGTTGATGGACGTTAAATGTCTGGTGGAGGGTTCCGCTCCATTGCAAAACAGAGGTTTAATTAAACCACCTGTTTGTGATTGTTTTCACATGGTCATGTGTTTGCATTTCATTCATCAACAGCTTTGTTTTTGTTTTCCTTCTGCTTAAGATTTAGGAATTGCTTTTTTCTTTATTACTCAGCAGTGCTGTGGCGTGAAAAGCTAAAGCTTGACTGTCAGTGGCTTTTCGGATTTTTCGTGTGTCGTACCATTGAAAAGCACAGCCAGCTGTTGAGGTCGGAACCCAGCAGTCGGAATGCGCGAAGCGTGTGAGAGTTGTGGGAGTGGTTCGGGCCCTTGGGAATCTGAAACGATGGCAAGTACGACTGTGAGAGCTGTGTTGAGCTCTGGCACTCAAAAAGCTTTGCCCGTCCACAAACACGGCGCTTAGACTTTGGCCATGGGAAATGCACATCACACAAAATGACATGCGCAGAAAACCTGCTGTAGGGTTTCTATACCAGCCAGCGTTTGGGTGGACTGTTCTGGAGTTGAGCATGCTTGCACCTGTGGGAGTCCTCATCTGCTGCTGGCTGTAATGTGCCCCTCATCCCCATGAAGGATCAGGCCTGATAAAATTACTTACATGGGGATATGAGGTGGCCTCTCTGCTAACATGTGTGGGTGTCATTTATCGGCCTTCAATCCATTGTGCGCTTTAAGAGACTCGTCCGAGAGCCCTTTACTGTTTGTTTGCAAAGCTTAACTGCCCAGCCTCATTCTCTGCCTTCCTGTGGACAGCAGAAAGGGTTCCCCAACCGTAATTCTCCTTTTTCATCTTGCATATCTGAGCAATCAGTCGTCGTTCCTTCTCGTCCTACAAAGCGTTGTTCTCCATTCTGGGCTTCGTATTGCGCAAATGTTTTCAGTGGGACCAAAACGATATTTGTGGCACAACAATTCCATTCTCTTATGAAGCTGCTTCTAAATATACGTTGGGCTTGGAAAGCTGATTCCTGGCTCAGTCCCGTGGGCTGGATGGTTTTATTTTGAGAGGGAAGGGAGGCGAGAAGAAAGTGGCTCACGGGGGCGGAACAGCGAGTGAAAGAGTGACCCCTCGCGTGACTGCTGCAGAAAGGAAAATAACTGTAAGGCAGACGACAGATCAGCGCCCCGCGAGGGGCAAACTTCGGCCCGCACTGACAGGTACAAGTGCCACGACGACGGATTCATTTGAGACTGTCTTCCAGGATCGCCGGCCACGTGAGCGCGGCCACCGTCAATGGACACTTTGTAGGGGCTAGCCCCAGCTTTCAGGTCAGGGGTATTCTTCTCCTTCTCCTGTGGCGCCACAATGAATGCGGGACCGAAACGTTTTACAGAGACAAGTTGATGGGGGATGGGAGGGAGGGCGGGAGGGAGGTAGTGAGTGAGGGAGGGGTGGCACAGTCCTGTTCCATGGAAGTGCTGTGTTTGTAATTTAATCCAGGGACTTCATGAGGGAACCTTATGCAAACCCTGGATTGTGAATCCTTACCTCACCACGCTGTACATTTTTGCATCACCTGGGAATTTTGGGTTTCCTTTTTTGTTTAAATAAATATCCTCAGAACAAATCGAGGGCTTTGAACTAATGTCACAGTCCATGTATCTCAGAGCGTAGGTAGGCCTGCGGCTGGCACGCGGCCCGAGTGTCAAAGCAGCCTTGATTTACCCACAGCTGCCGTCCTTTTTTTTTTTCCCTCTCTTTTTTTTTTTAAGAGCTTAGAGTAAGGAGCCCAGCACCCTTCCTTAGACTCGCCTGATAGTCTCGGAAAGGTCTGCTTGTGCTCACCACACATCCCAGACCACGTTATAGCTCAGTATTGGATGTCAATTTCTTTTCACAGGCCCATGTTACATGGGGTGTCTGGAGGGGTTCTGGCCTCCGGCAGTTGCTGGCCAGCCGTGTGGACTAAACCTTTTCTGACAGAGACCTGCGCAGAGCAAATTGAGTTAGTCATGGCTGAGGCACGGTGTGGAATGTGGGAGGCTGATGGAACGTTGGAGGAGTGGGGTAAAGCCAGGAGAAAAAGAGATGGGAGACTCAGAAGGCAGAAGGTTGAAGGGGAATGGAGGAGCAAGTCGTTTTCGCCAGTTGATCCTGGTGTATTGAGTGGATCGAGACGTTGGGTCGTGGTTATCATCGCAAATGCTCTTTTAATAAATTCCCAAACCTCATGGTCATGTGTAAATAAGCTCATAACAGTAAGTCGGTTCCTCGCGGTTGTTTTAGCGCCGCAAACCTGATGCACACGGTAATCTTCATCATTAACATAATAGCCTCCGTGTTTTCCTTCCCTTGTAAAAATACCAACCTTTTCCATCCTGACCTTGAATAACACACACTCCTGTTCTATCTTCTCAAGAAATCGTGCCAAACGCAAGCCGTGTTTATCTCAAGGTTGTTAGCAAAGCACAGATAAACCACCCCTGTATAAGCTGCTGAGGCCTCCCACTTAACCTGTGTTTGAGATCTGCAGGACAAATGTAGGGTGCCTGGTAATCAAATATTGACAGTTGATTACACGAGAGGACTATTGCAGGTGCCGGCCACCTATCAGGAAAAGAGGTAGTGCCCTGTGTGCGCCAGATAGGGCCAAAGAGGAGTGCGCTCGGCCAAACCAGCCCAGGGGTTTATCAGCACACTGGAGGCAGCTGCAGTTAAACATTAGCTATGGAGATATGCCCTGCAATAGGCACTGCAGACCGTTTCCTCTTCCCTGTGAGATTTGTTTTCAGTACAGATTTCATCTGCAGTTGTCTATTGGATGGCACTGATGTTGGGATTTGCATGCAATAGCCAATAGCTTCTGCTCTTAGAGGCTCTATACAGTTTTTGTCAACAGACAAGACAAACCTCAAGCCTGTGTTTTTAGCCTAAGCCACATGCTTAACACCCATAGGACACCCATGTTTTCCTGGATGCGCCGTGTCATACCAGCGACTCGTGTAACCAACTCAACGTCTTGTTGACTTTAACTCCGCATTTCCCGTCAAGTTGTCAGCCCAAAATTATGAGGTCTTGACTGTCTCATATCATTTAGAGTTCAGAAAGCCACCGGTTGGCTTGTGGGCTTCCATTGTTGTGGGCTTGCGGAAAAGCCCAAAGCCTGAAAGTTGAGGAGCAGTGTGCTGTCTGTGGTGTAGTGGGCGACCAGTTATAGCCCTCTGTTTTTCCCCCCACTTTGTTGTACGATGAAGAAGGAAGAAGAGGGGGGTGGGAGGTGGGTTTGGGGAGTGAGGAGGTCTTATATACTCATGCCCCACATTCCATGCCTGTGTGAGCTGTTTGTCTGAGCGGGCAGAGTCGAATTAGCACATGTTTTACTGACCGGCTATATTTGCGCGATATAATGCTGTGTTTCCTTTGCAATGAGATACGGTCCACATACTGCCCGAACAAAGTCCCTTTGTCAATTTGCTTTCCACCCCCTCCGTTCATGTAGCCGAAGTTGGAACCTAAGGGTTTCAGACACTGGCCAGACAGGCTAGAACACTGGAATTTCTACTAACCCAGTCAAAAATGTAAGTAACCCACTTATAGCGCTCTCCGACTCTGACCCCATTATCATGAAGTCCACTCAGGACTAGCATGGCTCCTGGTTTAGGTCAGTTTTATCTCACCCCCGTGAAACATAAAGCCCCCACAGCAGCCATGTGTAATTGAAGTTGTGGCCTTTAACACAGTTTTTCGCCAGTATGCAATAAGAAGCTCGCCTTTCCTTCGGCTTTCCAGCGCCGGTCGCAGCCTTGGGAATTCTCTGCTCCCAATGTATTTTTTTTTAAGGCTCTCCTTTCACTTCCAATACATCTGGATAATTGTCATCCAGGCCCAAGTTTTTATCCATTGAGTTCCCATAAAAGTCTTTATAACCTCTGCAAGTATGTTGTCCATTAAAAACTCCTCCAGGTTCTTGGCTTGCCGGCTAGAAAAAACAACGCCTTTGAAACTTGTCTCCTTCACTGCTTTTCGGCACTCTGTGTTTTCCAGACTTTTATGGCGATGTTTTGAGGTGTTTTTTTTTTATATATATATTCACGCTCTGAAAAGACAGGTGCTACTCAAGACTGTGTGGTCAGGGTTAATTTGGAAGGACAAACTATTCTTTGTTTCCAGTGAAACTGCAGGGCTATGTGTTTCAGACTGGGGACTGTCTGGACTAAGTCAGGTCGGGTAGCTTAAATAATGTTAGTCCTAGTCTTTCATTTTCCTGACGTGTCTCATTACTGTAACACACAGCAGAGCCTTTTCACTCCAGGATCTTTTTTTAGTCTACAATGGATGGATACAAGGCTGCTCTCTACGGTTAATCAGTGCTATTGATTCGGCAGAGCGATATTTGAATCAAATTTTCCCGGAAATGATTAAGCTTTAAAATCCAATGAAGCGCTCCATTACAGATGCCAAATCTGGAAAGGTTAAAGAGTATCCATGCTCTGAGAAGAGTTCATTGACGCGCAACAAAATGCTTACTAATGCCATGGATCAGTGCTCAAAAATAACAGCCTGAGCATTTTTATGCTCCTTCAAGAAAGATTGTACCGTTCTGTGCCTCCTCACTTTTACACACTTTACTTTTCTCAATTACGTTGTCTGAAATATTTACCCCTTAAACAGCATGTGGCCCGCTGAAGAATAGCCCCACCAGTTTCTACAGAAATCCCTGCAGTTACTGAGTAATAAATAAATAAAACCAGAAAAGCTTAAAAATTAATTTAGAATTGTCTGTAATATGTTATACATTTTGTTCCCTCTAACTTCAGTAGATAAGCCAATGGTCTTCAACTGGAGAACTATTTTCCCGCAAACTTTGGCCCAACCCTAATCCACCTCACCTTATTCAACTAATTACCACCTTCAGCGAGTGGGTTGGACATGAGACCTGCGGGAATGTTGCTCTCCAGGAGGAGAGTTGAAGACCACTTGGAAAAATCTATGGGTGGATATCTGAAATCTGTGAAATCTTGCCTGGATTCAATTCAGAACCACACAGGATTTGTCCTTGCCCTTTCGGGAGCGCAGAGGTTGCCAAATATAAAAGATTGCCTCTAACAAGTCCCATAATGAGTGCAGGTGTGCCTTAAAATTGGAAGAACAGTGCTCAGCAGCACTCGATCAGGAGTTTCTTGACTGTGAGTGGGGCCTGGAACCAATCTGATCCTACTCCACTCAACTCCACAACGAAACCGCACTCTTGAACTGATTCTGGAATCAGCGTTAGCGTGCGCCGTGCATGCCATGTGGTTCGAAAAAGACTAACATTCCCATTTTATGGACACTCTGCAATTACAGAATAACAAAGCAGTGACAGGGCAGCTGGATTTCCTGCAATGCTAAGGGAAGGAGCTGAAGATACGCTAACTTCCAAAGAGCAACACAGCGTATGCCACAGTCACCAGCTAGGGTTTGTTTTCACAGTGGTCTGTGCCACATTCTGGAGATTTGAGCATGTGCTACATTTGTGAAACTGGCAGCCGAATGCTTGTTTAAGACGGCGACCTGCGTGTAGACTGGGGTGGAACCTAATAAAAAAAGCACAAAAGCATGGCGGCGGTTGAATTTTTATTTATTTATTTTTATTTTTTTGCTTCTTTAAAAGCAAAATAAATCCACTACCATAGAATCGATTCAGACCGTTAAGCTGAAGTGTGGGTTAATGCTCCCGATCGCTCCCAATTCCTGCACATTCCCCCTCCCCTCGGTAGGGAAAAAAGGCGAGGGGAACTTTAAAGACTTTGCGGAATCTGCTGACTGGTCGGCGTAGCAACATGATCCGATCAGCGCCCAACACCCTACTGGCTTCAGCTCCCGAGATTCCCAGAAGAGTGTGCCTCCGTGGAGGCCATGGCAAGAGCAGTTGGTAGCGAAAGCCACGAGCCAAACCTCACTTTTCCCACCACTCAGCCCCCTTCATTACAGAAACCACCCTCTCAATCACTGCCAAGCTCTACGCTTTAGCGCCGCAGAGTGCTGGAGTTTGTCAGTCAGCTGCTCGCATGTGAAAAGTGCATTATTTTGTTCGATCTTATTTATTTTATACAATTTTTTTTCTGGTTTAGCTATTGTCAGTTGCTCCTACCCATGTTTCACATTTCTAAATATCCATTTTCTGCAGTTCTGTTTAGAAAACCACTTTCCTCTGTCAGATGATATGACGGTTATTATATTACAGGGTTGTTGGGGTTTTTTTGTAAGCACACACATTTGGTTTATGAAGGCCATAGTTCATCCTAACTGAGTATACCACTGACAGAAAAAAAAAATTGTAATGAAGACGAGGCAAGAGGCGAGGGCCGTGCCTGTATTTCAGTATCTAATGTAAACACGGCCAGCCCCTGAGCCGCAGGGTAGTGTTAACTGTCATGCTTTAGCAATTGGTAGCAATTGACCTATTGACAGGAGGGGAAATGAGCGCTCTTTACCTGTCTGGATGAATGGAGTGTGGCCCGTGTAAATGGAATGTAGACATCACTCTGACCTGTCACCCCAGGCAATGACAGAAAAAAGGCAAGTGAAGGAGAGAGGCGCTCAGGTATTGCTTTGATAGGGCTGGAGCAAGAGCACCTACCATGACACTCTACTGTTGTATATAAAGATGAGCTTATATTGACCAGACATGTACAGTACTGTGCAAAGGTTTTACACACCTGTACAAATTACAAATGACATGCTCCTTATCTGGGCAGTAAAACCCCTGAACCCTGCTCAGTAAAACACTAACAATAGAATAAATACAAATGACATTTATGCAAAAAGTAGAGGTTTCCCATCGCTGTCCAACAATCTCCAAGTCTCTCCTCATGGGAGTCTAGTATTATTTATAGTTCTCATCAAACACCTGATTTGGCTAATTAAAATGCTTAATTATGTGAAATTAGATGTAGAAAACAGTGATCTAAGTAATATAATAATGAAAATAATAGTAATATTTAGCATTATCTATGGTTACTTCCAACCCCGCAATGTGAATGGCTAAGATGCATTATTAGGAGAGACTGGCACGAAAGATATTAGTGTAGTCTATTAGTCCACCTTACTTACCTGTAACAAAGCAACGACCAGAAGCTGTTACAAAGTAACAGCCATGTATAAAATAAGTCAATGAGCCTTTCTAAAAGAATCCAGTTATGATGAACAACACTGCAAGTACTGGCTTTTTACTACCAACAGACGCTCAGATTCAGTTTTTACCTAACATGGTAAAACTCGTCAAAAACAAATGAGCAGAAACGAATCCATTTGATGGAGAACAGAGAGCTGTATGACCCTTCCTCAGCGCTTAAAAACAGCAGCACTTGTTTAAGGATGGGAGCTATTCTTCTTCGCGGGTGTAAGTTAATGTCCTTGTTAATCAGTTTTTGTGTCTTTGTCGTCTGTAAATGTTGTGACTATAATGATGGTATAATCATAATAGTACACTCAAGGTCATGCTATGCTGTGCAAGATTTTATCTACTCAACTTTCAGCTTTGAATAACACTCCTTCTCGTATATTCTTGCTAGCGCTTCTGTAACACTTGATATTTCACATCAATCATTTGTTCTCAAAGCTGTTGCCAGTATTTTTGTAAATTTGCCACCATCAGATATCAGAAAAAATACATATTGTCATATTTTGTTTCTTGAGGATGGATATATATATATATATTCATTCATTCCATAGTGCCCACACCTATATAATTAACCTCAAAATGAGGAATGTTAGAAAAATCAGCTACACTTAAGATGATTTCACTTGCCAAGCTATCAGTTTCTGCCGTGTGAGTTCATTTTTGTCTGTCAGATTCATAGACGACTCAATTGCTCCATAAACAATAGCTCTTCCCCCTCATTGTAATAAGCAGTTTTGTTCCCCACTGCAGTGTATTTACTTGAAATGGAATCCTTGCGGTTGTATTAAATGCATGTTACGTCCACTAAACCTTAAAACTCTGACCTTGTCCAGCACTGTCTGTGTGAAAGGCTCCACTCTCCAGAGAGAAGACTAAATGATGCCCGCTCACCATGGTGGTCTGTTTGGGATTCAGCCTGTAGCTGTTGGCCCACGGCACCTCACGGTGGCAATTTGAGCCATCCCGCAAAACCTCTCATTCCAGCACTTCCCCGAGGGAGACCCACGCTCAGTTTTGTATATTTCTCAGGAGACTTATTCTTTTCAGCCGACTCGCATTGGCACCTCTCCATCTTTGGCCCACTTCGGTAAACAGTTTGGAGTATCCGGAGCTCAAGGAAAAAAGGGTGTGTGTGTGTGTGTGTGGGGGGGGGGGGGTTGTAATGTTAGTTAGTTAGTCTCTGGAACCTGCCAGTGCCTGAAGCGTGCAGGCATTTTATGGCTTGTGGAAGTTCTCCGGACATTGCAGCGATGGATAGGTGTTGAGGAAACAGTCGCGTTGGGAAACGAGGAAGCGATGTGTCTCCGCTGACTGGCACGCTTCAACTAAGGTTTCAGTTTGTCCTGGGCTGTGTATGCAAAAGTGGAGCTTGTGTAATTCCAACCCCATTGTGTCAGCCTGGGAAATCATAGCCGGGATTCAAGGCCAACCCAGCTGGTCGGAAACGGTATCATAAATCATAACTGGAATTCATTTACACGCTCCTTGTTTACATTTTTGCCCAGCCGCATACCATCCCTCAAAATGGTATTAATCCAGCCTAATTGCTTTTGCTTGAACACGATACCTCAAGCGTGCAACCTCAACCATATGCTCTGTGATGTTTTGGCATGTCATGTCAGAGAGTGTTTAGTGGCTGTGGTGTCGGGGATTACTCTCCTTCACCAGAAAAGAGTCTCGCCTTAGATTAGATCCCTGTTTTTCCCAGGTAGCCTGAAGTAAATAGACACAGTATATGTGGGCCTAGTCAGGCTCGGATAGCCACGGGCCTTCCGACCGTGCCAAGCAGTGAACGTTTTCCTCCAGTGAATAACTGGGAGACTGAGGAAGTTGAGGCAGGGTGAAGGTTATCCTCCTTCGTCACCAGCCCCTTCCTGGAGGTGGAAAGAGCTGGCACTTTGTCAGCCTAGTCCGGCTTAAGGAAAGTATAATCAAAGGCATTTCGTTCGCTCCGGAATCTCTCCCGTGCTCCCGCTTTTGGCCAATGAAAATATTTTTCACTGGCCTTTTCTTTAAGACCACAAGGAGCTATCTCACTGCCTCAAGGCTAGATAAGGGAAAACTCTCGTTACAGCAATCGCAGATAGTGCTCTTAAGGGCCTCAGAGAAGGTTACTGGCAGGGAGCGCTTCGCTTTGGTCCCTGGTCAAGAGTTAAAAGGGAACCTTTGGTGGAATGCTACTTCCATTGGCCTCAAACTGAATCCTGGCCTCTTTTACTTTTTTTTTTTTTTTTTTTTCTTCCTGTCATTAGTGGACATTCCAGGCATGCATGTTTGGCTACCTTAAGCCAGCAGGCCGTAAAAGGCAAAAGGAGATATGGGAGGCTGCAGCTTTAAGGCAGATCCCCATTGGAAAGGGCCGCCCGCTTATGGTATTGCGCTGCCGGTCAGCTGCAGCAGAGGGGAATGTGTTTAGGTTAAATGGACAAAACAGACCTCCTTTAAAAGAGTCAGCCCCCCTCCTTCTTCAACCCTAACTCCTTCTGCACATTTGCGCTCGCAGTCTGTCCTGCTGGGTTTTTGTTTTTTTAAAAAGGGCACGCAGTATTTAGCAGGTGTTGATGGTCAAATCGTACTTGTCTATCCCCCCTGACCGGGGACACCCCCACCACTGATTGACTTCCCTTGATTTACCTTGGCACTGCAAAAGCCTTCATACTGTCTCGCACACTTTGTCATATTTCTTTCGTCTCATACTTCATTTAGAGGGGAAGAAAAGATACGACTTAGCCAGCTCTCCAGTGTACAACTGGCTCCAAAAGAAACGTTGCACACTGCTTTGTCCATTAATCGCAGCCGTCCCGAAGAGAACCAAGAGCAGCTCGTGAAAGTGTGGGGCCTTTGTTTTCGCCTGTGCACCTCTGATCTGTGAAACGTGGTGCGCTGTCAGCCCCTGGGCTCCGGCAAGAAGGAGAAGCCTTTGGGTCTGACCCACAGGCCTCTGCCGAACAGAAGGCCGGGAGCAGGACGCTCGTAAATCTGCCTGAAAGAGTGGGCGTAAGGCCTTCCAGGGAGAATGAGATTTCAATCTGTGAGAGCGGCTCACCGGCAAAGGTTTTACTTGAGGTTTGAGTCTGATGAGAAAGCCATTTGCAGAAAGAAAGCGTGAGAGAGAAAGAGAGAGAAAGAGTACAGAGGGACTGTGGACAATTCTTGCCTGTGACTAACTACTTTTTCACACTTTGAACCTCCATCTGTCACAATGTCAGCTACTCGATTCCTCCTGTGAGAAACGGTAGTGTGATGCCTGATACCTGTAGCAGTGCCTCCTTTGCCTCACTACAAATCCCGAAGTCCCCCCCCCCCATTAACAGTGGATAATTATTTAGTCCAAGTGCATCATTTGTTGCACTGTCAATGGCGTAATTGAATTTATGCCTTTTTGCTATATCCCCCGAGCACTAGCAATGCTCCCTACATTAGGAGGGTAAGAACTTAACACATGTCTTTTCTGATGCATGCAAAGCCAGCCACCGCCTTTTTCCGATGACGACTGTCCGCCAATGCCGCATGCTCGGACCCCAACAGCTCCATCTACCCACCCGGACAGAGCACAACCAATTGTGCTCTCTCTGACTCCAACTGCTAATGACAAAGCGGCATGACTTCAATGGATATTCAGACTTCCTACCCCCGGGCCATAGTGGAAGTCCATTCGACTGCTGAGCCACTCAGGGCCCCAGTATGACTAGAGTTACAGTAGGTCAGTAGCAGTGTATATGTGTGAGTGTGGACATACCTCTCAAACCAGGCAGCTTCACCATTTAAATGTACATTAATACATACACATTTACTCATTCAGCATGACCAGTAAATCTCCTTTCAGTTCAATGTACAATTTAGGCCTACTTAAAACCCCCAGCCATGACATCTTAGGTACAGTGGATATCCATATGTTCCCAAGCCCAAAGTGCTGCTGTCTTGACTTTGTGTAACTGGGTTCCAGCATAGTTGCCATACTTCGGTTAATGGGGTGCTCTGGAAGTATCAGCTAGTGCTAACCTTACCAGTGCAAGCTCATAAAACTCTCTTTTTCATGCTTGTGATTGATCTTTTTCGCTCTCTTAGATAATTATACTGAATTGCTACAGTCATCTTGGGTTTTTAGCCGTTTTCCATTTACAATCATGGCACTTTTCCAGAGCGACTTATTTTACACAGGTAGTTCAATGTAGTGTTTGGAGTCTTGCCCAGGGACTCTTATTGGTGTAGTGTTATGTGCTTGCCCAGCCAGGGAATCAAACCCTATTCTGGCACAGGAAAAGCAGTGTTGTTACCCACTAAACTATCTACACTAAACTGAGTACATTTAACTCAGGTCTTCCAATTCAAGTTCTCATTCATAGCCCTTCTTACCATGAGTTTTAAGCTCTCAGTGTATTCATGTCCTCTGTTGAGTTTGAGTGTTTTCTACAGAAAGAACATAAAACACCTTCCATTATAAAGGTTTACATGTAAATCATGGCCTCTGCAAGTCAGTCACCGTTTTTTTCCCCCCTGCACAGACCTGCCAAAAAAATACAAGCTGGTCCAATCTGCCTTGTGTAAGCGACCTTTAAAAGTGACTCGCCCTGCCTTGAGACCAATGAGTGTGGACAGAATTCACAGGTTCTGACCTTTGGAACTTAGGTGGAGCCACCAGCCGGGGGAGTGCAGAAACATTGCCGCCAGGATCGGCGCGGTAGCGCAGCAAGCCAGGCAGACATGGCTGGCTGACAAGGGACTGTGGTTACAATTTCCCTGCAGACATAAACAGTGACACTATCAATTTCCTGCCTCCAGTCTACTAACAGGGAGTGAGCAAGGCTGTGCGTGGGCTGGGGGAAGCCTCTCTCTGCATGAAGCTAAGCCTAGCTCAAAACTTAGAAGAGCTGGTGCCTCGGTTTGGTGTGTTCATAAGACTGGATTTCATGTATTCAAATATAAAAAGAAGCTGAGATTTTAAAACTGTAGACTTGGACCTTTACGTAACCCCCCCCCCCCCCCATATTCCAACATTAATCATAGCTGACAATGGTAACATAAAAGGGCTTAAGGTTTCATAGGCAGTGCTGTTTTCTGAACAGAAGCAAATCAGTGGATGCCATTTAGCAGAGATGGTAGTATGGGTAGATGTTTTACACACAGCTGTTTAATGTCTTGAATTCCGTAGGTCTGGGGCCCATATGTGGCTCCCTTTCAGAACGACATAACTGGCATATAGTCACAGCCATAACAAACTGAACAGTCTTCAGGTGGATATGTAAATATACAACGTAGCATTTGTGGCAAGGAGGCTGAATTACAATCAGTTTGAAATAACTGGTCGACTATGTCCACAGGTCCTCCACGTGTTTCCGAGAAGGTGGCCCATAGGCAGGCGGTACGGATTGGACGCACCATGAAGCTCCAGTGTCCGGTCGAGGGCGACCCACCCCCTCTTATCATGTGGACAAAAGACGGGCGCAACATCCACAGCGGCTGGATGCGCTTCAGGGTCCTCCAGAACGCTCTACGCATCAAAGAGGTGGAGGCTGAGGATGCCGGCACTTTCATCTGCAAAGCCACAAATGGCTTTGGCAGCGTCAACATCAACTACACCCTCATTGTAATCGGTAAGTCCTCTTATAGCGCATGTCCCTCTCGTCAATTTCGCATATGAACTTTGGAAAATGTTTACAGAATCAGGTCTGGACATTACGCGACGTTGCCCTTTGGCACAATGTAGAGTACAGTCCGAGATTTCTTCAGACCAGCAAGTGGCGGCACCTAAGTAACGTGTGCAGGCGGTAAGGCAGAATGCAAAGCACCTGTTTACACCTGGCGACAGCAGTTGTGCTGTTCCTAGAGCCTGTGAACAGTTCAGAGTAACAGTAGTGGTTCTAGAGCACAGTGAATTGGTTCTCATATTTCCATAACATCAGAAAATGCTAAAAAATTGACTGTTTAAAATGATCTGCTCTATTCACACATGAGCTCACTTGGACATTACCTGAGCTTTGTGCTGGGGGGCAGCAGCAGGATAAAGTCAAAGTAATGTCTGGTACAACTGATTTGGACATTTGCGTTCACACATACAGCTCCTTTGGGTAATGTCTGGAAAAGTTCTGGGTTACCTTGCATGTCTGAAAGGGGCTTCTGGAAATGCTTGAGTGGTCAGTTTAAAGATGAATATAATTCCTATATGGCATTTAGTACATTTAGTAAAAGTAAAAATATTTGGTTTTAGTTTTGGAGCTTTTCTGTTTTTCCATTTCTCCAATTTTGGTCCAATTTTGCCACATTTTAAATGGACAGTAAAAAAGGTCTCAGTTTTTTTCATGCAGGGTTACTGACTGCATATTTTTGTAATCTGCGACACAAAAAAAAGAGTTCCCTTCACTCTGTTTTTACACCTCACCACCTCTGCTGAGTGAGCCTTCCTTTTCGGGAAAATTAAACATGCTTATTCGGCAGCCTGCAGCTCTAGTTTTTCATCCCACTCGTCTGCTACACCCAATCAGAACTGGCTGAATCTTTCAGAAGGAGCACGGTCGTCATTAAGAACCTTCATCCGCCTCTCTTCAATCATTACGGGTGGTTTTTAATGGCCTCTTTGCTCAGGTGTGACATCCACTGCGTCACGTGTCTTCCTCTGCTTCGGGCAGAAACGAAGAGTGCCTGCCGCATGAGCACACTGGCTCACTGCCCAATTAATCAGGGCCTAATTTGGCTAGGTTCCCTGCAGAGAGCTGTCCGCTCACGCCGGGGGAGGGGCGCTGGGTAAGTCTTGTGATCCCATGAGCCCCCTCTCTGAAAACCTCGAGGACATGAACCCTGATCCCTGATCAGAGGGCTTTGAATTAAACGAAGAGTTTGAAAGCCCTCAGCTTTCGCAGTGGTCGCCGGAGCAGCTCGGACTTCTTTTACAGCCAACAAATTAAACACAAACAAACAATGGCTTCAGTTACTACTGGGGGAACGTGTAATCTTTCTGTGTAACGTCAACAAAACTGTATAATGACTCCAGTATTTTAGGGGTGGAAATGAAAAGAAGTGGCTAACTAGGGACAGAGGAAAAATGTCCATTGAAATCGATGCCAAGTCTAAATGGAGGCTCCGCGCTGTGCCTCTTTCAGGGTCAGTTTTATATTAGCCGGATTGAGTTAATTATCCTTTTATTTTCTTCTCAAATGAGCCCCGTGTAATGCAAGACAAAGAGGCTGAATTAAGGGGATTGAGCACATCCTCAGTAGTGAATAGACTGTTTGTGTTGCGCCATACAGTAGGTCATTAGCAATCTTGGCCCCCGCATGCCCGTCCCTTTGCGCTGAGCAGAGTGCTGACCGTTTAAAAGTATACTCTGTGAAAATATGTATGAAGCAGCCCCCTCAGAGAAGCCTTCTAACTCAAAGTTTGGTTTAAAAGCTTGGGTTTCCCCCCCACTGCTTTCTACAGTAACCCCAATAAGAAACAGAGGCATTGTCGGTCGGGGAGTTCATTCATATGCAGCGTTATTGACAGAGTTGTTCAGTGAAAAATCAAATGAACGCGATGCATCCCTTACCCCAGATGCAGTCCATCAGCCATGACATGTTTGGTTCTTTAGTTTAGTCTCTCAGAAGTTAAAGTTTGCACCTTTACTTTAGAATGGAAGATGCTAGGCTAATGTTGCTAATAAACACCAGAGTCAGCCATGTCACTCCACTGCTGCGTTCTCTCCACTGGCTTCCTGTAGCTGCCTGCATCAGATTCAAAACCCTGACGCTGGCCTACAAAGCCAAGAACGGACCAGCCCCTCCGTACTTAATGGCAATGGTCAAAAGCCGGTCTGCACCAAGAGCCCTTCGAGCTTCAAGTACGGCTCGGCTCGACCCGCCATCCCTCAAAATCCACGGAAGACAAGCGTCAAGGCTTTTTTCTGTCCTGCACCGAAGTGGTGGAACGAGCTTCCCCTGGGTGTCCGAACGGCCGAGTCGCTCGCTGTCTTCAAACGCAAACTGAAGACCCACCTCTTCCGAGAGTACTTGAACGAATAGAGTACTATGGTCGCCTTATTGTATTGTGTTTAGTAATGTCTAAAGCTTAGAGGTATCTTTTGAATTATTAGTCTATTCTAACTAGCTGAGGTTTTTTTCTTGGGTAAATAGCAAAGCACTTTGTAAGTCGCTCTGAATAAGAGCGTCTGCTAAATGCCATAAATGTAAATGTAAATGTAGTTAGGCTGTCACCAATCTCATCTCTTTTAAACGTGTACCCAAAAATGTCTCTCAGCCCATTTAACATGCTTCCAGATCTTCATGTGTTTAGTGCAAACAAATGGATGTGATTTAGGACACGTTCTGACTTGCTGTTAAGTCTGTAAGCACAAAAATAAACAACTTCTCAGAGCTGAATTGTGGTTATGTAGATGATAATGTGGTTCCAGCTGTAGCTTAAAGTTTAAATATGGTCTATTCATGTCATTTCTGTAATAATAGATCGATTTTTAAGGCACTGTTCATTTGATTTTTCACCAGACTTTTCCTTTAACAACCACCCATTAAGCTGTTCTTCATTGTCTTTAGTTTAGTGTCGAATCAGAAGTGTTTGAGCAGGGAAATCCCGAAACCTAGCTACAGTACGAGTGCAGAAAGGGCTTGCGTGATTTGATTCTCTAAGTCGGCCCCCTGAACTCCCCTGATGGATCTGATGGATTTTTGGGGGGGGCAGCTGCCATGATGACCTCAGCCCAAGCAGCTGCGCCCGCTGTGCCGGGGCGCCCAAGTTGTGCCAGCGAAGCTTTGATGAGCCGCCACTGTCTCCGCCATGCTGGTTAGTCAGGGTCCTTGAACTCTGTCTTGTTCCCTAATCTCTTTGTTGGCTCGTACCCTTTGGGTGTAACTGAAGCCTGTCCAGCTGAGCCGTAGTGGACTGTGGTGATGTGTGTGTGTGTGTGTGTGTGTGTGTGTGTGTGTGTGTGTGTAGCTGTTGTTGTAGTACTTGAGCATTTTAAAATCACATTTTTTTATTGATGAAAAGCAAACTGTGAAGTTGCTTTACATCTGTTGGATAGTTGGATCAGTACCTGAACCTAGGTTGCATCCGTGCTATTAAAGTTTTTACCTTAAAATCAGTTTCATTCCACCTGTTTCTCTGCATCTATGATGACGATGATTGTAAAACACAAACTATTGTTCTTATACTATGAGACTATGGGTCTAAATATATGCAGAATTACTTACAGATGGAGGAATGTGACCAAACTTGAATCTGCACAGATTAATCTCGAGATGTCTTTTGCTCTCTACTCAGATACTTGCACAGCCCATGTACAGACATCTCTTGCAAATCTTTAGTCTCCAAAACAGCGAATTTGATTGATTTTATTCAACTCGTGGTCCCGGTTTCCACTAGTCCATGAGTCTGCTGAAGCTTTGATGGGTTGCATTGAGTAGATTTTATATAGCTCTGATTAAAAGTGCATAATGGTCAGTCCTCTGCCTAAAAGCTGAAAGCTAACCCGGATACAGTATCTGTTCAGCTGTCCAACTGCACACTGCTCTGAGAGGACACCGAGAGGACAGCAGCACTATCGAGTAAAACTTTTCTTGTTACTTAAAAAAAACAAAGCTATGCTATTTTAAATGGCTCACGTGAGCCGTTGCAGTGCCGTAAACAGTCAACAAAAGCAGAACTCGACCTTTTTTTTAAATGAGGCCACCCTAAAAGGAAAAGCCAAACAAATTCTGAGCCAAAACATAACAGGATTGTAAATAGACTGCTAAATCTGCATCTGATGCAAATCATATAATTACTATTTATACATCAATGAACAACTCAGAATACTAAACAAATGCAAACTCTGCAGTTTAAAGCTAAATGTAAAGCTAAATCTTAAGTTTTAAAAGATTTCCGTTATTGGAAAAATGAAAAATATAATTTATTAAGGGTAAATATTGGCTGTTCATCAGTTGACCCCCTGGTAGTATAGCAAGTGTGAGGTTTTGCATCCAGAACTCTTAAAGGGGCAAGGTCAACAACTGCAGCACAGAGTTATGTCAAGAACTACAAAAGTCTACATGTGCAGTAAAAGAGCTACACCAACCATCCCCACACCCCCACCCCGCCTGGTGTTTCAGTTACAGTAATATATTTACAGTATGACACATCCACTATGGCATTTCTGAAGGCTGTGCATACTGTTACATGTCAGCTAATCAAAAGTGAATTGCTACCACATTTTCTGCTGTTGAACCACTTCTGAGTGATGAACCCTGAACAAGGCAGTGGAAATTGATCTGTGCCTTCCTCCGGGTCTGTCTCTCTCTCTCTCTCTCTCTCTCTCTCTCTCTCTCTGTGTGTGTGTGTGTGTGTGTGTGTGTGTGTGTGTGTGTGTGTGTGTGTGTGTGTGTGTGTGTGGTCTCAAAATTGAGTTCAGAACCCACCTGAAGCCCACTCTGGCCTTTATTGTTTAATATTTGCAAGTTCTCGCTCGCCTAAGAACATCGACACCTTTTTCTTATTACAGCTCCCCCCTTTCCCTCTTCCGTCTCCGTGCCAGCTCCTCTTTCGCAAAAACCACACTTTCTTTCGGATAAATATTTTCACAGTTTTCCTTTTCCACTTTATTATATTTGATCGCACAAAAGCCCCTCTGTTTTGCGTCTGCACAGAAGCCAGGCCCAGCGATATGCAGCGACACTCCTTCGTGAAAAGGAAGAAAGCTGCAGCAGTCCTGCGTTTGGTCCAGCTTCCCAGGATATTTTCACTTGTTGCGACCAAGCTAGTCAGTTTGCTTTTCCACCTCACCTCTTCCTCAACCCCTTATTGGCACCACCAGCAGGAGAACGATCGCTTAAAACGCAGCGGCCAGAACCACAAAGTCAAGTGTTGCCACCGGCTTTAAATATTGTGGACTTAAAGTTGTCACAAGCGCCCTATTATAAAGCTGAGCCCAGGTTTTCAAATATTGGCAGGCCACTAATCTAGATCCTAATCTAGGCATAATAATCCCCAGCTTCCGAACATTTCGAAGGCCAGTCATCACTTAGATTAACCCCGGTACGACCCTCCTCCACATCCACTATACACAAAAGCTGTGTTTTAATACTGGAACTGCCTGTGTAGTCCATCCTGAGATCCGGGGCTATGCGAGCGGTTGCCCTGGGAGGACTGGAGACTTGTGTTGATAGGACTCATTAGTAGCTTTGCCCTTCCTCAGACCAGATGGGAAAGACATTAGCATCCATCCATCAGTGGCAGGCCTGGCTCTGGGAACCACTCGTTCCCCTTATAGGTCTTAAACTATACCCCTGCTCGCTCTCTTCCAAGACTGCTCTGTTTCTTTTTCCTCCCCAGCTCCCTACACGCACTCATTCAACGCCATCCCCGCATCCGATGACAGATTTATTTTTCCCCGCGCTGCCAAAGTATCCTTATTTGTTTACTGATGCCTGTATCCGGCAAGCGTGTATTTTTGCAGGCCGCTTGTTCGAGCTAACTGGCGGACTGAGGTTAAAGTTTGCGCTGTTACACCGGTTGAGGAAACTGTGCGTCACTGGCGAAACTAATGAGAGGAAAGGTAGCCTTGAGAGGGGCCAGCGGAAACGAGTGGGTCATTATACGATGTGTGTCGAAAAAAAAAAAGGAGATTGTATTCTGCGCCGCGGTAATTTTTCCAGGCTGCGTTCGTTGGTCCTCGCCAGCATAAACCGACTACTGCAAGAAAAAAAAAACAACAACGCAAACGAGATAAGATTTACTGTCGACTTGTGAAGGCGGCGCAGACGTGACTTGAAGTGATCGCGGAATTGAGACATGTAGGAAGCTACAGGGAAGTGCCTGGTGATTTATAGTGATTTGTGGAGCTTGCTCGGTTGCTCGGCCAACATCTGGTAGTGATCTTGAACCAGGAAAACTGGAGCTTGAAATATCTAGCGATCTGTATGCAGGGTTTCCCTTTGGACTTTGAGGCCCTGAGGTAGTCAGGCTGGCAGTCAGCATCTGCCAGTTTCTGAGCTGTACTGACCTTAGAAAATAATTTCTTGAGAACTTTGCTACTATTATTCTAGGACAACTGCAAGCTTGTATCTGCATCGCTGTATCCATTCTTTTACATTGGGCCTTCCTGTTGTTTTGGGGGTTTTTTTTTGAGCGTTTTAGGTTGAAACAAGGTTCTCGTCTGTCTTCTCAAGATTCTTTTCAGGCCTACAGTCGATAAGAGCGATAAGAGGTGATAGATAAAGTTGGATGCTCTGAATTCTGATCTTGTCAGCTCTGCCGGCGAGAGCTTTATCAGCAGTTTCTGTCCTTCGTTACTTGCTGCATATCTCTCTCTCTCGCTCTCTCTGCTTCCCTAGTTGTGTTGAAGCCTACACAATTAACAGACCACGGCTGGGATGAAGTCAACAGCCTCGCATGTGGGACCGGTTTTCCTTTTGTTTCTTGTACAATCTTCTATCTCTAACTACTCATATATTCACTCCTAGCTCTGTAAAGGCCAGGGAACACGGACTAACTAGAGCAAACATGGAAATTCAGATGTTTGCGGTTGTTCCTAAACATTGTTCCTACATTGTTCCTAAAAAGAACGAAGAACGGACAAGCCAGAAGGAAGCAGAGTGAACGAGGAGAGAGAGCGTTCTGGAGTCTTTCAGCAGTCAAACACCGGTATGCTGAGCCCACCAAACGTTTGCGCTTGTCCATGTTTATTCGTGTTTGTCTGGTTGGTGTACTCTGGCCTCAAGAGCTGACCTCTTTCTAAGTGGGCTTTACTGCGGAATACGCTGGACTGCTGGAAGCCCAAATTTAGTCGTGTTTGTCAAACATTTGAGACGTGATGTCTTTGGAAAGACGTGTAGCACAGGCCGAATGTTCTGAAACAGCACAGAAGTTTGTAAAACAAAATGTCTGGGATGCTCAGAAGGTCCAAAAAAGTCCAACCAAAAGTTAAATGTGCTCTTTTAGGAGGGAATGTCACAAAGGAGAAAGCCCAGGGACTCTTTAGTCCAAAAAAGGGAAGATGGTTTATGGACTACATTGAAAATCTGAAAACAATGCAGGCTAGACCTTGAAAAAGGCTCTACTGTCATTCCATGTGGGTTGTAGCATGAATGCCCACCACCACTGTGTGGGTAATTGTTCTCGTTTTTAACTTGGATGTGCACCATGTTTTTTTTCTGAACTTTGTAAAAAAAAAATAAACATGAAAGTTGATTTTTTTTAAAGACCTCTCTGTTAACATTGAACCCATTGAACCTAGTAACATTTTCTATACTCAGACGTTCTGGACTGACTGATTTAGTTTAGTCGAGACTTTTCATAAACTGACGGTTTTATAGTGTTTAATATCTTATAATCCAGTCTGACTCTCCTCTCTGACCAATCCACTCCCAGCTACTCCCCAGCTACCACACTACAGTCAAATTACTTCCTGTGTGCGCTCTGAACACTATGGTTAAAACAAAGACTTGAAACTGGATTGGGATTTAAATAGCCAGTACCTGATCCATTAAAAAAAATGCCTGGATCGGCCCTGATCCCCATCCGCTAGATCAGATCGGGACATCCCTATTGAGTTGTTTAACTCCTGGTTATTTTCCTGCAAATATTTGTCCATTCCATTCAGTAATTCTGGTCAGTTTACATACCATGACGTTGCCCCCCCCCCCCCCCCAAAAAGTTGTATGTTTCAGCAAACTCGTATGGTAAGACAATCATTGCTTAAGAATTTCTGTCAGTAAACACGCTTTTTCAGTAACTGGCAACCTGATGTTTTCAAACCCCTGCTTGCTCCCATGCGTTTGGCCTTTACGTACAGTGAATGCATGGCTTCTTAAGGCTGCCAGTTCTGCCCTGACCGCTCGACAGGGTTCATCCATGCAGAAGGATTGTGTTTCGCCGGCGTCGGTCAGCGGAATCTGCCCGAAAGGAGAACTTGAAAGAAAGTCATCCTTCTGCACCGTTGGGTAGATGAACGTGATGAGAATGAGAAAGTAGGCCTGCGCTCGGCCTAATCTCTCCTCTTCACGCACTCCATGACACAAGTGTCAGATTCCACAGCTGTCTTGAGGCAGGACCCTAAGAAAACAGATCGCATGGCAGGCCCAATCTCGTGACCTTCACAGGCTCCCTCTAAAATTTCCTATTAGATATTAAGTGAGATTCAAAGACCTCGGCAGGAACTCCGGTTTCTGCCGTTTAATTGAGAAATCTGGGGGTCTCATCCCCAAGGCAAGGCCAGAGGACAGTTCATGGATATGGAACAGCGGGACAGATCGGATCAGAGGGATTACGTTTCTGGGACGTTGCAGTGAGCTCGCAGACTTGAGTTATGCACAGCTTGTCTTAATTGCTGGAAAATTGGGGTGACCTGCTCTTCCTTAAGTGCTACACATCTGCCGCATAGAAGCGAAAACTGCCTTTACATCAGAAAGGGAACACTAATACTGTTGGTATAAGGCTTGAATAGCTATACAGGAGGTTGATGGCGAGGGAATTGGGAAGAACAGAGGAAATGGGCGTAAAGGCGAATGCAAAGCCCCCCCCTCCTGCCTCCTTTTCATGTGCTAACCAGCCTATTGTGGCTGGCTCCTCGGTAGATTTGTCTTCACTTGTACTTCTCTCGGCTTCAATGGTCATGTGTCCAGTGGCCCGCCAGGCATCACGGCCTGTCGGAGGCTGAGTGACACGCTTGGTGAAGCAAGGCCAAGATGGATCAGGCTCTCAGAATAGGAAGCAGGAAAGGGGACAGAATGGAGAGTACCCTTTTCTTTTTACTCTTTCCCGCTTTGTTGGTGCCTTTCTTTTTGCCAGCTCTGTTCTTCCAAGATGGAAAAGAAAAGAACATTGGGATGTTCTGAGCTTTCGCTCGGCTGAGGCTGTACAGGCTGTACAGGCTGAGGAGGGGCAGGGAGGGGGAGGGAGGAGGGGGAAAGGGAGGCTTATGAAAACAGAAAGAAGGAAGGATCTGATTGACCTTCAAAATTTATAAGTGTGTAATCTTACGATGAAGATGGCTATTGAGTTACGAGTTCCAGTTTTTACAGGGCAGCACTGACTCACTTTTTTGATGCTGGCTCACCATCCGGATCTTATCATAAATAAACACGCATAACCTTTCAAACCTCCAAAACACGCCAAGCACAAACATCAGGGGAAGAGATTAACACTTATTTGTGCTTCATTCCAAACACTCGTGTATTCTGATCCTTATATTCATCACCGCTGGATCAACATTTCATTTGTCATCCGCGAGCCTGGATAAACTTGGGAAACTTGGGTACGAACCAGAGTCTTCTTTTCTTTTTTCTTTTTTTCTTTTTCTCCTTTCCCTCCCCATCAAAGAACCACCACCACAAGCCAAACAGATACTCCCTCGCTCGCATTGTTAGTGAGCGGCCTCCTCCGGAAAACGGGGCTGCGGAAATGAAGATGCCATTTTAAACACACAATAATGTAAACATGGCGCTGGTCCCTCTTACAGGTGGGGGTAAGCTTGGGTTTCAAAGGCACTGGCAGAGGGAGCCACTCAAAGATCCGGAAAGGGGGGGGAGGAAAAGAAGAAAAAAAACGCAAACAAAGTGCCGAAGCGGCGAGGCCTGGGCGAAGGCATAAGGACAGGGATTACATTTCACGCCCGCCTGTTTATGGAGGTTCTGGGGGCGGGGGGTTGGGTGGGGGGTAGGTGGAGGAGATGGGGAAGGCTCATAAGGCCTGAGCAGAACCCATATCACAGTTCTGCATCATTTCACCGTCTGAGGAAGACGGCAGCTAGAAGGGGAAGAGAAAGGAGGCACATTCCGATCCCTGAGGCCGGGAATTCGTGAAACGCGTCTTGGCTGGGCGTGTCGGATCTGATTCATGTAAGGCTAAGGAGAGGAGAGGTGAAGAGATGGTTCTGAAAAGGACCAGAAATGAAGTGCAGGGATTCTGTGATGAGTCAACTGTGCAAAGAAGCATGACATGTAGAGCAAATTGCAGAGCACCATTTTTCATCATTAGATCACTCCGTCTCTGCTGGCTATGCTAACAATTTTTTTTCTTTAGAGAAACATGGAAAAACAGGCATGCCTGACGAGATGGTTTTTGGAAAGGCTTTAAGTGCTTTGTTGATGCATCTTCAAACAACGAGGCCTGCTTTGCTTTTACGGTCACCCTGCAGCTTGCAGAAAATGTTCCCTGCTGTTCGGAAGCCTTTATTAATTTGTAATGCTTAACTGTCTCCTCACATCGAGTGTCAGCCAATTTGCCTTGTCCACACAGATCTGGACAGGAGCGTAGCCGTAACGCAGAACTTGGGTCCGTGTTTTGCACGTTGCTATTCAGGCCTGTGCTGATAAAAGACTTCATTTATTGGGAAAAAACAAATGGAAAACAACTGTGGTAAACAGATGAACTCCGTTTGCTTTGCTTTAGCTTTTATTCCACAAGAATGACGCTCCAGCTCCTAGACCATGGATGGGCAATTCCTGTGCTGGAGGGGCAGATTCCTGCACAGTTCTGTGCTTTTCCTGCTCAAGCACACCTGATTCAACTCACTTCCTAATTGCCAGGTTTCGTAGGTAATCGGTAGAATTCGTAGAAATCAGCAAACTGTGCTGGACTCCGGACCTTATTACCCATCCTCGTCCTGGACGATTAGCCCTGTTCATTCCAGATTGAGTTAGGGATCGTCTAAAAATGACTAGAGAAGTTTTAGAGTAGTAAAGCTGTGATTGTAATTGTAGTGTGTTGATGTCTTTCATTTTGCCATGAAACTATAAAATCTCTAGCGATAAAGGAAGGAAATTGGGATTCTCTGAAGTCATTTGGCCTGAAGCTGTATTGTTTGAAACTGCTCATTTTCCTGGATGTACAAAAACTGAGACATGATTACGTTCTTTCTAGACCTGCAACTGTTAAGTCTGATGTAGTGATTGAAAATCGTTTGACTGTGTATCGGCCTATTTTCAGCCCAACTGTTCGATCAGCAGATACTCGATATTTCTCTAACTTCCTGAATCAGCCGATCCTGATTGCTGTAAGATTACAGCAGCTTACAGGATGTTCCTTATTCAGCAGGTAGATGTCATCCTAGTTATACTGGTAGATATTAGCCCCTCTCATATATCAAGGATTCAAAGATTCAAGGAGTTTTAGCGCTAGATAAGCAACATTAAGTAAAACATTAAGTACATTTCATCTTGAGGGACAGTGCATGAAAGCCCTGTATGCTGATGCATTATTACCAAGTTTGCCTGGAAAGGTTAAAGTGGCATCCAGCCTCACCCTCATCATTTGGGTCAATCGAGCTGAAAGACGGTTGGCAATCTGTGTCGGCCCCAAACACACTGATCGGTCCATCTCTAGCTTAAAACCTGACGCTGTGATCTGAGGATGTCCTAAAGTGTATGTAAAAATGTAAAAATGCCACCAAGATATTGTCCTGGACTCGATTAGATGTTATTTGAGTCAACGGATTTACTTCATTCGGCTTCCCGCCATGATCAGATGAGATAGGCACACAGAGCCTGTTTTTTGGTATTGAAATCCCACCCCCTTCAGCCAGCTCAGTCTTCAGGCTGAGTTCTTTTGCATGGGGGCTTTGAATGAACAGTATAGATCGATATATGCTGGATGTAGCCTGAAAAGGACAGAAAATAAGCTTAGAAACCTCCCATTCCTCCTCTTTCTTCATTGATCCAGAGGCATGGTTGCAACAACCTCTTGCATCTCCAGGAGACAAAACCTCAATAGGCCCTCTTGAACTTAAAGCTTCCATGCGTTCAAACGAGGGCCTGACCATTCTCATGGACCTCAGGCACTTCGGCCTTGGGACAGGGGATGAGGGGGACCTGCAAAGGAATTAGATTTTTTTTTTTTTGCAGAGGCTGAAAAGCATAGGGGTATTTGTCCCTGATTAGCGGCCAAAGAAGGGAGAACATTTTTGCGCTGAAAAGAAAGCTTATAGCTCATTATGTGCTGGCCGGGATTAAGCTTGTTCCTCCATTGTTCCCTGAGGAGGTACTAGGGGCCGGCTCAGAGGGTGGCGCCTCTCTCTCTTTTGAGTCCCGCATCTCCACACCTACCCCGTGTTTCCACCCTTTTAAAGACGTATAATGGCTTTCTCTCCGCTTGCAGTGGGTGACCGGCTCACTGGAGGAATCCTCTCTCATTAGGGCTGTTTTTTTTTTTTTCTTCTTCTTTTTCGATTCTGCTTCTGCGTCCTTTGTGTGGCTGACCACTGATTATCGGGCCCTGGCTACAGAGAGGCGCAAGCTGCAAGAAAGCAAACAAGTGGAGTGTGGTCGGAGAGAAAAGATGCGCCAATTAGTTCAGATGTGTTTGAGGAGAGGGTGCAGCCTCGGCTCGGCCAGGATGGCTTTGAAGTCTTGCAGAACTTTGTTTTGCGCTCCTCTCTGCTACTGGAGTGCACTGCTTTTCCTTTTTTTCTTTTTTCTTTTTTTTTTTTTTGCTGCAGTGTTTGTTCCTTTAGAAAAATCTCCAATGGTGCGGTGGCTTTGATCATGAATTAGAATGAAGGAGAAAGTGTGTGTGTGTGTTCTGATATTTACCTGCACCCTGACTGGAAACTACTCAAGCAGCCTCTTCCTCTAATGTTTCAGAACTTGGTTTCAGAAGAAAAAAGTGCAAAAGCTCTGATATAGCTCATTATCTATAGAGTAATATAACTTATCACCAAACTCTTTTTTTCAATTATATATATATATATATATATATATATATATATATATATATATATATATTATTAATGTTTCAAACACTAGATTGAATAAATGTATTTGTAATGTACTATATAGGCTTGCTTTTCCTTTTGTTGGCATTTTCCTTTTGAATCTTCCTTTGAATTTTCCATAGTTTTTATATTTGAATCTGGGAGTCTTTTTTCATGAATGAACCAATAGAAATTACATAGCCTTTTTTTTTTTACATTGACTTCCAATAAAAAAGGCAGAGCAGGCAGCAAAGAAAGCTACTGGAATGATGGCTACTGTCTGAAAGACCCCACGGATTGATGCTAAGCCAGCGTTGACTTTCTATGTTATGATCAGATGGCAAACTGAGAGGTTTGACCGACACACTAACTATAAACTGCCTGATGCCAATCCTGGTATAAGTAGTAGACTGACTGCCTTTTTCAAAAATAGGTAGGACCAGGTCACATACACTAGATGCTGCATATGGGCATATGAAGTTAATATAAAGTTAACACACTCCCCTATATTAAGGGGCGAAATTTCCCCACACTGCTCCCCTTACAGTTAAGCATTGATTAACAGAATGCACAATTTAACACCACGACAGGCGCGACTCCGTATAGCACCAACAATAAAGGACAAATGAAGTGTACTGCCTAGATAACTGCCTTTACAATTTTTTTTTAAATGAATTTTTTTCAGATGACCTAATAATATTTTTCTACAGTAATGCTTGTCTTAATTTAATTGTTTTAATTTAAGTTACAATTTTAAAGGGCCCAGATCATGGCAAACCAAGTTTTCCTCCCTTTTATAATGACCGAAATGGAGTTAGCTTGTAAATACAGATTTAAAAAGGTAAATCATGCACTTTACTTACAGATTTACTGAAAATGTACTGTTTTACATTTACTGCTTTCAGAAAACCTGTGCACATACATGGGTTATATCCACCTACAGTAGTTCAGGTCTGCCCATTTCCACTGAGGTTATAAGTAGTGTTTCATCCCGGACTGCTTTCTGAAAGAGGCACAGTTCAGGGCAGTCAATCAGAACAGAGCTCATGTACATGTATCAGACATATATCTCAAAGGCACTGGAACAAATTAATTATTTAAAAAATATATATATTAATTACTAGTCTAGATATAGTATAGTCTAGTAAGTCTACAGCAACACCAGAACTGCCCTGCATTTACACTCAACTGAGAGTGTTCGCACATGGCAAAGGAAGCCTGGCGAGGCTGTTGAATAATTGCTGTAGTCAGAATTGAGCAGTACATAGTTTTCCTTGCACTTTCTGATTGCGGTCAGTCCATAACTAACGCGATGACATGGTTTATTTAAAGAATTCCTGAAGTGTGTTTTAACAAAACGAGACTTGTAAGTTAAGATTTAGCACTATGCTGGACTGGAGCCAGTGCATTCAACATTTCCCCTGGTTTCCAAGGTGTGCTTTGATGTGGTCTTAAAACCTCCCACTTTGTGTTCTGTCCGATCTAAGTAAGTGTGACTTCTGAAGAACTTACAGTATGAGTGTGCCAGCAGCGGGAGAGGGGGGACGCATGATTCAGGAGAATGAGTAAGACTTTGGACATGTGTTGGATTGTCAGGCAGAAAGTGGGTTGCTTTGAATTGGCACCAGCTCTCAAGCCTTCTCTCAACTGTTTCTGTCATCCTCAGAGGTGAAGAGATGCCTCGGCAGAGCAACGATGAAAGCATGTGTTGATGGAATAGACTGGACACTACCAGTTTCACCAGGTTTACTTTTAAGATAAAGCCAGGCACTTATTGTTCTGTTAAACATTTAATACAATGTGACCCAAAAGTGCAAATTTAATTCAAATAAATGTTACATTTTCTTTATTTATTTATTAATTTATTTACTGTTGATACCTGATGATTTTTGGAGTAGCTCATGCTCCTTGCAAAGTACTAAAAAATAGCCCCTGCTACAATCCATGAATCACAATCTAGTGCTTGCCAACATCAGAACCTGTAGTTTCCAGCAACATAAATGAGCAGAAATAAGAAGATTTAGTGAAGGACGTCTAAATTGTGTCTGTGAATGTTCCAGAATAGGTCAGTTTGACAAAGTGGCACACAATGTTCCTTAAAAAATGACCAACCAGTGCAAAAAAAAAAGCAAAGAAAGCAGTTCCTGCAGTTCATTTCCATTAATCAGCAGATATCTGATTACAGCTTGGAAAATACTTTGCGAACTCTGAAATGTTGCATAATCGTGTATCAAATTCTAAGCTCAAGACATGCACTTTTCAGTGCATATTTATTAAAGTTGTATATTAGAGATATCTATAGGTATCAATAACTGGCTGATATCGTCAGAAAATGCAGGATCAGATATCATAGGTGGAAGAAAAATAATATATCAATCTGATCCAGTGCCTGAAATCACAAACACACCACACACACACACATACTGTGTGACGTAATGTTTTATTAATACTTTGACTTAAATCTCCAAATTATTGACTCCAAAAATCAGTGAGCAACCATTAAAGATAGGTAGCCGTTTCCTCGATTCGTAATGTAATTAAGTGATGGCAGTTAACTGGAGCTGTGGAGGTCACGTTAAGTCTGGATGTTTGGAAAACGTTGAGAGAACTGAAAGAGACATTTTTGCCATATCCCTTACATCCCATGAACCTAAACATCATCAAACATCTGTAAATAGATCTCAAAAGAGCAGTGCATGCATGGCGGCCTTTTGCAGGAATAATGTGCAAAAGTTCCCCAAGCAAGAATGGAAAGACTTGGAAAGGGTTTGCAAGCTGTGATACTTACTGATCTGGGTTTTTATGACGTATTGACCATGCAGGGTGCCCAAACTTTTGGTTCTTTTTCTAGTTTCTAGTCATTTTCAGGATATTATCTTGCTTAAAATATTGTGACTTGGTCATCTCTAGAAGGCCCCGAGTGGTCCACCAGACTAAGGTGCTGTCCTTATAACCTGAGGGTCGCTGGTTCGAATTTGCACAATTGGCCTTGCTCTCTTGCTTTCTGGGTAGATGGTGCTCTCTCTCCTCATCACCTCACTGTGCTGCTGGCCGGCACGAGCTGGGTACATGGCGATTTCCACCAGGTGCATTGGTTGCCTGGTGACTTTGCATCGGCGGCAGTTCAGAAAGAGGCAGTGGCTTATCGTGCTTGTGTCAGAGGAAGCATGTGTCAGTCCTGACCCTCCTAGTGCCGGTAGCACTAGATGTAATAGGGGAGGCTACTAACTAATACTATCTAATATCAGAGGAAAATTGAGTGACAGTTCTTGCTTAACTACTTACAGTAACGGCTACTTAGCCCAGGGGTGCCCAAACTTTTGCATGCCACTGTATATGCTGAATTGATGAGGTTTACATCTCTGCATATCAATCAACCCTGTTGTCAAGTAAACCTCTGTCCATTTAACTGCATTTATTTTTCCCCAGAAGTAACCTGCACCCAATCGTGCTCCTTTTTGAGGAGCCTTTTTAATTCCTAAACAATTTGGGTGGACCAGACGCAAGTTCAGAGTGCAGCGGGGGAGGAGGTGTCCGTTTCAAAGGAGCTCTGTGCGATCAATATGTGAGATATGTTAATTCAGTAAAGCTCCGTCCTGTCCTTGATGTTTGCTAGAGTTACAGGCAGGCAGCTGGGACAAGCGGGTAAAGGAGAGGGGAGGAGGGGTCAGTGAAAGCACGCGGACAGGGTCCAGCTCCGAACCCCTCCAAATATGTTTCTCTGAGTGTCTTCAGACATGACGACGGAGGCGTTAAAACAGTTGACCCCACCTTTGCTTGGCACAGAAGTATTTAAGTGCCGAGCTATTCTTGAAGTTTCA
The DNA here is from genome assembly GCF_030463535.1 of Salminus brasiliensis. Classification (NCBI taxonomy): domain Eukaryota; kingdom Metazoa; phylum Chordata; class Actinopteri; order Characiformes; family Bryconidae; genus Salminus; species Salminus brasiliensis. Next base: position 27,924,593 of record NC_132896.1, on the reverse strand, counting down.
AAAGGAGACTTCAAGAGTGAGCTGGGGTGGGTTTGGTGACCTGTAGGAGTCATTTTTGCTATTGCATGACAGCAAAACGTGGCTATATGTTACATGGCTAATTATTATGTCAATTTTTTTTTACATTAAAATATTCTAATAAAATCTCTGTATTTAGCCCTGTATGTCATGCTGTGAATTTACAGTACTCTGTAAAACAAAATTTGAGTTATTCTATGGAACGGGTGCCATTTCCATGTTGGCAGTTTTTACAATTTCAAAAAGAGCAAACCTAAAAAAAAATCCACAACTTGAAAGAAATGTTCATCCTTGAAAAACCATATTTGTTCGGACATGAGAGCCATAATCACTTAAATAACATAAGAAATGTGTTCGGGTGGTGTGTGACGGGGTTGTATGCGATGATCAGTTTTATCCTACAGTGTCTACAGTTCTTCACATGGTCAGGTTTCTGACCGAACACACATGCCAATCAATTAAAATAGCATTTTATAAGCAGTTGTCCCTCCCTTTTTGTGAGTTCACCTTTCAGTTTGACTTCATGTGGGCCTACTGTGCACGCACCACCCGTCCCACACAAAAACTGACCGAGCTTGTGGAGTTGGGGCCCTCATAGCTTTTGTTCAGCGGCCCATATACAGTGTATAACCGCCTGAAGAAATTCCTTCGCCTTCATATTTGCGCCGCGTTTAAAGGAAGTGCGAACATGATGTAAAGCAGCCGCCAAACGCAGGCATGAGGGAAATGTGCTTTCCAACTGCCGCTGCGTGCCGAGGGCTTGCGAAGAGGGAACCAATTGGGGACTTTTACTGCGGATATGTGCAGAACATGATCCTCAACTCATGGAGCGTAAACCTCTAAAATATATCAAAGTGGACGTTTACTGCCCAATTTCCACATGTTCACCGAACTTGCTGTTAAAAACTGTCTTTAACTGTATTTAGTAATGGATACATGTGAAAAGAGAAGATTGTTTAAAGTAGGGGAAAGATAACAGGACATCAGGGTGCCAAAGAGAGTCAAGTGAAGACATAATGACATAATCTAACCCAAATGTTTTAGTGAAGCTCCGAATAAAAGGAGGTCTTCATGCGTCCTTCAGTAACATTTGATCCAGTCTTGCCTTTCCAGTGTGTGGTGAGGCCTCCTCAGGCAGCATTGCCCCCTAGTGATCACACATAGCTGCTTTCTTAAGCACTGCTGTTAGAGCAGCGGCATGTGGTTCTCCATTAATCAGAGCTGAGGCTGTCAAAAAGCAGCAACATTTCTGTGCTGTCTGAGGCTGTGGTTGGACGGCATGGTGAAATGCTGACATCATATGTGATCGTCTTTATTCGGATGTGATAATTTGCTGAAAGGACCGATGAGAGCATGACTGTGGGCCCAATTGCAATTGGAAGTTTCAGACCTTTCTGGCCTTCAGTCAGGCCGAATGGGTTGGATATATGAGGTAACATTGAAAAAGACACTTGAGACCATTGTTTCATTCTTCATATTAGTGCTTCTGTGGCTTCAAGCACCAGAACAAAGCTCCCACAGAGTATTTGAGGTTTGTTAAGGAAGGGCCGGTTAGTGTCTACCAACTCCATGCCTCCTCACTGCTTCTGGGAGGGTAGGATCCGCATTCAGGCTTCTCTTTATCCCCTCACAGGTGGCCACAATTATCACTGATGGCATGTGATCAAACTGCTGCCAGTACCAGGGTTCAGAACTTAACTATACGCTTATGCATATAGACTTAAAGATTGACTCAAAGATGTACATGCATACATTGTCAGAAATGGTGCATTCAGTTAGCTCTTCCATGTTTGCAAAGTAAGAATAGGAATCGTCTTCAGAGGTTCGGGATCTTTAACATGTAACGTGTCTTCACTTACCCAATTAGTTCTTATTTCATTAGAGACTAACTGGGCGTCCAGGTGAGGCAAGACCTTCTCTTTTCAGACAGTTTGCTGGGTTTTACGTCTAATCAGGCAAAGAGTTCTATACACTCTTAATAATAGAGGTGCGACAAAGGGTTCTTTTAAGCGATGGAAGAACCATTTTGCTTCCCAAAAAGAACCATTTTTAAAAGAGATGGTAGAGTGAAGACCCTTTTAATAGGTTCTTCAGTAGCATTGCTCAAAGATTCTCTGTTTTCAAGAGATTAGAAGTGTTGCACTGCGCTCCATTCATTATATACCCCACTAATACTTGGTATCTGCTTCAGCAATGCAGACTTTTATCTGCTATTTCTCAGGATTTCTGATTTAGCAGTCGTCTTTCAACTTAAAGCTATAGGGCCCAAGGAATCTATTTCAGTGGAACTACATACATGTATTAAGTGTACTCCAAAAACTTTCAAATAACCCTTCTATTTAGCCATAATATCACCCCTTCCTGTGTAAACCTGGATGTCCTCAACTTGAAAAAAACTTGGTTGCTTCTGTTTCCAACGATTTAACAAAATGATTTTTGCTGATACAGATGTGCAAATGCACACACACAGCTTGTCTAGTCCCTGTAGAAAAGCACTGTCAATGTAATAGTACTCTCTGGAGCAGATAAACATGAACATATCGGCACCATGCCTAATGCTAGACTGTAGAGCAGTTGAACTGTGTTATCTGGATTGATCAAAATCTAGTAGAAAGCCTTCTTCCCTGGACAGTAGAGACAGTTACTCCAACAAGCACAGGGTAAACTCAGGATTTTTTTTAATAGCCTTGATTTTGAAAGACAAAAAATAAGGTATCCCAATACTTGCCATGCTAGCATTCCATGTGTGTATTCCCTGGATTTACTGTCAAGCAGTAAAGATAACAAGATCTTCCGCACAACATGCATAGTATAGAGGAACATATTTCACTCATTTCTCTCCACTTCATCCACCACTATGTTGTGTTTAGTTCTGCTGCTTAGAAAACTGCAGTATTTCAGAATTGAATTAATTCACCCAGCAAAATGTCATTTTATGTTTTTCTTTCTTCAGAAACCTGTACTTTTAAAAACAACTGGAATGCCTGTAAGAGAGGCAGCCCAAGTCCTCCCCAACTTTTCCCAATCCTCGCATGAGTCCTGCTGGTATTGTTGATTTACAAAAGCCTGAGGCAGAAAAAGGCATAGGCCGGCGTCATCATCTTCTCCCTCTGCGACGGTAATCCTTAAAAGAGAAAAGGAAACACTTAATGCAGGGTCAGTCCTCAGCTTGGGGAAATAAGGCCCTACTAAAGCTCTCTTGTGCTCCACGGCCAGAGCATGGAATCATGCAGAGGATAGAGACAGACTGTCAGGGATCGTGCCAAAGCACAAGGGACTGTAGGTAATCACCCTACCTCAGAGCCAATATGGAAGAAGGGAGTCATAGAGTTTCTTAAGGAACTCTGGGGAATGATCTCAGAAACTCTATGTACCTTTCAGAAACCCTGTAGGTGCTTTATTACACATTTCAGTCTACATTTGTGAGTAGTCACAGCTTTGGTCCCAGGCAGTTAAGGTCAAACTGAGGTAACCATTGAAAGGAAACGATTGAAAGGTTGTTTTGAGAATTCCCTGTGAGGCTTGGGATTGGATTAGCACTTTAACAAGTCTGAGGAGTGAACAACTCCTCTTTTTTTCTCCTAGTTTCTTCCTTCATTTCTTTCCATGGATGCCGTTTCAAGTTCATGTCATTCCCAGAGTTCAAGAGGAGAAGGTTGTGACCTTGTGTCAGTGCGTCAGGTTGAACTGAAATATGAAAGGCCTTGAGATGTCTGCCGCAAACTGAAGAACTGAGGTGTAGCTTGATCGTTGGGCTAGTTCGCTTTTATCACATCGTGAAATGTCATTTCTCATTGGGCTAAAACAAGTAATGTCCCTCCAGCTTCAAACAGGCAAGCATCTCAAAGACACGTCTGTGCAATTGACCAAAAATAGGCTTGACAGGCAGTTAATCTGTCAACTTCTCAGGGTTATTCATTCTCAGGTACGACTGTAGTCAGTAATGTAGTAATGTCTCCGCCGTGACCACGAGTCATAAATTTTCAGCATTTAGAGCTTGGCTGTTAATACGAGGCTGTGTAGCACCAGGATCGGTAATGGTTTCCATAAGCCACACGGTGGGATTCACTAAATCAAAGCAAAGCCAATGCCTCCATATCGCCTCTCCTCTCGCGGCCTCTTAAAATATGGAAGGCCTGCAAAACACTCGGCCTCGTTTTTCACCACAGACTTGACCAAGACACGGAAAGATGATGGCGTAATTATCATGTTGAGTTCGGACTGCCCTGCTGTTTCTTAATTGCTTTGACCAGAAATCCTTGCTTGGGTTCCAGCAAAGGTGGGCGCAGGGACACGGCTTTAACAGCATCACTGAAGTAATAATTTGGATCCTAAGCCGGTGCTGGAGGTCACAGGCCGAGCGAGCGAGAGTTATAAATCCTTGACACCAGGGTTTTTTTTGCTAGCCCCTGACAGGCTCCACACAGCCAAATTGGACGTTTCGTACTTTAGGCGGGACATAGATTGTTGGCCTTGGCCAAAACCCCCAGGCTGGGGCTGTTGGCACGGCAGGTTGGCTAGCAGACGAGGGCACCCGCTCTGTAGCTCACCACCTGGGGAGCATGTCAGCATAAAAAAAAAAAAAAAGAAATCTTGACTGACACAGTCCTGGAGAAAAGCAGGAGTTGGCGTGGCACGGGATTCAGGTTTCCCGTGGAACAAGGCCCGACTTCTTTAGCCGTCTCCATGGCAGATGTGAAAGCAAACATGCGCTGAGGTTATCCAAACAGCTCCACTGCACCGACCCCGGCTCAGAACGGGCGAGCCTGGCCGGCCCGGTAGATGTGTGAAATGTAGCGCGCTGCGGTGTCCCTAATGAAAGGGAAACAGAAGTTTGTTTTGTTTAGAAACCTGACGACCCTCACGCCTGTTGACTTTCCATGAATCAAGCCTAGGTTTCGTTTCGGAGACTGTTAATGCCTTACCACGACGAGGCACGTCAGAGTTTTATGAGCTTGCACAAGAATATATATGTTGTTGCAACTTTGAAAGATTGGCTCGCGATCTGACTGAAGGCCCAAACTGCTGTTTTGGCCCTGAGGAGGCGTTTTATGAATGATACTAAACATGCATACTACGCGCCTCGGGCAGGTCCGTCAGCCAAGGCCAGAATCCATTGTTAGTGGTCCAATGAAAATTTCAGCATAATTGTTCCAATGAGTATAAAACCCCAAAAAGGCGAACAAAAGAGCTGTGTGAACGGCGACTTGTGCTTGGTGGGGCTCAGCGAAAGGGGTGGGGAGGGGGCGAGGAAGAGGATGAAGAGCAGGGCTTTTTTCCCCCTTCTTCTTCTTCAGAGGAGTAATAAAGCTGTTAGCCCCGACGGCCAGCTCTTTTCTCTGCCTGGGCTGGAGCCGCTCCTGCAGGAGTGTTAAACTGTGTACACTCTCAGATCAAACCGGCCTGCCGACAGGTTCAAAGAGCTGACAGCTCTGAAAATGCCAGTCATGTGCTGAACGGATGAACGGGGAGGAGGACGAAGGGGGGAGGGTGGTGTAACCGGAGCAGAAGGGCCCCGAATTTCCACTCGCACTTTTTAACTCTCCGTCCCTCCCAGCTCGCCTCTTAAAGCTCGCCCTTAGGAACTGAGCAAGCCCCGCACAGAATAGAGCTCTGTTCAGACCATTCAGCTGCACGCAGTGTAATCACGGTCTTTATGTTCTTTGCTTTCATTGCATTGGACTTGAACGATTGCTCATTCACATGGCCTTTTTTAAGAGAGAGAAAAAGAGGGAGTGAAAAAGAGCTTGGTATGTATCTGCTGGCAAAAGATGACCACCTCCTGTGATGAGTGACTCATGCAATGTCACTTTACCAACAAGTGACAAGTTCATGGAATGGGTCTGGTTTTGCTTACTCCCTGCCTACAGTTGCAAGGAAAATGGAGTAGCATAGGGGCTAACAATACCACCTACCCTGTACCAGACTAGGGTTTGATTCCTCACTCGGGCAGGAAACTCAATGGCAAGTCAGAACTATGGATTGTAATAAAATAAGCTGTTTGTTCAAATACAGCAGCAAATAATTGACGGATATAAATAAGTAAATTATCTGGTAAACATTGTCAATGTGGAACCAGAGACAACAGTCACTGTGTTTGTGTGACAGTGATATAGCTAGCAATACTATAGCAACGACTTTGAACAGCATTCGCAACCACTCGGTAACACCATAGCAACCACCTGGGAAGTAGCTTATGCTCCACAATAACTCTGAATTGTCTTCAGGAAATGCACTTTTCTAGTCTTGTTTCCTAACAAAGCAGCAACATTTCAGCTTTGTTCAGTCTGGGTTTGCCTTTTAATCGGATTATCTGAACTGAACTAGGTGTAAAACCTTCGTACTCGGATTCCCAAGAAATCTAATCTGCGCTACAGCTGTGCTGTTTGCTTGACACTTAATCCAAAAGATTTGAAAAATTGAAAATGGAAAATTACCCTTTTAAAACACATTATGTAGCAATATTATATAATGTGTCTGAAAACATCATATAAAAGATAATTCCATCCATTCCAGCTTCTTACCAGAGAATTTACTGCAAGCTTCATTGAGGTGGTGTTTTTTTGCACAGCAGTGTTCAGGTCTGAACCTCTAACGTTGGGTTCAGATGGGAATGAGAGGAAAAGTACTGTAAGCGATAAAACAGGCCGATAATCCTTGTTTATGAATCTGGCCCATATGGACCCTAAATCCAGAGAAATCGTACGTCTCAAAACAGTTTATGCAGCGCTGCGTTGTCTAGTTTGGCACTCGCTGCAGTTGTAAATCAGACCCAATCACAGACTGTTGTGTCAGCCTCTCTCTGCTACTGTATCATATGTGTCCTCGCTGACTGATCCTGAGCCAGGCTTATGTATGTATGTATGTTTGCGGGAATGACTGAAATGCAAAGGTCCGCTTTGATATGCAAGCTTCAAAGCCTTACATTTTCTTCCTGTCTCCTCTCTCCGCAGACGACTCCAGCTCAGGGAGGGACGGTGCTGGAGCAGCGGGAGATGCCGAGTACTCCGCTGACCTGCCGGGAAAACTAGGTAAGGTGCTGGAGTTCTCAGAACTGCCTTTGATCTGCTTCAGTCCTGTTAGTCCTAATTGCTTCCCAGGAAGACGGAGGAATTCTGAGCTGCATCTGCCAGAGTTTTTCCATAAGCCGCTCGCAGTCGTCTGCCACGACGCAAGCTTGTGAGTGTGTATGTATGTATGTGTTTATATATATATATATATATATATATATATATATATATATATATATATATATATATATACATGCTTTTTTTCTGTTGATGATTAAGACCTATGAGGCTATTGTACTTGTTTATGGACACCATTTAGCACTGTGTAAGTCATCACACAAACGTTAAGTTATCTCTAATCGACTTATTGTATGTGTGATTTCTAACACTGTACTACAGCGTTTCTCAACATGGGTCCTAGAGGCTCAATGTCCTGCTCAGTGTAATGCTTTTCCTGCCTTAGATTCAACTGATCAGCTAATTAACAAGCCACTTTTGAGCTGAAGTGCCTATGTTAGAGCAGGGAACTCTAAACAAGCAGGGCAGGAGGCCTCCAGGACCAGCATTGAGAACCACTTCCATATGGCATTAGGTTGTCTATAAAAAAATGGAGGTAAGCTCAAGTAGAGGTGGGTAATGTGGCACAAAAAAGCATACTAATGATACTAATAAACAGTATGTAGATATTTACTTGCTGTGATGAATTAAATATGAATATGGTCTCTTTTTGGTATCAACATGCAGTTGATTAGTGTCTTTAATTATGGCCTGTATCCATGATGTCCTCATGAAGAGGAAGGATATTACAATGTCAGTCAGCAGTATCATCATATTGCCAAGCATCTAGCTTAAAGCCTGAATTTTACCTGCATGTTTTTAATTGATGTTTGTTCTTTCCCAAACTAGCACTCTTTAATGGTTTTCTTTCTAATAAGTGGATGCCATTACTGTAAGTTACTGTAAGTCAGTGACAAACAACAAAAAAAAAACAACAACAACAACAACCGGCATCTGGGTGCAACCTATTATAGTAAAGTGAGCACAAAGGGTGAGGGGCTTCTGTTTTGCCAGTGGACACATTTAAATGACTGGTTATTTAATAACTCAGTAATACTAAGCACTGATTCTAGGCGATTTGGGGGCTTCTTGTCTCTATTGGAGAACTAATTTATAAAATATACATATCAGATCTTGACCTCAGGCCATATATGTATTATCAATAAATTAATTAAGTAAGTACTTGTGTGTGCTTTGTTGTGCTCCTAGTAGGCAGTGTGCAAACATTATCATATTAATATTAACATGTTAAAAAGGAACATTATCTTGGGGAAAAATTCTATTTTTTTATTTAGGCACTTTTTGATTCGGCCAGCTGTTCTTTACATTGTGTCCAAATTGTATAACAAATAGACCAATAGAAATGCACCAAAATGATTAAAATATGTTCCCATTCACTTCTATTGCTATATTATTTTTCTTTTTTTGTAAAGGTGCCGTTTTGGAGATGAGATGAGACAGACACTCATTATTTTTGCTGCATTGATAAATCTGTTGTATTAAGACATCTCTGTATCATATTAAATGGAATTCAGAATTTTGTACATCATTACACCTCTAACATAAGGATACGTCAAACAGGTCATATGGAGAAAAGTGAGCCCTTCACTGAGTCACCTAAATGAAATTTCAGCCTCTTTAGTTTCCCATCAAACTTTGGTCAGAAAAGCAAGTCTTAAGTGGCTTGATCTCTAGGGACACGGTCAGGTAATGGGGCCTGTAGTCTTCTTTGGCCGGTGGCTCCCCTGCCCTGCTTGTTCTGCTCAGTGCTGGTATCACACGCTCCTCCGACTATAGACCCCAGTGTTTGCTTTGGTAATTGCGTTTGACAAGCCAAAGAGCAGGCTATTTAAGTGTAGTGCGAGGGGGGGAAGCATTCCATTCCCCTTTGACGGCCGCCATCTGATTCGATATCAGGACAGCACTGTTAGCGGCCTCCAAGCGCCGCAGATCTCTGCGGTGGTCAGCGAAGGCCTGCCCTGCTTATTTTTGCACTGTGAGGTGTTGGCTTGCCCTGAAGCTCCTCTGACAGGACCAGGCTCTCAGCAGCACCGATGCGAGAGGCAGGCCGAGTTCACTATTGTGTTTTCTTTCCTGCTGTTTGCTCGGACTCCGCTGCGAGTTTAAACAGCCAGCGAGGATCGGGCGGTGTAAAACTTCAGAGCAGCTGCTGTTTGCTTTGTCAAATTGCCCTCATGTGGTGGCGCTTTGCTTTAGTGAAATGGCCTCCACGAGGGTTTCTCGTCAGCCCTTCTGTAGCTTGTTTTCATTGTAACAATACCAATGTTGTGGAAAATGTATACAGTGTCTGCACAAAGTATGACACTGGGCCAGTGTTCACATTCTGTTGCCCTAATCTTACAAAAGCACAAAGTTTGCCAAAGCTGCCTGTTTGTGTGGAAGTGGCATTGGGCACTCTGTGTGAGGAATGTTGGGTATCATTTCAATTGTTTAGTTTAAGCTTTGTTTCCCTTTTTTTTTGGATGTGACGAGCAAGATACAAAAAACTGCATGTAATTATTTTTGTCTATATCAGTAGACTTAATTCTATTTACAGTTCAAAGTAGGGCCCTGCCGATATATTGGTTGGCCTATAATATCGGCTGATATTTAAAACCCTCATTTTTTTTAATCAGAGACAACAATTATATTGACCCTTTCTGACTAAATGTTCTGAAGTATAAAATGTAAATATATAAAAAAAAAAGCTGAAATGATTGGTTATAGAATTTTGTGCTTCCTAAGATTAGTATTGATATCGTTGACAAATATATGGTTGCTGTCAAGCAATAGTTTGTCTCCATTTTTGCTGTTTTTGACATTTTGACATCATTTTAAATGTTGTTGTTTTTTTTTACATTGCATCATAATTAGAAAAAAACTTCATATAAGATCTTTTTACACTGACGTCAATTAAAGTTTAGAACCCCTCCCCCCCCCCCGCTCCTATGATATAGCCACTTTGTTAACGCTGTGCAGTTTTATGTAAAATTTTGTTTACAGCTGGTCAAGTTACATGCTTCATTGATTTTCTTATAAATAAGCACATATTCTTTACAGAAAACACACAATTGAACACATTGGGGAATATTTTGGGAAAATAAATTAAATGTGACAAAAAAAGTGACAACAGAAAGGTTAAAACTAAATTAATAGAAATTGTGTTCTAAAATGTTTAGAAAAGTTCATATTTTAAGAAACCTTTGCACTAGATTGGTTATAGTATAATCGTTGATGTTGGAAATCGAAGTTTATAGTACACTAAAAGCCGTTTGGTTGCTGATAAATATATAAAGTGAGTCTACTATGTATCCTTATTTTATCTAAATAATCTAAATGATCTAATAATGAAAGTCCTTTATGTTTTAAGTGGTAATAAAAGCAGGTAACTTGACAGAAAATATATCTAAATAGACAATATCGTTAAGTTTTGAATGGGAGTGTATGTAAAAATGTAAGGAGTATCATCATATCGTTCTGTTTCCTTCACTGTAGTGCGTCCCCGGTTCACGCAGCCGGCTAAGATGAGGAAGCGGGTGATAGCTCGACCCGTGGGCAGTTCGGTCAGGCTGAAGTGCACGGCCAGCGGCAACCCCAGGCCCGACATCGTCTGGCTGAAGGACAGCAGGCCTCTCACGCCCGAGGAGGTGGGCGAAGGCCGCAAGAAGAAGTGGACCCTCAGCCTGAAGAACCTCACCCCAGAGCACAGCGGCAAATACACCTGCCACGTGTCCAACCGTGCTGGGGAGATCAACGCCACCTACAAAGTGGAAGTCATCCGTGAGTCATGAGCCTCTTTTCCACATGTACACGTCTCGGAATGTGTGGAGAGCCGGTGCGTCAGGGTAATAGATCTGAGCAGGGAGAAGGTGTCTGGTTAATGTGGAGCTTGTATTCGTATCTGCTTTCCATTTGTTCGTTTGGCCGTGGATCAAAGGGCTTTCTGAAGACCTGAGTGAGTTCAGAACAGGTTGTTTTCTCATTTTTAACCCTTAGAAGATGACGTTTGATTAATGACATAGTTGCATAATGAATTGCATTCAGCATTCAGTACGTTCTACATCGACTGGTTCATGCACTTCTGCACCCCTGACCTCCGTCTGTGTGTTTAGATGTTAAAGATGAAGACAAGGCAGAAATGTCAGGCACTGTTTTATCATTTTTAAGAACTAATTTACAGTTTTCTTCTTAGAACATGAGTCGTGCATTGGATGTTGAGTTAAGGCTTGTTGAAATTGGTTACATAGGGTCCCTACGCATCCTGGAAAATCTGGAAAACCTGGAAATTTTGAGTTTTTAAGCACATATTCTTCACAGAAAACACACAATTGAACACACTGGGGAATAATTTGGGAAAATAAGTTCAATATGACAAAAAAAAGTGACATAACAAATGTTAAAACTAAATGAATAGAAATTGTGTTCCAAAATGTTTAGAAAAGTTCATATTTTAAGAAACCTTTGCACTAGATTGGTTATAGTATAATACTTGATGTTGGGAATCGAAGTTTATAGTACACTAAAAGCCGTTTGGTTGCTGATAAATATATACAGCGAGTCTACTATGTATCCTTATTTAATCGAAATAATCTAAATGAACTAATAATAACTTTATGTTTTAAGTGGTAAAACATAAAGGACTTTTCCAGGCATGGAAACTTATAGAAAATGAGAAAACTGCTAAAACTGGCCTGGACATATTAGTGAAATCCAGGGAAAGTAAAGCTATTAATCCGTTGAGATTACTTATTTCAGCTACTTATGCTCTGAGGAATACTGTTTCACGATCTACAGTGTTTAATAATATACATGTAGGACACTTTTCTTTAGACAGAAATGTCGGTAATAAATAGAACATTGCTTAACACACGTCCCATTAATTGGCAAGCTTCCTTCGTTAAATTTCAGTTTTACTCTGCCAGCAATTTTTCAATAAACCTTTTCTTTGTAGCGAACATCACTCAGCTGACACATAAAAAATAAATAAATTAAAAAAAATTATAGAGAGATTTGCATCTTAGGGGAAAGATTTGTATACAGTGCTAGCTGTTGAATAGAACCATATCCATTAATTTGTCATGGTATAGAAGTTGAAGATGAAGAAAGATTCAGCTACTGCTTTATCAAAGCTTGACCAGCATCTTCCCTGTGACTGTAGAGCAGTTAGGCTGGTTCAGTGTGCAGCGGTGTGACAGGGTTACTGTTTGGTTGTAAGTTCAGTAGAGGGCTGAAAGAAAGATTCTGTCCATCTCATTTGCCATCTGCTGTAGATTATATCCCAGCTGTGCTTGCTGACTTTACAAACACATGTTTCTACAAACCCATAGGCTGAACAAGGGGGAGGTGAAACACACTCGCTCTAGCTCGAGCCAAACGTGGTACTTCTCTCTTACCCGAGATTAGCCAAGTTACATGTAGAATAAAAAATGTCCAAGGTTAAAACATCTGACAGTCCAATTATTCTATCTGAGAGTGGGAGCTGGTGAATGGTTCACAGATGAATGAAAAAATTGACCTGTTCTTATCGGGCCGATATTGGAAGTACAGACAGTAATTGCAAACGTTCATTTTTAGCCAGCACGCACTGTAGAACTGGTGCTCAACATAAATCGAGCGACGTGGATAACACCACCAATCAGAGGTTCAATTCTCTGTCCAGCCAGGAACTCCTTTGCTATGTCAGTAAGAGTGCTTGGGCAAGATTCCTTTTTTTCCCTCAAAATCTTTTTATTGAATTTATGCAGACTTATAATAAAGTTTGAGAGCATGGCAGTTCCATCAGTGTAGTACATTAACCTAAAGCCCCAACCCAAACCCAACCCATCTATTCCAGCTGGAGTGACAGCAGTAATAGGCAAAAATGATATTTTAAATGCAAGATACAAAACAAAAGTAAAGTATAAATAGCAAATAAATAAACAAACAATATTAATATAACAATAAAAGGTAAAAAATGTGTGTGCATATATACTTATAATAATAATAATAAAAGCAATTAATAGCTTGTCCAGTTACTTATAGTGAGTAGCTGTAAGTAGTAGTATCATGATATCAGACCTTATGTCATAAAAGATTCTCATATCTTATAAATCATATTATCTGATCTACAAACTATTTTCTCTAGTGTTTTCTCTAGTGTAAGGCAGGATATGATATTGAGCCAATGCAAAACAATTTGGTGAGCCACTAAGCAGGATTCTAACACAGTATTATACACCTACACTTGTGAAGCACTTTGGATAAGAACTGCTAAATAATATAATCCATGCAAAATATAATTAATAATAATAATATTCATAATATTATTTAATAATCCATCATTAGTCCAGATTTTAACCTGTATTATGCTCACTGCACTTCATCTATGAAAAGTGGAAAAAGGAAACTTGTTTTAAAAGGCCAAAAAATTGATTGGGTAATCAATAATTAGGTATTATTTTCAGTTCAGAAATTCCCTATCTCTGTGTTCATGAACATCAATTTCATATGTAGTTATTCTGACTCTCTCTTTTTTATTTTTTTCTCCAGAACGCACAAACTCCAAGCCCATCCTGACGGGTACCCATCCCGTAAACACCACGGTAGACTACGGTGGCACCACGTCCTTCCAGTGCAAGGTGCGCAGCGACGTCAAGCCCGTTATACAGTGGCTCAAGAGAGTAGAACCAGGAGACGAGGGCAAATACAACTCCACCATCGAGGTGGGAGACCACCACTTTGTCGTGCTGCCCACCGGAGAGGTGTGGTCTCGGCCAGACGGCTCCTACCTGAACAAGCTGCTCATCACCCGAGCCAAGGAGGAAGACGCTGGAATGTACATATGCCTGGGGGCCAACACCATGGGCTACAGCTTCCGCAGTGCCTTTCTGACTGTGCTGCCAGGTCAGTATCGCCTTGTGTCTTTTTGCTACCCGAATGACCTTTACCCTTAAACTCAGACATCAAAAACATGGCAATAGTGGAGGTCTTGATAATGTGCTTCATACAAAAACGGTAAAAACAGCAGTGGTGTGAAAGGCTAAAAGAACAGTGTAAAAAATTCCAGGTGTAAGTGGGGGTTTTTTTTTCGGTGTGTTAATATGGCAGTAGTCGTGTCTCATTTGAACTATTGGCTACACTGCCCCATGTTTCCAGCGGTACTATTCCGTCCGTCTGCAAAAACAGATAAATGAGTCTTAATAGTGAAAATAGCATCTATTCCCACTTCAGGCTCAGCACACTGCTAACTGCGCCAATTCTGTAACTCCGTAGTGCTGCGTAACTCATATTAACTCATATTAGTCATATTAGTGTTAAACCTGGTAATATTACTCTACCATCTCAGTCCACATGCCTCTTTCAGTGATCTTTCTGTATCTCTCAGCTTGTCCAGAAATGCAGAAAAGGTATTTTAGGGGTGGCTCAAAGTGTGAAAAGCTAGAGGGAGGCCAGGAACAGGAACGTCAAGCCCAGTTTTGTCAAAACACAGTTCAGCTCACCAAAAATGGATAAAGAGAAATTCATGAGGTGGACACAAGAGAGCTTAATGACCCTTCCTCAAGTCTAAATAGTAGTGGTTCTCAAACCAGTCCTCAGGGACCCCCCCACACCATCCACAAGCCGAGATCCGTTTAGGAACTCTTACATTTAAAAAAACTGAATTTGTTTAATGTCCTATATGTACACTAGAACTGCATGTCTTCCATTTCAGACAACAAACCGCACTTCTCCCCGATCCCTGCCGTGTCCTCCCCTGGTCTGCCCTGGCCTGTGATCATCGGCATCCCAGCCGGAGTGGTCTTCATCCTGGGCACCATCCTGCTGTGGTTCTGCCAGTCTAAGAAGCACTGTTCCTCTGGAGCCATGGTCTCAGCTCAGGCTCTCCCCAACGGCCAGCGGCAGGCTCAGAGAGAGCGGCCGCTGCAGGGGATCGACAAGGACTGCATGGCCTCCATGAGCTACGAGGAGTACCTGACCCAGCAGCAGCAGCAACAGCAGCTCCTCCTGGCCCAGGGCGCCCCCAAAGTGTACCCAAAGATCTTTACGGACATCCACACGCACACCCACTCGCACGTGGACGGCAAAGTTCATCAGCACCAACACATCCACTACCAATGTTAGCCTCAGGCTAATGGCCAGTCTACTCTTGGGTTCATCCCGCCAGTCGTAGCTTCTCTTTTTGCATCGCTAGGATGCGAGAAGAGACGAACGTTGAGCCAAAATAAGCGCTTGGACCACGCTGCGGGACTGTTACACGTCTCTACGGTCTACTGCCTGGAGAACATGAATGCCAAGCTGCTTCACACTAAACTGTCTTCCGTACTGGATATCAGAATGACTCTACCACGCGGTGGAAATGAGGCATGAGGCGAAAGGAGTACATGGACAAAACATGAGCGTGGTGGAGCAAGAACTGAAGAACACGGGGTAAAAGGGGTAATACATTTTTGGACGATCCACATATGCACACAGTAAACGAATAAAGTGAATGTACTGTCTCTTCTTCTCGCGAGGCATTGTGAGAGGCATCAAGCTTTGCCTTTTTGTTTTTGTTTTTTTTGTAGCTGCACCAACCACCACCTCGTGATTTAGTCAGCTTTAATGCTCACTAAGTTTGTAGATGGGGCCAAAAAGGATCCATTTTCATTAGCACCAAATTTCAGTGAAATATTTTTTTGTATTACTGCACGCTAATCAGAATTACCTGCTTGTGTAGGTGTTTGCAGGTATACAGGAGTTTTCACTGACTCTACCTTACAAATCAGATTTCCTTGGACACCAGTAAGTCTTCTAAAGCTAGATGATTGCATGAGGACCTATATGTACATGTTGTTCTTGCAAACATCGTAAGCAGTTTGTTTGTTTGTTTGTTGTTTTTTTTTGTCTGCTTGAATATACATCAGTGGGACTGTCATCTTCCGTACACAAGTTGTTGTATAATTTCACGTCATTTTCAAACCTAGCAGTGTACTCAAGTATATCTCTCTTCCACTTGACTGGAAAGAAAGAAAACAGAAGTGCTTATTGTCCAGATAGTGACCTCGCTACATTCATGAAAAGCATATTTTGGTGATGTTTTGTTTTTGGTGAAGTTTAGAAAAAGGAATATTCAAATGTTCTGAGATACAACAGTCACAAATCCCTGCTTTTGCTCAGGTGGCCCTTTTCTTTATGTATAAAGGAAAAAAAAAAAAATAAATAAATATATATATACAGTCTTATGCAAAATTTTGGCACCCTTGACCAAATGGCAGATTTTGTCATTTTCCTGGCATTGACAATTATTAAACACAGCTTCTGTAGCTAATCACATTTATTTAAAAAATAGAACTAATGCAGTTACTCTGTCTTTCATAACAGAAACATAAAAAAGTACATCATTGACCTTAACATTAACAGAATGTTATTCAGAAATAGCAGTTCAGCAGAACTGTGAAAGGCATGGAAGATCTGGAAGACCATGAAAACGTTTCATATGCAGGTAAGAAAGGCAAATCCAAGCCCCTTAAATGCCTACCAAGAATCTGCCTTAATGTTTAGATGAGTCAAGAGGGGGGGGGGGCATATCCACAATCAACAAAGGTACACTTAGAGAAAAAAGTAACTGTTTCATGAAAAGAACACCTTGCCAACTGTGAAGCATGGGGGTAGATCTACCATGCTTTAAGGGTATGTTCCTATCAAAACATTGTCAAGCTGTGATTTCTGCCAGGTGGGTGGTGGTGGTGGAGGGGGGGGGGTTGTTCTAAGTCCTGATTTTGTAAGGTGCCCAACCATTTGCACAGCCCACACTGAATATGTTATGATATTGTTTTTAATGTTATGAAAGACAGAGAGACTGTAGTCTACATAGGCTGTTTTTACTCATTCTTAATTTAAAAAAAATGAAGAAAAAAAATTGCCAAGGTTGCCTGAACTTTTGCATAAGACTGTCTGTTTTTGTGTTTTGTATTTTGCCTATGGACATATTATTATTATTATTATTATTATTATCATGACCACTATATGGAAACTGTGTAAAATGCCTTTGACTGCTCAAGCAACAGCAGGCCTTTAAGATTGAGTTGGAGTTTTAACTTTAAACTAGAGCTTCCAAATGATGTTGAAACACAAGATCTTTCTTCACTACAACGTGTGAAAACAATCCTGGCCCAGCTTTCTTTTTTTTTTCTCTCCTCCCCCTCAACCTGTGTTTACCCGAATGGTCACAGTAATGGGTAAGTGCTGAACAGACTGCAAAGCTTAGCATCCATAGGAATGCACTTAGCCCACATATTTGTTTTCAGTTGTGAGAACTTCGAGGACGATGGTCCGTATCATTTTAGTAGGTAGCCCAAAGTGGACATCTTGTACGTGTAGTTAATTTATTGGCTAGCAGTATGTTGTTTTTTTCCCTTAAATTGGGCATTACATCCATGTTTTGAACCAAAAAAAGAGAAAATCAGTTAATGTTTTGTTTTTCTGTTCTGTAGCTGCAATGTAAGCTATGTAGCATATACCAAGTGTAAGATATTTATATGTGCTGTTTTAAAAAAAAAAAAAAGAAAATACAGAAAGTTAGTAATTAGTTATCTTTGTATGGACAATCTTGTACAGTCTGGCCTCTTTTAATGTTTAAGAAATGTTTATTTGTTTTCACGTTGAAACATTTAAAATCATTTTATCGTTGCCAATAAAATGATGAGAAACTCTTTTGGTGTGTGGGTGATATGTTTGTTTGGTTTTTTTGGGTCATAGTTGGACATGGATTATCTATGGATGGTTATATTACTGAGAATATCTGGTTCATGGGCAGGGATGTGGATCAGGGTGAGATTTAGGTTCAAATCAAAAAGCTGTACCCAAACCAAAATCAGACCAAACAAGCTAGCATTATTTTGCATTTTAGTGGAAAGCCTTTCCTGGACAGTGTAGACAGTTAATCCAACAAAAGCAGGATGAAGTCTTTTTAATACTGATGAATTTCAGAATGATGAATGATCAGGTGTCCCAATACATTTGTCCATATAGTGTAGATGAAATATTTCAGACTTTATTTACTTTCCCAAAATGTATAAAGTGACTGTATACAGTATAAAGTTCCCTGCTAGAGGCTTTCCACTACACTCTTAGGAAAAGATACCATATACAGTAGTAAGATGTTCTTTAACTTGTGTGGAACTTAGTGGAACCATTTTTGGTTATATATTTTTATATATTTTTTATTTTTAAAAGGTTTAGCTTTTCCATCATATTTGTTTGCAACCGTTAAATTGTTTTGTTGATGTTGAGCCTATTTCAAAAGGCTGTTAGGGTAGTGTCATATCATCATCATTTTTTTTTTTTTTTTTTTTTTTTTTTTTTTTTCACAGAACTGCTAGCTCTGCAGGCTTTATCGATGGGTAGCACAACTTGACAAATGCGTTTAAAACTACTGAAGGCGTAGGTGTAGTGATGAAGGTCACTGTAACCGAATCACGAAGGCAGCAGTACGGCCTGACCCTGCTAAGGATCGACAGCTCCCTGCTAAATATAGCAAGCGCTGAGTGTTTAGCTGTGTTGCCATTAGCATGTTTGCACAATAAATTAGAAGGCTACTACTAGCACTAATTACTACCCTAATTATAAAAGATTGACGACTGGGTTCCTTCCTGCCTCAGAATCCAGTCTGAATAGGCAGCATTTCTTACATTTCTGACCCAGCTAATGGTTCTATCCACCTTAATTCACCACTATTATATAGATATCCGGGCCGGGTTCTAACTCGTCTGTAATATTGCAAGCATTTTACTAATGTATTATTTATTTATTTTTTTTAATAACCTTCTCCTCTATGTTCTTTGTTATGTATTTTAATGGGGCGGCTGGCCGGGCGCTGATGAGAGAGCGTCTTCATTTAGACGTAGTGAAACGGAAACTCTATGCGTCTGTGAAGGCAACACCTGGGAATACCTGCTTGTTCCTTTCAAAGAATGAGCCCTCTGTTTGCGTTTCTACCTCTTCTTTCAGACGCTCACAATAGTCCATTCCTCGACAAAGCCGCCGTTTGAAAGAGCAGAAAAAGTAAAAACAACCCCCCTCACTCGCACACACTCCCACTCCCACTCTCTCTCTCTCTCTCTCAGTAATGAGCAGTAGCAGTTCCCCTTAAATGTTTACCTTGCTTACAGAAAAGGGAGGGAAGGATGCAGGAACAGAGAGAGAGAAAGAAAGAGAAGAAGAAGAAGAGAGGGAGGGGGAAAAAAAATAGAATCTGCTAGATGGGCCCGGAGCCAAGGCCTTTAAAGTCTGCCACAGAACCGTGACAAAAGCAGCCTAATCTCGGTGTTGTCTTTCGGCCTTTCTTTACACATCCTGCCAAGCTGCCTGAGAGGAAAGGAATCTCTCTGCAGCCCCGCTGACATCACTCAAGCATGGGATGGAATAGGGTCATCAAAGGCATCGGCATGCGGGACATCTGTGCGAGAGTGTGTGTGAGTGCGCGAGCGAGAGCGTGCGAGCGCACCTGCCTTCCAGTTTTTTACCTGCTCCTCTCCGTCCCCTCGCAGGACCACCCTAGAGGAAGTCTCCGTACAAAAAAGGGACCAGACAAACGTTTGGACACAGCAGACGTGATTGTCTTTCATGATCATAAGGTGATATTCCCGAGCCTACAGTGTCAGCCAAGTTTGCTTTGGATGTCCCAGGAACTCTACAAAGCAGTTGATGCTTGGATGTCTTGCTGTCCACGCCGTCTCAGAAGGCGGTGTAGTGATGAAGGTCTCCAAAAACGAATCCTGAAGGCAGCAGTATGCTCCTGAAGTTGCTAAGGATCGACAGCTCCCTGCTAACTATGAGCGTTTAGCTGTGTTAACCGTGCATTTTGTGGAGAGGAACTCGCTTATGAAGCTCTGGTGAAGCTCCAGATGTGTCGGGTGGGTTTGAGGCTGTCAGGGAAGACATTAGCCGCTTTAGCCGCTCCACCACAGCTTCAGAACCGAGACATTTCTCTGGGTAAGGATGTTCTGGTGTTGGGTTTCCCTTCACAAAACCACAGATGCAGGTCCTCTTCTTTGGAAGGCGGTGGATATAAGTTTTATGGTGCTCTAATTAGGGGTTCTTCAATTTAAAACTGTGGAGGAACCTTTAAGAAAAGGTTTTTCAAAGAAAAAGGTTCTCTGAAGGTTCCTCAAAGCACCATAGGAGGTTCCTCCACAGTTCCTCACAATTCCTCAAGGAACTTATACTTTTAACAGTGTATATCAATGGATCCACCATCGGAATCTGTGTTTATCTAGAACGGCATGTGCACATCGCACATCGCCATTAGCTTAGCGCTAACATACTACTAGAATCTCATAGGGGTGCTAGTAGATATTAGCATTGTTGTACAGCGAAAATAAAAGCAAATGTCTACATTGGTTCCACAAGAGACATCAACGGTACATCAATCAATCAAAGTAACAGCCTTTACTCTTCCATGAAGGCTTTCCATTCAAAGCTGGAACATTGTAGTGAGGATAGGATTGCATTCAGCCACAAGAGCATAATGAAGATCAGGATGTTGAATGACTTCAGCTCCTCCTAAAGGTGCTGGAAGGACCTTGCTCCACAAGCTCCACAAGCTCAATTCTGAGGGGCTTCATATCTCTTTAGCCCACACTTGGGAACACCTGTGCAGCTGAACACCTTAATGCAGTTGAATTCAGTAAAAACTACGGGTGTCCACAGTTTTTTGGACATGCAATGTATGTTATTATTTTTTATTTTATTTTATATTTTTTAAAATGCCCCCCCATGAAGTTTGACAGCCATCAGGTGCTCAACATCTGTGGTGCCTCATGAAGTTGCCTATGAGAATGCCTGGGGGGCTACGTTGCAGGATCTAAAACAGAAGATAGCTTGGCTTTGTTGAACGCTGTTTTGTTAGGTGTGCAATTCCATATGAGCTCTTCACAATTTGTCTGAAACGCTTTCAATCCTCAGTAGATGTCTCCACATCGACTGGCTGGTCTCGTACGTGGTGAAGATGAGCTGGACGGCCTTTCTGGCAGGTCACTCTTCGTCAGCGCTCTGAAACAAACCAGAGCATGACAGTAATGTGGGGGGAAAGCTGCCATTGCACTCAACAGGTGGTAGAACACGTTGCTCGCATTAAAGCGCAGCCTTCTGAGAGCGTCCTCTTAGTTTAGCTTATTTCCTGTAATTACTCAGAGGACGCGGGTCGAGGCCACATATACTGTCTTTGGCTTGCGTAATTGCACATCATTAATTGATGGCAGCTGTAGCTGCAATACATACAGTGGATGTGGATGATATGGGACCAATTACAACCTCTGTTGACAGGTTTTGTTCGACAGCCAGCTCCAGAGATAAAGCAGGCTTGGTTACTGAAGAGGCAACACAGATACACTAAGCAACTCCCTGCACTACATGGTTCAGTTTTTAAGGCCTTTGTTCTTCTTTCTCTAAATTAACTTTATGGGTTTCGTTTTAATAAAATATATTTAGTCCAAGCATACGCTCATTATGGGTCTGGAAAAGTGCCCTATAACATATTTTAGTATACATGGCAATACAATAAGAGTGTACAACAATCAGCCATAACATTAAAACTACTAGCCTAATATGACATAGGTCCCCACATTGCTGCCAAAACAGCTCTAAACTATCAAAGCATAAACACTGCAAGACATCGGAAGATGTCCTGTGATATCTGGCACCAAGACGGTAGCAGAAGATGCTTTAAGGGCTGTCCAGACAGGCTAGCCTTCACTCCCCACATGCGTCAGTGAGTTTACCAGTCGCTGGTTCACTGGTTGTCCTTCCTGACCACTGCATACTGGGACCTGCCTGATGTTTTGGAAAAAACATCTGACCCTGCAAATTGCCCTCCAGAGAACTGACTGTTTACTTGCTGCCTGATATGTAAATCCCACCTCTTGACAGATTCTGCCACTGTAGATGAAGATAAGCAATGTTTTCCACCCCACCTGTAATGTTACGGCTGATCAGTGCATGTGATCATAAAACCACTATATCATGATGTATGTCTGCCTGTACAGCCAGCTGCAGTTGTAAGTAGTGTTTCAGCCTGGGATGCTTTTTGTACAAGGCCAATCAGAACAAAGCTTATTTACATATATCAGTCTTCTTAACGGCACAGTAATGAAAAAAAGCCCACACAGCCTGGTTTGTTTAAAGGGAAGAAGATAGGCTGGAAAACATAATAAAATGAATTTCGACTGACTTTGGCACATAAATCCACCCAAATTTCATAAATGGGCTTCATTGACAAGGGGTATAAGACAAAAAGTAGGTATCTGGGATCTTTAAGAATTGTTACAATTGAGAACAGAAATTATGGCCCAGTGAGTGTTTATTTTAACTACTGGAGTGGCTGGCCAATGTGATACTGACTCTAAGTCATCTTTGTTCTAATATGCTTTCACTAAAACTACCGGAGTACAGAAGAAAAATATACAACAGAAATGTAATGTCATTTCAGACAGTATTATCAGTTATTATCTGACGTTTCTGACCTTTTGAAATCAGCACCAGTATGAACACGTTGAGATCGGTCAGGCCCAGTATTGACACAATCTGTTCCTATTAGGCCGTACAAGCAGTTCCCCGTCACTGAACTCGCAGGGTAATTTATTATTCTAATGAAAGCAGCTCCACACTCGCAGGTCACCCTGAGAAACTGTTCCCCAGACTCTTTTGAGCTGTTCTGACAGGGAAAACAAAAACATCAACGCAACACTGAGCAAAAAAAAAAAAAAAGAGAGAGAGAGAGAGAGAGACCAAGTCATACCTGTTTGTGAGTAAGTGATTCAAGATGTTGCGGTCAGAACTCTGGAGTGTAAGTCATTTCATTACTATCGGCAGCACAAAGGCTCTCTCTGTTTTTCTAAAAGAGAGAGAGAGAGAGAGTTGAATAATGACTTCTGGTGCTGCTTACTTTATCTCTTGGAGGTGGCACATCTCATTTGTACGCCCCGAGGCTGTACAAGGGGAAGGAGGCCTGATTTGGATTTTTTTCCCCAGCCCACATGACACAATGACAGCTAGCCTGAGGCCTAAAGTTCCCCTCTCGATGGACCCAGTACAGGAAATTACCCCAAATCCCTGCGAAAGCTCCACAGTTCATGCACATTTCACATGTACAATAGCGTCTGTTCACACCTTGTCCCTTTCACAATGTTCCCGGCGAGGCAGACACGCTACCGGATTGGCCGCTGGTTGCTGTGGGCGACAAAGGAAACACATGCACATGACTGCATGTTACCGGCTTGGACAAATCTGGACAAGTTTGCAGTGATGAGAATCACTTTCCATTCACATGCATCCACTGCATCCAAAAGCATGAAACCCTGAGAGAGACACGCACAGGTTGGCATTCTTACATGTCCAAAAGTATCCAGACACTCCTTCTAAGTGAAATGTAAACACAACCTGTGTAATCTCCTTAGAAAGGCACGGCCAAGACAGTCTGGAGCAGCCAAACATGAGTCGTAGGTCACCATGTCCAATCCCAGGCTTTGGCTTGAAGCCATACCAAACACCCTTTAGGCTGTGGAGCAGTGGAGCGTCCTTCTCTGGAGCGCTAACGCTCTATCATCATCTTTGGGATGAGTTGGAGTGACATATGTGGTCCAGAATGCAACATTAGTACCTGGCCGAATTTGATTGCATTTAACTTTGTGGGTGAATGCAATCAAATCCTCACAGAAGAAACCCAGCATCAAGTGTAAAGGCCTTCCACTGAGGAATAGAGACTGCTACTGCATCAAACAGTACAGACATACAGTGCAGGTTTGTGGGATATTTCCATTGATGTCTGTAAGAGTGTTGTTAAATAATGCCACAGCCACACCTATCCCAACTGGGAGCTTGACCTCAGGAACCAACAGGACGCATTTTGGCTTCTTTACTTTTTAAACAAAGGCTGTATTCATTCATTCATTCATTCATTCACTCATCCAAGGATTTGTCTACTTTGTGTGGACCAGTTATATATTCTTACAATGTCAAATTGTTCATCTTTCAGTATCTTAGAGACATTTTGTTTTCCATATCACACCAAATCACGTTTATCGTCACATCACATTAACACAGATGTAAAGGTGAGTCTTTGGTGGGTGCAGTGTGACTAACCTGTTGGTCACAGTCCCAGTAAGTATCATAATAACTAACTACATGGACACATATACACTTGCAAGGGTGGAAAATACCCTGTACATAATGCTGTAAGAAATTAAAAAACAATAAAGGTTTCATTATCATTATTATTATTATTATTATTATTATTATTATTATTATTGTTGTTCATAATATAATAATATAAAATAACATTCTTCTAGTTCCTTCATATTTGAATATTATTTTTAAAAGCATACAATTAAGTTCATTTCAATGCAGTACAAAAAAACAGTTTGCAGTAATTTGTGAGAAATTATTACTATATATTTATATTAGTCAATGCATCACGTGTTGTCTCACACATTAAAAAACAAAACATGATATACAAATTATGGTTGCCCTATTTGGTTGCCCATTTCATAATGATGTACGTGTGCAATCAAAATGATTTAAATGAGGTTTATTAGCAACATTTTCAACATTTCAGCTGTCTGTTAAAGTTTAAACATTTTAAGTAATAGAACAAGTGTTTTCTCCAAATTCAACACAAAACTCCACTTTTAATGTTGACTGTAGTTTCAGAATCACTCAACCCCTTCAGGACAAGCTTCTTTGGTGCTCAGTAGAGCACCCTTCTGATGTTAGGTCCTACTGCAAGCGTGATGCGTAACCACTCACTAGGTTCAGCCAGCGTTCCTGAGAATTTAGCCCATTCCTTATCAGCAGTGGCCTTCATAAAAAAATCACTAAAAATCATATTTGTGTTCTGCAACCGCCTTCTTCAAATCCCACCAAAGATTTTCTATGGGGTGTTAATGCTGCATTCATGTGCTAGCTGGAAGATCCTACTTTCCTCTTGTAAAATTGGAATTGAGAACCTGTCGCATTCAAGTGCTTTGTTGTCGGAGCGATGTGAAAAATGGCGGCTGATGTAACGTTGATAACTTGCACAGGACTAGCAAAGCAGAACGATAATGAGACTGTGTAGCTGGTCAGAGTGCCCATGCTAACCCCTGTCTACCACCCAAAGCTTCTACAATAAACACACGAGCACTGGAATTGGACCTTGTGTCCTGCGTTAATTAACATGGCACGGGCCGCTGGGTATGTCCTGTAGAAGGTGCTGGAATACCAGATCTGACCTCTGACAGCTCCACCTAAAAACCTGGGCAGGGCTTAAAGGATCTGCTGCTAACGTTTCAGTGCCAGATACCACAGAATGCCTTCAGCACAGCAGAAATACAACAGATTTACCTAAAAAATAAAATCTCTTTTAATTTTAACTTAGAAAATAAAACCTTTTGCTGTAAAGTTTTCATTTTGGAGATACATGCCATCTTTGGAGAGCTTTTTCTGCCCCAGAACAAACATACACACACACACACACGCACACTCACAGAGCTAAGTATTTTAGCAGGTGTAGCTTACAGCAGGCTCGCCACCCACATACACTTGCATTAATAAATACACACTGTGTCTATTCAATGGTATTTTTAACCACTGTAAATGATCACCTAAAGCACATGATTACTTTATGTTCTAATATCAGGCTCTGGATGATTCCGTGCCATAACTCAAGGAAGCCTGACACTTTTTTTTCCCCCCAATGTTATTGTTGGCAAACGAATCCGTCTCCTCCATTTGATCAGTCTGTCTGAACCCAGCCAAGACTTACTCACATCCAAGTACAACTCCATTACCTTCAGTTTACCCAACCAGGGCACAAATAACTCCCAATCGCTCTCATTTCCATCTCCTTTTGAATTCTCTGATCGCATAATAGCTGAAGTACATAATAGCTGCTGGAGCATTTCATATATATTTCACATATTATTGTGATTATGGCAAGATGTGGCGGCTTTTGTGCAGTACAGAGGAAGCCATGTTTGTGTGTGTGTCTTCTGTGATTCATTGCCTGTGTATGAAGCGTTTGAAGTGGTTATGGAGTGCCATGTTTGCTTTCATATTATTCTGCAAATGTCGCTCTTTTGTGGTTATCGGGCTGGTTTTCCTTCTTTGCCTTCTGTAGCTGTCTGAGTCTGTGATGTGGTCATGTCTGATTCGAATTTTCTGTTGTCATTGCATTAAGATGGATTTTGAAGAACCTGATTTTCTTGCTACCTGTCGTATTGTAGTGGGAAGTACAGTCAGTACAGTAGAATCGAGCTGTTTTCCATCAGCCGTAACTAGCCTACAATATATAATATGGCTGGGGTGGCTTTAACACTGGTGGATTTCTTTACAGTGGTGCTGATAGGAATCAGTGGTCTACAGCAAAAATACAGGCAAGCACTTACTATCCTGAATGACCTGTGAACCTACACTGCTTTGGGTGTAATATTGAGGATGGTAAAACAGTAGTAAATCAGTTTTCTTAGGAGACTATTGTACCTGTAAAACAATGTATCGGGACTCACACTCACACAGGCAGCACACTGATGACCATTTCCTACAATAGCTTTCTGTGATGAATCTCTGAGAGGTATTAAACTCAGATGTCAGTTTTAGTTTACCACCACTGTGAATACCAATACCACACCAAACTCTGAACAACTTTGATTACATTTTAACCATTCAACTGTACAGAGATTCTGAAAAGGTGAAACCTTGATGAAATGCCATTATGAGATTAATAGTATTAGTAGTATCTGAAAACAGATACCATTTATGGTATATACAGTCTCCCACTTGCTTTACACTAAAACAATAGGTTCTCTGGTTATCTCCTCTCTATATTTTTATTTTAGCTTAGTATATATTATATTATTATTTTTTTGTTTTGTTTTGCTATTTATTATTTTCATTTTGAGCTTGATCATTGTTGTTTCATGTGATCAGACAGTTATTATTATTAAACATTGTTATCAAACAAGTGGTAGTTGGGCCGTGTATGACTATGGATATAAATTCTTTACTATACTTTTATTTAATCTGATTTTGACTGAAATGCCTTTAAAATGTCGAGTTAATGACGAGTTAAAACACTGAAGAGGCCATGAGATTAAGATGTTCTTAAGAAATTATTTGAGAAATCTTTATTTTGTATTTATTGAGAACTGCATTTTAGAGCATTGCTCATCATATGAGCCTTCATGAGTTTTGTTTTTCTTTGCCGTCCCAGAACTGTTACAATACAATATGTTGCAACCTGGGTTTTTTGTTGTTTGTAAATTTACCTTGTGAACAGGGCAGTTTCTGTAAATGTGGACAAAGTATACGAATCCTACTCTTTGTAAACTAATATAAAAAAATAAAAGCCCTCTATATGTACAGTCTGGTATAGCATCTGGTCAGGGACACAATCTTTGTAATTTAGCCTCTGTACACCACCTCAGTGTATCTAAAAATGAGCAAGCTGTGACCAAAGTGAAAAACTCTCAGCTTTAAGGTTAACAGAATTAAGAAAATACTGAATTAGACAAATTACAGCCATTATTATACAGTTCTTCTCTTCTTTTCAAAGGCTTAAAAGCAACAGGACAGTTAACTGATATGCAGTTTAATAGCGTTTAATAGTGTGGCCCGTTACCTTGTCATTTCATGACAAATTAAGAAGATAAAAGGTCTGGAGTTGATACAAAGTGTTGCGTTTGAGTTTGGATCACAGGAATTATTAATACATGGTCCAAAAAGGTGTTGATGCAAGTGAAGCAAACCTATGAGAGAGGTAGCAGAAACTTTCGGAGTGGCAAAATCAACTGTTTAGTACATTCTTAAAAAGGAACTGGTGAGCTCAGCTACACCAAAACGCTTGGAAGACCTCGGAAGACAACTGAAGTAGATGAATTCAAAATCCTTTCCTCTGTGAAAACAAACCCTTCACAACATCTAGTCAAGAACACTCTTGAGGAGGTAGACATATGAGCAAGTCTACATTCAGGAGATGCATTCATGAAAGTTATTACAGGTGGTTTACTTCAAGATGCAAACCCACTGGTAACACTCAAGAAAAGAAAGGCCAGATTAAACTGCTAAAAAAAAACTTGCCTGCCCAGTTCTGGTACAGGATATGAAGCAGAGAAGGAAATTATAGATACTTAAGAATACATAAAAACAGTGCTGCAGTGAAATATATGTATCTCATTACAGTCCATCACTGTTGGGTTTGTATGTTTATCTAACGTGGCACCAACCTGGAACCTTTCTGGATTTTTTGGCCTTCTGGTCACAGGCGTCTGCAGTTTCTGAGTCTCTGCCTCTGCCTCTCACTTCCAATGTTCTTCACCTTGACCCTGTTAAGTATAGCCATATCCTAATAGTGGAATTACTCGATTGCATGTCTTTTAATGAACCGCAAAATGTATCCTGTCCATCTGTACAACACAATTAAGCCATTGTTCAATCTCCCCCGCTGCCCAAGCAAACTTCATAAGCCAAACATATGTAACCTTGCGTTCAATTACAGCCATTTGAGTGGCTCGTCAAGCTGCATTTAGCCAAGTGTAACTTAATGCTGGGTCATGTCTTTTTGATTTGTAGCAGTGCCATAAAACCTGCTGTGCCGCCATGCCAGCTTTTAAGAAGGCGTTTTTTGGATTGGATCGCCTATTCGAGGTCCATTCAGATGTACATAATATTGACGGCCTGAGATTTGCGTTGTTTGAATCTACAGATTGAAGTCCAGAGCCAGAGGCGGTGGAGAGGTGAGCCCAAACCAGCACAATGGGCCGTCTCTCTTCATATGGACGGCTAATGAGCACCAGGTGTGTGCGTGTGCAGAAGTGAGACCATACCTCAGCTATATGCATCACCACATGCTCACCTCTTCCTCTAGCTCCCTCTAGAGGCATCCAAGTGCAAATGTCCAAACTCAGGCGAAGTGACTGATGTACACACGCTGAATTTGCAGCCTGTGAATGAAAAAGTAGCATTTTTGCACATATTTCATAAGCTTTGGAGAGTCGCAGAGGCAGAACCTAATCGGCACGCTAGGTTTCAGTTGTCAGTTTTAGCCTCCTTCTTCTATTCACCAGGTTCCAGCAAGATTTTGTGAGTTTCCTTTGCATTCCATAGAGGTGAGCAGCCTGGAAATTTAACTGCCTGCAAAGAGTTCTTTTTTTTCCCCCTGT
Source organism: Salminus brasiliensis (assembly GCF_030463535.1). Taxonomy (NCBI): domain Eukaryota; kingdom Metazoa; phylum Chordata; class Actinopteri; order Characiformes; family Bryconidae; genus Salminus; species Salminus brasiliensis. The sequence continues at coordinate 27,895,357 of NC_132896.1, read as the reverse complement.
TGTAGTAATTGTGGGAAGTGATTATTGTACATACACTCTCTCCCTCTCCCACTTACTCACACACATACACACGCTGCCCCACACCGAAGTATACCACCACGTCAGGGGAAAACAGCAACCAGATGTGCCATTACCGGAGCAAACCTTACGTACACAGAGGTAAGACAGAAAAACGCTGTTAACTGTTGAGGGAGAGCATTTGTAATGTGGGTTGATGTGAAAATATTACAACAAAATAGTTCATCTTCAGGATCATCTCCAAATGCTAAATTACAACTGCTTCATCCCATATCCCTTATACTTCTCCAACCTCCTCCAATAGATTTTCAGGGATGGCCCATCCAGATCCAGTGACTTGGGAACAAGGGCCAATCCAGGCATTTTTAATATTGTGTATCGGCTTTTAAGAATCTAATCAACTTCCGATCCTTATGTTTGCTGTAGCAGATAGCCATCTAATGTCCTCTAGGCACCGTTAATAGACATGATCCTCAGCTGCTGCAGATGAATTTCTCATTTCTTTAAAAACTACTCTAGACATTTCATTTATGACATTACTTTGGTGAGCAAAACAAAAAAGAGCTCATTTTAACTAATAATTGATGATTGATAGCAATTCACCTGAGGTTTGCAAAAAAACACTAACATAACCATGCCATAAACACGTCATGACAGCGGTCACATGCTATCAGTAACATTCAGGCATTACTGCTTTTTCATTACAGTTATATACCAATTATTACAGATATCAGAAATAATAAGATAACACTGTCATATTTATGGCCTAGCAGGTTCACATATATTGTTAACAAATATCTATATAGGTCTGGCAGTTGAAGGTCAGTCATGAAAAGCTTACGTTGTGTCGCGTTGCTTTATGAACATGTGTTACCCACTTGTTCCTATACATAAGCCCATATATATGGTCAAAAGTTTGTGGGCACGGCTACTAAAAACTAGTCTGCCACCACCTTTGGTTGCAGTAACCATCTTATCACCTTTAGGGAAGGCTTTCCGATAGATTGTGGATCACTGCTGAGAAGATCTGATTGCAGTCAACCATAAGAGCATTAGTGAGATCAGGTACTAATGTCAGTAATTAATATTAGTTCTAATTAGTTCTAAATCATATATGCCGTTCAAAGAGGTCATCAAAAGGTACTGAATGGAGCTCCATCCCTCAGATCACACAGAGAATGCAGTTCCACTGCTCCACAGCCCAATGCTGGAGGGACCAAGCCCATACTTGATATTAGGCATGATGACCTTAGGCTCCAGCGTGTCCTGTGTGTGTGCTACTAAACACTGTCAGTAGGAGGTGCACCATAAAGTAGCTAAATTCACTCACTAGAAAAGGGGGTCCACAAACCGTTGGACATATAGTGCAGAAGGTACCTACTAAACTAGTGAGCCCAGGTTGTATCGTTTCCCTACAGAGGCAAGACATTTTTGCCCTGAAAATGTACAAAAACAAACACAGGCACACTCCTTGTTCTGGTCATCAAATGAAAACGAATGCAAGGTTGAGCCTTCTAGCTTTACTTGCACTCTGGAATACTAAAGCACAGTACTGAGTTGGCCTAAAAAGCTATTTCCTGAAGCAATCCCAGCGCACTTATTACCAATGGATAACTACCAGGCCTAAATAAGTTCCAGCACCATGAAATGTCAAATGCCTCCAGGTACCTTAAGGTACTTTGTATTGTCTCGAAAACAATCCCCGTAAAAAAATACTGGCGGCATACAGTACAGCACTTGAGCGCCTGCCATCCCACTGTGTAAATTTTAAGAACAGTTGTGACAGCCAGAACAGCGCCCGGTAAGGAGAGACTTCTCGACTCATGCCTCAAGGGGTATAGAGAAAGATCAAACAAACAAAACAAAAAAAGGAACGACAGACTGAGGAGGTTACTCTAATATGTCATATCTGCCATGTTGCACAAGCCATTTAGAGCAATGGTACAATTACGTTTAGCGTGTCTCTCCACACAGCGGTTTGATTCATTTAGGCTGAGCATGCCTTACAGGGACAGGGTGGATTGGGTTGCTGGGGTTGACTCATTTTGGCTTGGAGTTCCTTTCTTACATTCTTCCATATCTCCATCCCAATTTCAAGCTGCCTAGGGGCCTTTTTGCTTGACTTGGTGAAAGAAGACTTCTATAATAAATTACAATTTGCCTGTTTTTTCTATTCAGCGATCGTAATTAGATGTCCAAGCTGCTTTGACTTCGCAATTCACTTTCAGAAATGTAACGTTAAACAGCATAGAAGTTCGTCTGAATCAAAGCAGTGTATCAAAATTGCTTTAATTATAAGTCATACACCATGTTGTCAATATGTAACCAGGTTCCAGTGGTTTCAGCGATATGGTATTTATGACTTTGGGGAATGAATCGCAAACTGCCGACGCAAATTCACAGGTGCAGATGACACACATTGAATCACGGTACAGCGCATAAAAATGAACATTCACAGCTAGGTCTGTGATTGATTACCGCAAATATGGAGACATTTATGGAAACAAGCACAACACAGAAGGGCTATTATTTCATACCCCAAAGCGCTAGTTAATCTCAGCAGAGGGTAAATTACATATACTAACAGTTGTTCTGAATGAGCATAAATATGCATATTCTTTGCATTCTTGCAGATGGTGCATACACACACGCGAGCTAATTCGAACACCAGACCTTGCTCTGTGTTTCCAGGGTAGCTTCATGCTAAAGCCATTCAAAAATAGCGTGCTTGTTCTATAGTCTCTGGTGATATTTTAAGATGGTTGTTATGAGATGTCATAGTGGGGGTCCCAAAGTGGACGTGGAGGGGTACTTGTAAGCTGGGGCCACTTTGAACACAGGCAGTTCCCATGCAGACTCTCTGCGGTAAAGTGTGTTACTGGATGCGGACAGCATGGAGTCCTTCAAGCTACTGGAGAGTTGTCTACTGCAAAACAAGGGCACAGGAGAAAGCTCTGAGGTTACTTTATGTACACATACTACTGAAATACTGAAATGCTCATATTATATAACAGTGTTGTGAGGAGAAAATACCTCACAGTTGCACTTCGCACTGAGTGGCTACCAATAGTGCTCTGGCTTGTTGCCCTTTGTGGAACTGTTCCTAAAAATAGTCAGAAAACATGCAAAAACCTTGTAAATCCAAAATGGCAACTTTACAGGAGAAGGAAAACCCTTCTAAACTTTGAATGGGCATCAAAGTAAATATATTTTATTCCAAATAATTTTGGAGCATTTCTATTGGTTCATTCATTGTGAACTTTAAGCTTGTAGTGTATTTGTACCTATCCACTGTGTACTGTACCGTGAAATTTTGCTTCTAGATATCCATACTGATTTTTGTATTTAGCATTATTTTAAGCTGGAGGCATCTTTGTACTTACTAGCTAGCTAGGGCTATTCTGAGTGGACAACTAAGCAGTAGTGTAAGTTGCTCTGGATAAGAACATCTACAAAATGCCATAAAAATTAAATACTTGACATACATATATGGGTAAAAAAGGACCTGCCTTATTTAAATAGGGGAACAGAAAGGTGTCACATTTAACTTTGGGGGCTTAGTTAATAGTTAGATAACGTATGATGATATGAGAAGGTGACCAAAAGCATGATAAAAGGCTTGTGCTATGTTTAACCAGTTAAACTGCATAAACATGTGTGTGGGGCTCTTTTTACCGTATGCTAAAGTTGTGTCCCACAGCCCCCTCCTACACAACAGGCATACCCAGGCAGACGCAGAGACTGACAGAAAGCAAGAAAACAAGCAAAAAAGACTCACCTATCCGGCCATCTTTTGGAGGGCTGATGAGACAAAGTCTTGAAACACTTCCAGAAATTTCAGGCTATAGAGGACAGAAGGAATTTTCACACACTGGCTATTATTGGCGGACTTAAGTGTAGTTACACAATCACACAAATCCCACTAATAATAACTAACTAAAAGGTCAGCCCACAGACAAAACACAACTACTCTGGGGAAGTGGAAAAATAATATGACTCATTCTGCCATGATTCATATAGTTATATTTAATTATTTAATTTTTATTTAATTTTTAATTACATTAAAAATAGAGTAAACTTACTTTATGGGTAAACCCCCTGCTGTCAACATCCATGTTTTCAATCCTGGTGAATTGTAAAAAAAAATAAAAATAAATAAATAAAAGTATTTCAGATATATTTGGACTCCAGCCTATTCACTGTTTCTGAGTGGACAACTAAGATCTGTGGTTAAGAGTGTCTGCTGAATGCCATTAACGTCAAAGTAGTGAAAAAAAAGCTGCATATCAAACACTGGCACTAATGATTGACAGTGATTCATTTAGACAATTGTGTTTGTTTACATTTTACAAACACTCACCTTTTGCTTTTATGGTTGCTATTCACAATCAATATCAAACTAATTCAGCAGCGCCCCCTTGTGTTATTAACACTAGCTAATTCATTTTTACATCAAGTTAATTCATCAAGTGTGGGTTTAGGAATTCCTAATCAAATCCTAGGCGTGCACCCAAGGTAATCTTTATCATCATCACATGTCAGCCCATCCAGACCATTATGCTGTCACCCATACTCCACTTTCGCTCTGTGGTGGGCGCCTACTCCATAAAAGCTAAGCTTAACTAAACAACTATAGACTAATCGTGGACTATGATGAATGGAGGCAGGATATGCTGGGGTTTACATGGACAGGATCACCTCTCTGCCTTGCAGCGCAGAGTTGTTGTGATAGCAGCTCTGAAGCAGAAGGGGTCTGCATCTGCAGTGAGGCAGAGTAAAGCAGCAGAGACAACCCCCCTCGCCCATGTTAATGCTAAAGCAAACACTGTGCCACAGTCCCCATATGTCAACCATTTACGGTCATTCAGCCCGAGCAGATTGGGGCCAGGGGCTGGGGTGGGGGGTGGTGTTCTGCTGACTATTCAGAGAACACATTACAGCACATGCAACATTTACATGGAAGTCAGTAATAAATGTGCTTTAAATTAGTAATACAAAATACCTTTTTATTCATGATATGTAATTTAAAGCATGGCAGCTGTTATAATAGTTCATGTGTATATTAATGAGGACAAGGTAGAAGATTCATGTTACTCACAGGCTTGTGGTGGATTGATACTGGTTCCAAGACATTGGGGAGGAGTAGGGAATTTTTGCCACTGAGGACAGCGTGGACGCTGTTGTAGAAGAGCAGGGAAAACGCACTTAAATAAAACCTAAAGGGGTTGTCTAATTAAAGCCTTTGTCGAATGATGGACACTATGGTATAATACAAATGACTCAGCAGCTCCCTCTTGTGACAGACAAGAGTTGCTGTCAATGTGCCCCCTACACAATATGGACAAAATTATTGGGACACCTGCTCATTCATTGCTTCTTCTTAAATCAAGGGTTTAAAAAAAGAGAGTTGGACTAAGTGTCTCTACTGTCCAGGGAAGGCTTTGTATTAGATTCTGAAACATTATTGTGTGGATTTGATAGCACTGAAATTATTGGGCACCATCATTTCACAGAACACAGTTCCTCTGCTCCAAGGCTCAAAGCTGGAGTGGGGCTTGATACCCTTCTAGTCCACGCCTGGCTAATTATATTATTTTCTGTTAAAATCTAAATGAATGCTCAATATTTCTTTTTCTTCTTGTTCAGTCTCTCCAACCTAGACAGGTCAGCATGTTCTGCTACGGCAGGCACAGTGGGTAACATGGTTAAATTGAATTTCTAACTCCATATCCAAGTCATTTCTCTAATAAGTGTAACAAACTGGCTAAACACTATGCTTCACTTTACCTGGTTTGAAATGAGTTGATGCATGCACCTCCCTGTTAGACTGGGATCCCAACCTGGAACTGCTGAGATGTATAAAGTACAGTTTTAAAAATACAGATCTGTAAGGGGGTATCTGTTTACACAAGTTTTTTTCTGCATCTTTTTCACCTAAAATGTCCCCATTGCAGTTAAAAACTCAAATTCAAAAAAATAAGCTCAAGATCCCTGTAATGCAATGTTTTGAGTAGAATTTTTAATTACAGATATCAAATATGATCATTTAACTAGTAATTTCAGACCTATTTAAAATGACAACATTATTCGTAATGTGATTTGGTCATATGTTAGCACTGATTTACATGGAATCTCACTCTCTCTTATCTAGACGTACATTTTTAATGTAAGGCAATGTATTGTAATCCAGATCTAGCTACAGATATCTACACTGCCATTCAAGCATTTGTAATATAAATACATGTTCTATCTATCCTTACACTGACAACTGAAGGTAGACATACCTTTGATGCTGAAGAGTTACTTCTAACTTTGATATGTAGGCATTCTGTTCTGTAATTTTTCTGTGAAAAATACATAAGCAGTTACCAAATGAACTGGACAGCTAGAAAAACTAGGAAAGTTAGAATTGAGCTCATGTACGTGGACATGTTCCAAGTCTTACTTTGACATTTGGTGCATTTCATGTTGCATTTTAGTTACAGTCTCCTTCATGTTTTCATTCTGTAAAAGCAAAAGAAACATTCAGACATCTGTTTTTATATTCGGTCTATAAAAGCAAATTATATCCAACACATTTCAGGGATTTGAGTCCTGGAAATAAAGACTCGCCTTTTGCCGATAGTGAGTTAGTAACCTTTTCTGGTGTCTTGCCTGGAACTGCAAAACCTAAATAGGTGGAACAGTGTTTATTAGAATCCAGTGAAAAGAGAAGGGTAGCTAAAAGTAAGGAGTAGTTTAAAGTAGGGCATGCCTACTGTTACTGTCACCTTGTTTATTTCTGAGAGGTATCTGGTAGCAATTGTGTTGATGTCTGAGAAGAGTGCCTTGACCTCTGAGCTGCTCTGAAATAAAATGGATATAAAAATAATAATTATACAGGTTGTATCTATTGGCATTAGGGTTTCCATAATACCAAATGTTTATACAACTAGATAAGCAACACCACAACGTTCAACAACAAATTAACCTGTGGAAATGCTTAAAAAACACTCATCATTGTCTAAACATTTGGGTACTGATTACGTTTAGTCTTGGGCTTCGCTGCAGTGTCACTGGCAAACCGCTATTAGAACTAGACTTAACCATAACCTGGGTCTGTGAAACTGCAGTACTACAGAAGTACTGAACTTTCAATATGAGCAGTATGAGCTGAGCAGTGGTGGCTCAGCGGTTATAGCACAGGGTTATCGATAACAAGGTTGTGGGTTCGATAACGGGCTCGGCAAGCTGCCAGCTGCCCTCTCTGCTCCCTGGGCGCTGGAGTTGGCTGCCCACCGCTCTGGGTGTGTGTGTGTACTCACTGCCCCTAGTTCACTAGTGTGTGTGTGTGTGTGTGTGTGTGTTCACTACCACAGATGGGTTAAATGCGGAGGACACATTTCTCTGTACAGTGACAAATACATGCACCTTTAATATTCTGTGCATCTAAATTTGCAGGCCAGAAATGTCTTACCTTGTCTGAGAGTGGGGACAGCTGACATTTTGCTTGGCAGATCAGACACTCGCCTTCTTTGCCTAAAAGCAATGACCAAACTGAGACCAATCCACAACCACAACCACAAAACAAAGATTGCAGTACAACAGTAAACCAACCACTAGATGGCTGAATACCCCAACACTTGATGATCTCCTCCAGTCTGAGATCATATTCCTTGAGGAGGGGGGCAGATTTTACAAGACTGCAGATGCAAATACACTGTCATGCTGCAGTCCAACTCAGTTCAATAATAGTTCAATAATAATTAGAATATATCATCCAGAGATGGGGTTTCATCTGAGAACAATGTGGGTGTGCATTTCTAAGAGGTTTCATTGCCATGTATTAATGTGTGTTCTGCACAGATTAGCAAAGCAGTGGGTGGGTCAGAGCAAGCTGGGCTTCTGGCTTGCTTCCTTGCTTGCTTCCTTGCTGAATTTCTCAGGCGTGCAAATGCATCCTAATGCTACCTGCCACAATACATGCATGACAGCTGATGGCTGGAAATGGGAGTACTGTCTGATAAAACGTCGTGGTGCGTTAATTTAACGTTAGCTAGCTAGCTACCTTTTTGAAAGCACACGTTGCAAACGACATGGCCACAGTTTGTCACGGCCAGTTGTCGGTCAGGTCCTGGAGACTTAAAGCACGAGTTGCAGCAAATCCAGTGGGACATAATCTGCGAGGTTTAAGGAGTTTTACAGCACATCATTCATGCAAAATGACGAATTCATTACAAATTAGCTAGCAAACCTGCCGAAGGAGTGTCGAAGTCCCCTTCGTATGTTGCTAGCTAGCTATCGATGTCTAGCTCGTATATATAGCTAGTAGCTAGCTATAGGCAAAACGCTAGCTAAGTCTATGAAGCGCAACGTGACGATCATTTCAACGTACAATATAGCTAGCTGGTTATATGAATAAAATTATTAGACAGTATATAAGAAATTGGCTCGCTACCTCAACAGTAATAAAGCCACGAGTTAACTAGCTAGCTAGGCTAACTAGCCTAAACCCATGTTGGACAGCTAGCTAGCTAGCTATGTTAGCTATAGCTAGCTCGGCGCTTAAGACTTGAAAAGTGGTCGATTTTTATAACAGTGATGTTTTACTAGAGTCTAAACGACAGTTTTATCACAGATAACGTTTAAAAAACAACCATTATCCATCTGTTCTGCCTATTTTTGTTAGCTAGCTAGCTAACCTGCTGTCAAATGTCACGTTGCTGTGCGTACCGTTTAGGATGTTAGCTTAGCTTGTTAGCTTAGCGTTAGCTGGTTGCAGTAGAGGATCAGCTATAGCTAGCTACTTTCCGGCCATGCGATCTTGCTTTTGAGCCATTTCATCAACACTGTCCCAGATATCTGAATTAATTAAGGTGTTTTGGAAATGCTGGTGATAATATTTCATTAGTTTTTAGAGGGATGGGAGTCTACAGTGTGTGTGCAGTGAGGGCTAGTTAGGCTAATGCAGGTTACAGCTACCCTACTCACTAGTATTACACACTTCTGCTACTATAAGCCTCTAACAAACAACAAAAAAACCCATATTCTCTTTATATACATTAAAAAATAATTAAACAAATATATATACACATATAAAATATGACCTTTTTCAATATTTTGATACTGTAAAATATCAAATCCATATGTGCATCACAGATGCACATATGGATTTGATATTTTACAGTATCAAAATATTGAAAAAGGTCATATTTTATATGTGTATATTTTCTATAATGTTTTTAATGAACGTGGGTCTGATTGAAACAATATACGGCAGGTTAAATAGCTATTGAACACATTACCAATTTTCTAAATAGATATATTTCTCAAGGTGCTACTGACATGAAAGACTACAAAATATTACAACAGAATAAAAACAAAAACATCAACATACATATAACAGAACTATTTTATGATTATTATGATGGAAATAATATATATATGGTGCCTATCCCAACTTGAAAATGCAGCAAAGACCAGGTATTTATTTTGGTAGTTGGTTTGGTTTCACATTAGCTGTGATGCTCATTAAAGTCTTGCTGGTCTAAGATAGTGAAAGTGTACAGCATGGTGGTCACCTGGTTAGAGTTAGTTTAGCCAGTAGAACAGTTTGGACAGGCTGGCCGTGATGGTTGACCAGTTTGTTTAAACTTCATGTCATGTCATGTTGGTAGACCAGCTTGCTCACTGCTGGAAGACCAGGTAAACCATCAGCTTCAAGCAAAGCAATCCATCTACCAGCTGGGTAGCAGGATTAGCAGGGTATTGGGTCGTCATGTCAGACGAAGTCAAGCAATAAGAATTAGTGAGGGTTATCGTAGTCATATTCACAGCTTGTTTGAGCATGATATTTAATTACATTTATTTATATGGCGCTTTTCACAACAAATGTTGTCCAAAAGCATCTTTACAGAGATATGGGTTCGAGCAAGCCAGTGGCAACAGTGGCAAGAAAAAATTCCCACAGATCAAGAGGAAGAAACCTTGAGAGGACCCGAGACTCAAAAGGGGAACCCATCCTCCTCTGGCCGACACGTGGTAGGACAATCTAATTATCAATGATAGATTATTAAAGCAGGGGGTCTTGAGAAGGAAGGTCCAAGACTGGAGTGCTGGAGGCTGTTTTTTGAGGACTGGTAGTAAAAAAAAAACCAAATATGTCATATGGCACTTATAGCAAATGATAACACGCATTCCTCATATCATCACATAGTGCTCTGATACAGACATTATCTTTCTACAGTGTGTTCTTGAAGTAAATCGCTCTGGTCATGTGTTTTTACAGTAACAGGACTTTATTATGTCATTAATTTAAGTGAATATATGAGTGTACACAATAGTAATTAGTGTAATTAAGCTGACTAACAGTGTTGACATCAGGCAGGCTGAAGCAGTTAAACCAACTTCTTCTCAATCAGAAAGTTTTTCAGGTTTCGTATTTGCCAGAAGCCAACGGTGAGCAGTATGGAAGTCTGGATGACTGCCCACCACAAAACACTTCCGTTTGTGTTTTCGCTCATCTCACGAAACGTTTCCTCTCGTTCCTGCAAATACCAGCACAGTAAACAGTTCAAAACTGCATCTAATTACTCAGTAAGGCAGTGCAGATTTGGAAACATGGTCCGAATTACACTAATCCTTGTTTCTGTGAGGCCGAGCAGTTTATTATTATGAACATTTTCTGGCTCCAGATGCATCCTCACCCGTTGGAAGTCTTGCTGCTTGCTAATGTACTGGATCTGGTCGATGAGGTGCTGCATCCTGTACTCCATCGTCTTAATTGTTTCTTTTGCCTTTTCAGCGCTGGGATCAATGGTATGCTCTCCCATCTGGATGTCTAGATGCACTTTCTGCTCATTAGGATTAAAGACAAAGTACTGTTAATGCATTTCACTGTGCAGAGAGACATGGCCTAATCACGTAGCTTCTGAATGTAACGCTGGGTCCCATTTCAATGTTGTGTTAAAAATCCCCTCACCAACTTCGTCATCCATCAGACGCACTGTATGTCACACCTATGTTACACAAGTGTTTGCTCACAACACAAAGGGATAAGTCTAGGATTTGGAATGACATTAGTGAGGGTGAAGACCAACACATGCCCCCTCCGTCACGTGTGCAGCCAGCCAACATCTCTTTTTAGAACTGCTGCTGATGCAACATCACCTGGCAACCGACACGGCTGGAGGGAAGCGCCGTATACCCGGCTCCGATGCATCAGCCTGCAGACGCCAGTGGCGGCCAGCACCGCAATGAAGTGATCTACCCACCCTAGATAGAGCAAGGCCAACTGTGCTCTTCTCGGGGCCCTGGCTGCTGATGGCTAGCAGCATGACCGGGTTTCGAATCAGCGATCCACTGTTGTTGTTGTTTTTTTGTTTTTTTATTGATGTTAGCTTTGCTGTGCTTAGCATTTAACTCGCTAACTTACAAGCTAGCAAAGTAAAGTGATGAACAGTTTTGACCACCATTTTTATTCAGGTTCGGAAATGCGTCAGGTCACAATGAATTATGGGCAAGTTCTGCTTCTGATATCTTTGCTTGAGTTCACTCAGTCCTTACATACTTTCTGATGGTTGGTATAACCAAGTTGGTATAACTAACTTTAGTTTACCTAATAAACTAAAGATAAAATGTGCATGCCATCAATGATCTTGCAGATATTTATTGGTATTAACTCTGGGATTTATACCATTACGGACATTTTTATACAGCACAGAAATCACACCAATATTATTTTAATATTGAAGGCTAGTTAGAGTAATGCATAGCTTTTACTCAGTACTACACGCTTCTGCTATTATAAGACCCTAAGTAAACAACAAAAAGCTGTGTTATCTTTATATACATAATAAAATGTATATATATATATATATATATATATATATATATATATATATATATATATAAACAAAAATATATTTTTTATTATTTTGGAAAAGCATGCCAATATAGTACATGTACACCACTATAAGACAAATATTGTATGTGTATACCCTGTGACCTGTTATCTGACTCTCTTTTATAGCAAATAGTACAACTAGCCCCTTAGTCTGTTCCAGTGCTACAGTAACTTCATGTTTTACTCACACCACTTTCAGGTAAATCGTTAGGAAGTGTGTTGATGTGTAGTAGAGATGTTTGAGGTTGCTCGTATGAAAAACTAAATGGAAATGTGCCAAATTTCCCGCTATTTTAAGTTTCCATTTTCTACATCCTGATTTTGTCTTCTGAATCTTTTACACAAACTCAAGAATGATGTTCTACTTGGTGACCTACACCAAGGTACAAGTTAGCATGAACAGACTGTCCCAGTGCACCCCAGTCTACACTCTTGCATTGAAATACACTCTGGGTCACAGTGGGAAGCACTCACTTAACTGACTTTAACACACACCAACTTTGCCCAACCTAGTGCTTCACTCACCAGCCGTTCGCCAGCGAACACAGAGAATCTGGTGGAGTTTGATTTCACGCACAGGAAATGTTGACCGGAAGCATGAGATGTGAAGGTGAATTTCCCATATCTGCCAAAGCGTTTCATGAGCAGTACCTGCATATAATAAACAAAGGAAAGCTCTTCTTCTGAGTTAGATAGCATGTGGTTAGATTGCATAAACCAATATAAAACATACACAGTGAGGGAATGGGCTTCTATTTCTCCAACCTCATTGTTAGGGTCTTTTACAGTGACAGTTAAACCGAGGTGTGGAGAGTTGTCCTGCTTTCTTTGATCCCAGTGCTCCACAAAGAAATACCCTGGAGAGAAGAAAGTAGTCAGTAGCTGAGGGTAGAAACTTTGTCACTATGGAAGAGTTGTTCCTCAGAGAATGTGAACAATCGCAATGTTACTGTTTCATTGGTGATAAGTAGAAATGGTATTAGACACATATGGCACCGCCAGACTTCTATACAAACTTAGCCCCACCAGTTTGTACAGACGTCCCTGTAGTTACTGAGTAATACACCTTACTGTGTAATAAGCCTTTCTGCATTAGGGGTTAATTAAGCATCTCCTACAACATCCCAGCAAATCCACAACAAAACATACAAAAATACACAACATCAACATCCACACATGGAAAATCCAGCCTTTGCCTCACCTGTGACAAGGATGTCCTCTGGAATCTCCTCAATAATACACTTTTCCCTCTGTTCCAACAAATCAAAGTACATTGCCGACGCCAAACTAACAAAGCATGCAACCAGGAGGCAACCCCAGCTTGAATTCATTGTAGTAACTTTCGATTTTGTCGAATTTGAGTAATGTTATGAAAAGTACCAGATGGCTATCTACAGGAGTTGTAAGTGCAGTCCAGTGTGTGAAATGTCCACCTGGACGTTTTGGTGTGCTGCTCTGTGCTCAAACAAAGTTTAGAAGAAAAGCATGTGATAAGACGGCCGCAAGTGCTCAGCCATGTTGACAAAGAAACCTAAATAGTTAACCTATTAATTGTTCTGCCTCTTAGCAGCCCCTGCGTTGTAACTTGCTGTTGGGGCAGTTCAGCCGTCGTTTCAGTGATGAATGTCAGGTATGATACTGTATGTTTAATGACAAAACTTAAGGTTCATGAAGTGTGCTTCTTTAGTTTTGCACTGGAGCAACGAGGATAATAAGCTGAGCAATGAAGCTTATGGGTTTTATACCCAGGGCCATTTTCGAACCTTTTGAGGCTCACCTGTAGCAAATGGGGTCTTTAATCACTGCAATCACTGAAACAGAAATTTAACAGGTGTGATATCTGCTAGAAGAAACATGACAATTATTCATATACAGAACTAGAAAAATGCATTTCCTAAAAACCCCCAAAAACACAGGTTACTATAAACTGTTACTAATGGTTGCCAATGGTTGCTAGGTGGTTGCTACAGAATTCCAGGTGCTTGCTATGGGGTTGTTAGATGGTGGCAGGGATGTTGTTTGATGATTTAAGTATGGTGCCATAATTAATTGCAAACTGTTTTAGATGATGTGATCATATTAAGCAGTTGCTATGGGATTGCCAGGTGATTGCTGAGAGTTTGCTGGGTAGTTGCGTGGTGGTTGTTAGGTGGTTGCTACAGGATTACAGGTGGTTGCAATGCTGTTGGTAGATGGTTTATTTTGTGGTACCATAATGTAGTGTGTTTTAGTTGATGTGCATCATTTCAAATGGTTGGTATGGGGTTGCCAGGTGGTTGCTGTGGGTTTGCTAGGAAGTCACTTGGTGGCTGTAAGGTGGTTGCTACAGAATTCAGGTGGTTGTAAATGGTGTTGCAAGATAGTTTAACTATGTTATCATTATTAATTTCAAAGTGTGCATAATTTTAAGCAGTTGCTATTTAAACAGTTGCCAGGCTATGGGTTTACTATGTAGTTGCTTTATTATGGTACCATAATTAATAAAAATGTCAGGTTTTAATAAGAGGCAGCAGTCTTATTTTATTCATCATATCTTTAAAACTGCCAATATTACTTAAATATATAAAATAAATAAATAAATGTGTGGCAGGGTCCACCGTGGCTTAGGAATCCTAAGCAACTGCATTAAATTACTATTGCTATTTGATGTATATATATATATATATATTCACAGAAAAATCATTGCCAGTCCAAGTTGGAGTTTGGCCACAAAATTTTAAGATACACGGAGCAGCACTCATATCATAAACTCTCAATGAGCCTACACGTTGTGATTTTACGCTGTATTTGATTTAGTGTGTTATTGGTCTGAGCACCTTCACAGCTCATGGTAAAGGCCACAGTGCTGTCATTTCATGCTCGGTGTGCTGTATGAAGGGTGAACAAAAATCCATGGGAGACCACAAACATCAGCCCATTAAGTCTAACATTATGCACTGTATTCAAAGACAGTCAGCTCATGCCCGTGCACAGGTACTAAAGGACGTACATGGTGTTAAGGTGACTTTATGGCATTTACTAGTAATATAATTAATGAGTGATTTTGGCCAGAGGAGGATGGGTCCTGTCAGCTTTGAGGGAGTTTTCCTTGCTCTCTTTGGGTTACATATTTAATTGTTTAATTTCTTTTGGTCTTATTTCTAGAATTTTGTGAAGCTGCTCTGCAAACTCTGCTGTGCCTGTTAGCATCTCAGATATCCTGTTCCGACCTCAGTCACCAAACATGTCTAGAGTACAATGTAGTGTAGATCACCCACGTTGACAGGAAACAGTTTATTTGTTCATATTTACAGCTTATATGTACAATGTATTGCAATGAATGTACAAACATTAACAACACATACAGCTTGTGATAGACACATTATACACAGCACATTACGATTCTACCCTTTATCTGTGTTATGTATCTGATTTCATACTGGATTGTGTCTGGTCAGTCATTCCACATGAGGGCATCAGTTTATAGCTTAGCTAATGCTGCTTTTCTTACAGTACTGGAGGGAAGGTAATGCTGCATGGAGCAAAAACTACTGGGCACTACTGGGCTGTCTGGGCATCTTCATTTTGGCTTAAGTGTGTCGCTTACCTTTGGCTTATGATGCCTAGTGTGCCTGCCAGCGTGCATTATGAACTTATTGGCTTTCCCGACTCAAAGGACCAAAGCTGTGACTGTATGGAACTTTATACTGTATGGAATGCTTCGGTTCGTTTGGAAATAGCGGTCTGGAGGTTACTGTAAACAGTTTGAAAATTGGGATTCTGGTTACAAGCCCGTTTCTCAGTCTGTAGTCCAAACCACATTGTGCTGGTTACGTTGAGACGCCAACGTTGAGAGAAAAACGTGAAGATGGATCAATTAGGCCTCATTTAGCAGGTCCTCACACACAGTTGTCAGGGATACAGGCCTTATCCTCCTCCAGCGGAGGGCAGGCAGCGCCGTTGTTGGCAGGCTGTATGTGAATGTACCGGGTCCGATGTCTCACTCCTTTCTCACCGCACTGACCCTTGCACAGACCCCAAGATGACCAGGCAGACACCTCACAGTCGAGAGGGGTGTCTGAGGACAGACACAGTGAACACAGTGAAGAAAGTGTTAAAAACATGTGTGGGAGGAGTGTGGAAATGTGTGATATCAAGAAATTGTGACTCATAACTAAACATTTTAGCTATCTGAGCCAATAAGCAGAAACCAGTACACCTTTGCAGTACAATTATAGTTTTATGGAACTAATAAGTAGGTCAGACATTATTTTCAGAGTGTCTGAATCAGACGCGAAATTCAAGCATGATTTTGAGGGCATTATAATCGTAATAAAACAAACCCAAAAAGGTTTGAAACTAAGGGTCAAATGACCGTTTCAGACGTATTGATGAAATCTGACAAAAACCTCATGAATATTTTGTAGCGTTCAGCTCAAAAATGATAAAATATGTGATTTTTCAGCTTGTCCTGGCTACTGCGCTTAAACTGATTTCCACAGCAATGGGACTTTATCTATCAACCGACGCAGTGTTGAGCTTTACGAGAACTACCATTCAGCTGAATGTGGACCAAATTGCATTGTGAGTCAAGTAATTAAGCAACAGACAGTGGAACGAAATGGAGCCGATGACATTTACTTACATATGCCATAATAAGTGAGAGCAATTATTAATAAAAATAATAATAATAATAAGCAATTATTATATTATTAGATATGTTATGTAATATGGTATTAAAAAGGAAAAATCCGCTCTGGAGACTCTGAATCATGACTGTAGGAGGCGAATATGCATAATTACAACTATTGTAGAAATTCCATTTTTTATTTTGGCTGGAGTTCACCCTTTAATCTACAGACGTTTATCCACATTTGTAGAGCGTGTTTACTTTGCAATTGCTAAAAAAGAGGTCCTCTAAATGTCTCCCACATGTTGCTGGAAAAAAAAAATAATCCTAGATATCCTTCTCATTGAGCTCGACTGGAAATCCTCTCTTTCTGCGGGCTCTTCTACAAGTCACGACCTTGTAAAATGTTAATCTCTATCACAGATTGAAGTAGGAAAGCAGAGGGATGGATGGAACATGGAAATAAAAGGATGGCTGGAGTTGACATTGCATTTTGTTTCCATGACAAACACATCCTGACAGCTGAGTGGCAGAAAGCCTCCTAAAGGGCTGGCCTACATAATCCATGTTTGGGGTTTGTTGTTTTGGTCACCATGGGGACGGATGAACAGTTTTTCTGGCACAATTTGCTACAAGCCTACATTAGATTTGATTGCCATAAATTTTCTCGAAGGATTTTCAGAGGCTTTTAGACTATATATGAGTCAGTCTGAGATAGCAGAGGTGCTATCAATGTAGTTTAGTATTAAAACTGTTGTTTTCTGTCAGTTCTAATCAATTCCTGATTAGACTGTATGCACTGCACAGAATCACACAATCAGACATGGTTATATAATAATACTATAGAACTTACTTATAAGAGACTCGTCAATTTCATTGCCAGTGGGGATCTGGTTGGACTGCGTGGGCTCAATGGGCAGACTAAAGATCTGATTGTTCTTGATCTTGGTGAGTGTGACCTTGGCAATCGGGGGAAGATGTTTCAATCGAGGATAGTAGAAAGAGTTAGCTGGGTGGCTTGGAAATGATGATGTGATCTGAGAAAGAAGAACACAAGAAAAGAATACATTTTGAATAAATACTAAAGACCACCAACTAAACCTTTAGCCCAAATGTTGGAGGTCAGTCAGGTCGGCTTGTCTTGATTACCTGTGTGACTTTATCTTGGGGAATTGTCTCAAAGTTGGGTGAAGAAAAAGTGAAGCCACTGTCAGTGCCAGCGTCGTAGGGAAACAGGTCAAGGCTTATGTTTTCTTTCCAGTGGTCTCCTTCGCACAGATTTAGACTGTCTACCCCAACAAACCAGTCAGGGCTTGGCACAAGCCGCATTATAAAGGACAACTGTAAAATGAGCACAGTGTTAGCGTTCTGTTGAGTTTGCAGTCTATATGTAACCTGAAATTGCCTGTGGCTCATGTGTGTTGGCACTTGGACCCAGGGCCCTTTTTCCTGGGAAAGGTTGATTATTGTAATGAATGGGTGCTGTTTACTTGTATTTTATATGCTCTAAAGGGTTTATAAACTATTTTTTTAATGCTTGTAAAGTAGTGCTTAGGACTTTGCATATAGCAGGGGTCACTAGTCTTATCTTATTCATTCCTTCTGGCAAGAAAACCAGCAGCCACTCCGGCCCTCTGTGGACATTGCTGACCCTTGGTATAGAGATTTGGTTTGATTTTGAAAGGTAATAAAGTTTAGCTTACTGCAAACAACTTGCTTGCATCACTCAGGTGCCAAAAAGAGAGCTTTAGAGCGATGCATAGAACATAATGCTCCCTGTCTTGCACATTTCTGTTTTCCTGGCTGTAATGCAATCTTCTTAACTTAGGAAGGACGTGTTCATTGTTAAACAGGTGTGTTCAATAGGAATTGTTGTATTTCAGTACCAGGATTGGGAAGCACCACCACAAAAGAACCCCTTTCAGTGCCCTAAAGCAGTGATTATCAAATCTTTAGACATCTGCCAGATAGTCCAAATATTTGCTCAACTCAACTTGCAACACCAATGTCCTAAAGAGGCTGTGTGTGAGTGTAAAGAGAACCTTCTTAATAACTTAATATATATATAAAAGCCAAGAACCATGTTTAAGCCAAGAACCATTGAGGAACGTTTTTGACTCTAGAAGGACAAGATTTGCCATAAACTACAAGGTTGCTGAATTTAAATACAGGTTATCTACTGAAGCAAGTCTGAACCACAAGGCAAAAATGTCTCATTCTATATGTCATCATCACATTGCACAGAGTGCTACACTTACAAAAGAGTGCCTTGCATAGACCTCAAACTCTGTGGTCGTCTGGCCTGTCCCTCCGAGCACAGCTGGTGTGGAGAAGAGGCCGTAGACACTTTGGATGCGCTCCCCAGCAGCCTCCACCTCCTTAATCAGAGTCCAAGCCTCTCCTTTCTCTGAGAACTCTCTCACCCCGTTACTGGCGTATTCGTTCTGTTGCCAGATGTGATAGTCTGAGCTGTGAGTTACCCCTAGAGAATGAGTAGCAGATTTCATCATTGTTGCCATAGTAACACGTTGTGTTTAACAGTAAATATTCAGCATTCAACCTGATCATTTGCAACTCTGAGTGTTGATCCGTTCAGGCAACTTTTTTGCATTTATGGTATGAGTATTACAACTTTTTCATAACTAAGCAGAATGCATTTCGATGAGGGATGCCATAGATTAACCATGTTTGGTTTCATAAAGAACTGTGTTTTGATACAGGTGTAATGTAGAGGTAGAATTTAGGTTCTTAGGCTCTTATAAACATGCTTCCAAAATGGAACCAGAAGTGGTACCTCTATGGCATCACTCACTCACCTTTATTTAAATCTATTTTTTACTTATTTATAATTTTACCCCATTTTCTACTCAATTTGGAAGGCCCAATCACCATCTGACACGTGTGGCTCCTAGCGTACCATAGACCCACCCAGAGAAAGCATGGTCAGTTGTGCTCTCTCTGACTCTGGCTGCTGATGGCAAACAGTATGACCCAGGATTCAAACCAGCAATCCTCGGATCATAGTGGCAGCACCCTGGTTCACAAGCCTAGTCCTTGCTGTCAAAGCCATTCCACTCACCCACTAGCGGAGACCACTGAGCAGGGGGCCTGTAAACGGGGAACTGCTTGGGGAAAGCAGTCTGGCTCCACTTGCCCGTAAACGTCAGGCTGTATTTAGCTGTGGACGGTGCGGAGCAAACAGAGTCCACGCTCACAGGCATGGCGCCGATTCCACCCAGCAGGCTCAGCGTCAGAGTGAACCACTGCAGAACATGGCTTTGAGATGCCGATTTCACCTTCTCCATGTTAGCTCTCTGAGAAGACAGGGACACAGGGATAGCAGGCATTATTGGATACTGGATGGCACACTGGTCTGAGACTTGCAGACTTGCAGATCTGGTTCTGTGTGTCAAGAAAGAACGAGCGTCTAGTCCAAACATGTGAAGAAGTTGTGACCAGGTCTTTGGACTTTAAGTGGCCATGTGACACGTTTACTAATGAGGAAGGAATGTGGGTCTGTTTAACCAATTCTCAGAACCATAAAACCATGGTTTTGTAGTAAATGATTGTGACTATTATGCACAAAGCCACCAGAGAAATGCACTGGTGCTTATGTACAGGTTCTCTCTTGTGTAAACATTTTGAAAAACATTTTAAGTAAAAAGGGTTATATATAGTACTGGATATAATGTTTTTGACAATAATGGAACCTTTTTCGGTGATATATAGAACCAATTTTAAATGGTTCAAAAGGGAACCATCAACAAGAGTTTTTTTCTTGAATATGAAGAACTGTTTTACCAGGCAAGGAATTATTTAAGCATCCACCCATGTTCTGAGTTATCATGGTTTATTTAGAACCACTGCCTTTACTAATAAACGCTTTTTGTTTTTAAGGGTGTATAGTACTAAAAAGCGTTCTTTGACAGTAGTGGAAGCTTTTTGAATCTTTTATGAACAATTTAAATAGGGGAAGAATCAATTAAGCATCCACAGATTAACTATTTAACCAGGCAAATAACTAATTAAACATCTCATTTGTTCTATGTGTTCACATGGTTTTACATAGAACCATTGTTTTTACTAATAAACCTGTATAGAACCTGTACAGTTTTTAGGGTGTATAGTACTAAAAATTTGTCTTTGACTTGTAACAGTAGTTGACCATTTTACGCAACATAAAAGTCTGTTTATTTAAAATAAGTTCTTTAAAGAACCTTCTACAAAAAAGGTTATTATTAACATGAAAAACTAATTAACCAGGTAAAAAACAATCGAGATCCATAAGGTTCTTTGATTTGTCATGGTTTTATATAGAACTACTGACCTTACTAAAACATCCTTAAAGGACCCAGTACTAAAATGTCTTCTTTAACTCACAAGAGTAGTGGAAACTTTTTGTGCAACATATTACAACATATCATATTTGTTAAAAAAGAAAAAAGCTACAATATTCTCTGAATTATCATGGTTCTATCTAGAACAACTGATTTATTAAAGAAAATAAAGAACCCTTCTTTATAAGAGTGAACTTTTCTAGCTGATTTACAGAAATTTGTGCCCCATCTACATAACATAGACAGTTGAAGGACACCTAGTTATGCACTGACATACAGTATTTTAAACAAGCTTATGGTCCTATTTAGCACCAAAAAGAGGTTCCACTACTACAGACGGACTTTATTGAACTCATATTTAACTAAATATCTGTTACATTAATCTAAAATCATCTAACCTAATCCCAACCTGAGTTTTAGCAGATGATCTGCTAACATCTGTAGATACAGTAGAACCCTATAATTTACAGTAGGTCACCAATGTCCTTACACCACCCTGTTGCAACAGTCAGAATAAATTCCTTAGTTTTACTTTATGATTGAAAAAAGTAAACAGTGTCCATACTTGATTGCATAAATATTACTTACAGGGTTTGCAGAGACAGATGAGCTTGACTGGAGTGGAGGTCACCTATGCCTGGGCTGTCTGAGAGAGACTGCGAGACCAGAGTGCTCCCTTCCAGCTATTTATGCCTTTGCACAGTCCCCTTTGTCTAACAATATCAATAACCTCCTGACCCCTCCCAGCAATGAGCTATCCATGCTCCACATTACGATTCCATGTAGGATTCGTCCATGAGCAAGCATCTTGGTTTAGGCAAGTAGGTCATAGTTGGAATCAAGAGACACTCTTTTTTCTGGTCCCCCCGCCCCTCGTCTCCTTCTTCCCTGGCAAAGCTCTTCAGGGAGATCGCGGCTGTGGAGCCATGTAGGCATTTTTTTTTTTTGAAGTGAGATGAAGAGTGAGGAGGGTGGGGTGTGGCGGTTTTGAGTAGGGAAACAGACTTGGCTGCCGCCTCTGCAGTGTTACAGGCACCCGGCAGGAACCCCCGCTAACCCTTAAGCTAACCGATCCTGCATGCGGCGCATAATTGCTTCCATATGCTCACGTTTTGCCCCCTCAACCTTTTCCCCAAACTCTATCCGTTTTTCCTCGCACTTAATTTGCAGTGAGATGTGTGTGCTTGCGTTTTTTACATGCAGCACAAGCCCAAGCACAGCCCTGAACCTGCTTTTACGAGCCTTTAGCGTCAATCTTTTGCCACTCGTGTTTGCTCCGTTTGACACAAATGTGTTGGGGGGGACATCTGGGTTGGTGTCATTCTGAGGTCACCTTGTGTCACCCTCCCTTCTCTATCCATCCAAGTAGTGACTCGTGTCACTACAGATGGTCAGCGTTGGACTACTGCAGAATGCGGAGATCACATGCATAATAGAGGGCCTGCATCTGATTGCGAGTGGAGGGAAGCAGTAAATGCCTGAGAGTCATTCTGCAGAGGCATTTTAATGAAATGTAAATTGCATGAACGCCATTTTCACCCTTTATAGGAGATTGGCGGTATTTAGTTCGTCTGATTCCATTCTGTGTCGCCTGACTGTAAACGTCCTGAATCATGTGGTGTTGCTCTCTGGAAAACAAGCCGAAACTGAGTCAGCATCAAAGGTCAAACCTAACCTACTCCCTTAAAACGAGGCTTATTCTAATGTTCTTCAGTAAAGGCAACCCAATAAACCCTTTGAATGCTTACATTGTTCTTCTGATGGAAACCATTATATATATATATATATATATATATATATATATATATATATATTTTTTTTTTTTTTTTTTTTTTTTTTTTTTTTTTCCTTTCCAACCAGGGTTCTACATAACGCCAAAAAGGGTTCCACTGTTCCATACTTTTTATGTGTTTCCAAGTTTGTAAAGACTTTGTTCCTCTCTTACTTTTTGTGTTGATTATGCCTTGATTTTCTGAAGCTCAGGTTATGAGAAGAGATTTTTATGTTGTCTTCAAAGCAAAGAATAAATTGTTATACAGGTGTGGTTGGAATTTTACCTACACTCACCATGGGCATGATTGTCATGGCAATGTAGGAATTTCATAAACATATTACTTTAACAGAAGAAAAACTTTGAATTTGTTGCACAAGTTTCACTTTTTGGGACATTTCTCAAATCAACACAGGCTAAACTTTACCTATGTGGTCAAAAAGTTCTAAAATGTCTTGTAACCAAGGCCTCTAAACGTCCTGTTAGTGATCATGATTGACTACAACTAGTAGCTTGGAAAGGATTTGTATGACAAATGGATTCATCAACACAGTACAATGGGAACATCCAGAGAGCCCATTGCAGGGCTGAGAAGGATGATTGTAGTAAGGAATGCCTCTTGAAGTCATTACTAAACAACGGCAGATTCTAAGGTCATCGGTTCAAACAATTATATTTGAGTACAAGTAATTGGGAGGTGTCGCCACATTGCCAAAGCTGTCAGCTAGGAGTATTTTGGTCTAGAACAACCGAAGAACCACCAAGGCACAGGCTTATCATAAACTGAAATTGACTAAGAGGCTGCAGTCCAAGAAAGAAGACCCTGTCCTAAACTGACATCTTCAAGCTTGATCAATGTTTGCAGCTGACCACTTGGACATGGCCTTCTGGAGGAATGTTTTGAGGTCAGATGAGACAAAGATTGAGTTGTTTGGCCACAATTACCAGAGGTATGTTTGGAGGTGTGAAGTTGAGGCACTCAACTCCACTAAAACTGCACCAGCTGTTAAGCGTGGTGTTGGTAGCAACATGCTATAGAGTTGTTTTGCTGCTAGTGGCACTGGTACATTGTACAAAGCGGAGGGAAAAATCAGGAAGGAAGACTACCTCTGAATTCTTCATCTTAACCTCAGACCATAAGCTAGACAGCTGAAACTTGGACACAGTGGGTGTTCCTGCAGGGCAATGATCCTGGAATATCTAAGATGGTTGTGGAATGGATAAGGTGGGAGAACATTACGCTTTTGGAACGGCATCTGAAAGCCTAATACTGTGACATTCATGTCCATGATCAGTGTATGTAAACTTCTGACCACAACTGTAGTGCAGAAAAAGGTTCTTGGAGTCGTAGCCATAGTGGAACCTTTTTCAGTGTTATGCGAAACCACTTTTTTGAAGGTTCCATATAGACCCATCTACAAAAGTTCTCTACACAGTTCTAGATGTTTTTAATAAAATGATTTGATGATCACTTTCCTCACAAACACACCTGAGTAGATGTATAAGGACTGTAATTTTGTAAATAACTAGGAAAGAACAAAGTCTCGAGTGCTTGTTACTGAATACATTTAACTAGTTAATCCCCACTGATGCTCCACAGTGCATGACTGGTTAAAGAGAACCCAACCACATCATTGACCATGTCTGATTAATGAAGCTTTTAACAGGAACCCCCTGATTAATATGTCAGATATGTCTTGTTTGGAATTCAGCAAACTCAGCTGAGCCGTTTGAATGAATCTGACACACCCCAGCTCACATTCTAGATATTTAGGTTCACAGTAAAATTTTCCTGTAACCAGGCATTTAGGTGGAACACAAAATGTCTGGTGCTGTCAATATTTCCTTACTTACTCACCACACTTATCCAAACAGATGCACCACTAGCTTGGAAACTCTTGAAGGTAACCAATGCTTCAAAGACTGTGTTAGTTCCAGTGGTGCCCTAAAGCACACTCCGGCACCAAAAAGGTCAACAGTCAAAAAGTCACAGATCTCTTTTACAGTACTACATTATATGTCCAAATGTTTGTGGACACCCTTTCTAATGAATGCATTCAGTTACTTTAAGTCACATCCATTGCTGACACAAATGCACAATTGAACATGCATAGCTTGTCTAGTCCCTGTAGAGAAGCACTGCCATTAGAATAGGACTCTCTGGAGCAGTTAAACATAATTCTATTGGCAGCTTGTCTAAAGCCAGGCATGGGCTAAAGAGGTATAAAGCTGTGCCATTTAGTATATTTGGGATGAGCTGGGGAGTTGATCCAAAATCATAATACCATGCATAATACCACCCCACCTCACCATCGTTTCAAAGAGCACAGTTCCATTTCTCCACAGCTCAATGCTGGGGGGATTTATGCCACTATAGCCCACGCTTGGCATTGGATATGGTGCCAATAGGTTCATGGTTATGTTTATCTGCTCCAGAGAGTCCTATGCCATTGCCGTTACTTCTCTACATCAAATAGACAAGCTATAGTGGGGGGAAAAAAGTATTTAGTCAGTCACCAATTGTGCAATTTCTCCCACTTAAAAAGATGATAGAGGCCTGTAATTGACATCATAGGTAGACCTCAACTATGACATTGTCTGATTTTTAAAGAATTTATTTGCAAATATTGGTGGAAAATAAGTATTTGGTCACCTACAAACAAGCAAGATTTCTGGCTGTCACAGACCTGTAACTTCTTCTTTAAGAGGCTTCTCTGTCCTCCACTCATTACCTGTATTAATGGCACCTGTTTGAACTCGTTAACAGTATAAAAGACACCTGCCCACGACCTCAAACAGTCACACTCCAAACTCCACTATGGTGAAGACCAAAGAGCTGTCGAAGGACACCAGAAACAAAATTGTAGACCTGCACCAGGCTGGGAAGACTGAATCTGCAATAGGCAAGCAGCTTGGTGTGAAGAAATCTACTGTGGGAGCAATAATCAGAAAATGGGAGACCTACAAGACCACTGCTAATCTCCATCAATCAGGGGCTCCACGCAAGATCTCAGCCCGTGGGGTCAAAATAATCACAAGAACAGTGAGCAAAAATCCCAGAACCACACGGGGGGACCTAGTGAATGACCTGCAGAAAGCTGGGACCAACGTTACAAAGGCTACCATCAGTAACACACTACGCCACCAGGGACTCAGATCTTGCAGTGCCAGACGTGTTCCCCCGCTTAAGCCAGTACATATCCGGGTGCGTCTGAAGTTTGCTAGAGAGCATTTGGATGTTCCAGAAGAGTATTGGGAGAATGTCTTATGGTCAGATGAAACCAAAGTAGAACTGTTTGGTACAAACACAACTCGTTGTGTTTGGAGGAGAGTGAATGCTGAGTTGCATCCAAAGAACACCATACCAACTGTGAAGCATGGGGGTGGCAACATCATGCTTTGGGACTGTTTCTCTGCAAAGGGACTAGGACGACTGGTCCGTGTAAATGAAAGAATGAATTGGGCCGTGTATTGTGAGATTTTGAGTGCAAACCTCCTTCCATCAGCAAGGGCATTGAAGATGAAACGTGGCTGGGTCTTTCAGCATGACAATGATCCCAAGCACACTGCCAGGGCAACAAAGGAGTGGCTTCGTAAGAAGCATTTCAAGGTGGCCTAGCCAGTCTCCAGATCTCAACCCCATAGAAAACCTTTGGAGGGAGTTGAAAGTCTGTGTTGCCCGCCGACAGCCCCAAAACATCACTGCTCTTGTTATTGCTTTTGTTATTGACCAAATACTTATTTTCCACCATTATTTGCAAATAAAATCAGACAATGTGATTTTCAGATTTTTTCTCATTTTGTCTCTCATAGTTGAGGTCTACCTATGATGTCAATTACAGGCCTCTCTCATCTTTTTAAGTGGGAGAACCTGTACAATTGGTGACTGACTAAATACTTTTTTCCCCCCACTGTATGTGTGTATGTATGACACATCTGTGTCAGCAACTGGTGCAACATAAAGGACCTGAATGCATTCATTAGAAGGGGTGTCCACAAACATTGGAACATTTGGACATACAGTGTAATTTAATTAGATTTGTACACACAGATAGTTCTTTGACAGTCTAACACACAAAACCTCTAATTTCCTGCTAACTGTTTATCTCCCACTCTACTCCCCAATGCAGGTATAGAGTTTCGGCCTGTGGGTTGAAATACAGTAGTTAAAACAAAACTGAGGGATATTGAGTCCCGACATATGAGCCCTTCAGTGATCACAAAACCAGAGACAGAGAATTTCGGCTAATACCGTAGGAAATAGCTATGCAGCAGCTACAGACATGATGCCCATAACTGTATTATTCTTGGCAATATCTATGCTTTTACAGCAAAATGAAATTTAGCCTTAGAAAGGAAGCCCTACCAGTCCATGAGTGTAACTTCAACATCTGCAGTGAAAAGTAATTTAATGCTGCAGTGTATTACAAAAGAACGTGATACTGACTGGTGCAATAAGTTACCAGTTCATCTGTTAGTCATCTATGGCTACAATTTAAATGGCCTATTAATACATTAGCTAAAGTAAGTATCTCTCCACATAACTTGTCTAAACATCCTTGTGTGGACCTCCTTTCCAGGTGGTCTGAGACAGATTTTCTCTCAGAACATCGGAGGCTCATTGCTGACCCGCAAAGTGGGCCTTATGTTATTCCCATTCAAATCTCCCAGTGTGACACTGTCTGCCCACAGGCCGGAGGTATAAAGAACATGATTTACTGGGTCTGTCCCAAAGTGATATTCATTTTCCAGCGCAGTGGAACTTTAATTATTTTTACTAAAGTAAACTGGACACTGTCTGCTTTTGTATGTTTTTGGAGAAATGTAATTATTTATTTCATAAAATCCACTAACTTACTAACAAGTAGTCTGTAAAAAAAAATAATAATGAAGTCCTTTAGCTGATAAATTGTGACCTTCTTTTTTTTGTTGCAATAACCCACCATGCCCTTTCTTAAGTTTTGCACTTATGCTAACCAAACTTAGAAGATTCTTCATTTACAAGAAGAAAAACTGTTAAACAATGGAGCAGAAACAGAAGCAGGAGTAGCAGGTACCAATAGCTCCATGTTTTTCTGCTCCAGTGTCCTATTCAATAGAGCAATACTTAGACAAGCTGTGTGTGTTAATTTGCACATATTGTGTATTTTTCAAAAGCATCCAGTGAAAGCTAAGAATGCTGGAAAGTAACTTGGATATATTTTAAGATTATTCAATTCCGTGATTGAATTTTAGCTTTGGAGTTTACTGTGTAACAGAAGGTTATAATGTGATTTATATTACAAAATTACATTTACATTAAAGGCATTTAGCAGATGCTCCATTCCAGAGCGACTTACAAAAGTACTCTAGGCTTAGGTAATACTAAACACTAAAGTCAGTATGGAGACCACAATACTCGGCGCTACACTTCACCCCAAGTACTCTTTAAGTACTTTAACAGGTGGTGTGTTATGAAGGCGATGTTCTATATGATCATAATGATTTGGGCCTGTAAAATATAGCAATTAATAATGTAGTGTATTTGCCTGCTAGTTTAGACTGAAAACAAGTGGCTAAGAAAGGTCACTTCAAGGGCTTTAGCAGTACTTAGCAACCCCATAAACAGGGCAGTGCTGTATATGGACAACTAACAGCTTGGATTTGCCAAATAGTAACTAGAAAAAAACTAATCTCATTAGCCGTCCACCTTTCAGCTATTCTGCATCTTTCTGTGACTGACTTCCCAGGCCAGCCAGTTTGGTTCCTGCATGCGGCATTTATTAGAACAGAACAGAATCCAGCTTTATTGCCCCACTCGGCTTTTGAATATTGATTGTGTTCACTGTATTTACTTAATTGTGGGCAGCAGTATAGGCCAATTTACAAACCATGTGAGCTGTGTGAGACCTTTTTTCCAGTCTTAAGCTGCGGCAGTTTAATATGTGAGGCCTCCTAAAGCAAATTCCTGCCTGCTACCTAGGACTTTTCCTGTTTTTTTCTCTTTGTCACACCTCAGCCTCTGTTTGTTGTTCAGGTTCTGTGTGCCACAGGTTCATTTAAGCCCCCAGTGGGAATTTATGGATCCTCTGTTGATGAAAGGTCTCCTAACATTTTACTACAGCCGGAAAGCCCCTGCCTAGCCCATGAGGCCAGAAATGTACTCCATTCTTTACAGTAAATTCTGTAATGGTCTTTCCCTTGTTTTGTTAGGTGCAAAATGCATAAAGGAGATGATGGAGAACAGCAACGTAAGGGGAAAAATAAAGCCTTAAGCGTTAGATCTGATTGACAGATCGGATTTTTTGAAGTCGACCTTGATGTTTGTGCACTGTCTTTAAGGAACGTCCCCATTGAACTGGGTAAAATGAAAAGTTATGCAACTCGCTAAGCGGTTTAATGTCCATAGTGCAGTGCTGAATCTTTTGCCGCCAGAAGAATGAGTTCATTGTGACCGCACAGCAGAGTGTTTGGTTGTGTCAGTATCCCACCTAAGCTCTGTCAACATGGGGCAAATATTTTAGAAGGAGGAATATATTGCTACTCCCTGAAGCCAAGACTGTTCTCCAATCATCTGCTATATCACAATAATGAAGCCATATTAGCTATGTATCTTGGCATCAGCCGTTCCAGATTCGGATTAATTTAAGCTCATAAACGTGGGATGTAATGGACCCCGGTGTAATGGAATCTAGATGTCACAAAGGATCAGAATCGGTTCGAGTGATGCGTAACAGACACTAGCCTGGACTCTGCAAGCAAGTCATGTAAGGCTAATAACCTTTAGCTTGTGCCACATTGGCACGGGGAACTTTGTGTGCATATGCACCAGAGGCTTAGCTACTCTTGGGCCTTGGAAGACCTAAGCCCTCTTACTTAAAAGCCAGGCCTCCTCACAATTTGTGCAGACCCATGAAAGTCCTCCGATGCCAATAAAAACGTTTTATGCTCTTGTAGTACAGCATGAACCCCAGTAATTTTTGTATTCCCGTGCTTGATTTCTAGTTTAAAGCCATTTTCAGCGCTACGTGGCTGCATTTTCACAGAGATTACATGTCTGCATGCTGTCATGGGTCATGTATTGTCACGATTTAAAAGCAATATGGCATAATATGATGCTTTGTTGAACAAGAACATATGAAAAGAGCATGGCTCTGCTAAACTGTAGGAACTTCAGCTGGGCTAGTTTGTAGCATAGGCTACCACTTACCCAACTATAGAGGAGGGAAGACCAGGACAGTGTCTGCTGAGTTTCATTAAGGTATTTGTGTACCTTTAGTGTTGCATTGTTGAGTATGACACATTCTTTAAGTAATGTAGACCACCCTGGACCAGGGCCATGTTCCAGCCAAGGGAGTAGTAGAGTGCAAAATACCTAGAGCTGCTTATCCTTAGTGTATGGTCATCAGGGGGTGCAGTCTCACAAGCACTGCCTCCTGAATGACAAAGCATAATGTCGGCAACGGTTGACCAATGTCGGAAAGGTAAACTGTTGGCTTGAAAGAGAGAGATGGAGACAATCTGACAAAGTGTCTGATTAAAAGGCACAGGAAAAAGCATGAAACCATACGATTTTAGAAACCCCAACTAGACGCATTTCGCACATCCCAAAAAGAGGACATGTCTGGGGAAAAAAGAGGTCGTCTGGTCACCCAACCCAAATACACTTGCTATCTTTTGATGACCCCCAAAACTTAGTTTAATCTTCAATCTACCTTCGAATTTGGAAACAAATGTACTTTAACATAACATCTAAATCTAGCTAACTGTCAGCCAGCATTTTGACATGTTTGAACAGAGCTAATTATTAGGAAACACATGTTCACTCACTGTAACTATGCAAGACAAAAATCCAGGGCTGAGTTCCCTGATAAGCAGTGCAGTTGACCTTGGTAAAGAACACAGAGTTGGTTTATTACTGACAGCATAACATACTGTATTATTCCAGTAGTACTTTTTTTTTTTTTCTGGCAGCAGAATAAAAAAAATATGATTTAGTGTCCCTCAATAATTACTTATTATCTCAAATATTTGACTGAGTAATTACTAATTTATGGTTTATTTAGTATAGTTGTATTTATTAGTTTGTGATACGAATTTAAACTTTGTCAAACCTGTGTCAAACCTTTTTTTTTAAAAATTGTGTCAAAACTGTTGAGGCTTTAGAGCAAGCCTTTCCCTCAAAAGTTAATTATTAGAGATACTTTTAAACAAGTCTGAGAAGTCATTTTTTTAAGATACTACATCAAAAATATTGAGACAATAACTCACTTATTTGAGATACTAAGTCAAATTTGCAGTGCAGTTGACCTTGGTAAAGAACACAGAGTTGGTTTATTAGCCTTTAGCCACTGTGGTGGGCTATCCGCTTAACCAGGCATTTCAATTCAAAGTCAGTAATTGTGTGGAATAAAACGATTATTGTATATCTAACTGTGGAAGCTGCAGTAAAGTAGGCCATGTAGATAGCTGATGTTTGTCAACCTCCCTGTGTGTAATACATAATGCTTCCCTAGCCGCGCCCCATCCAGCATCCAGACCGAAATTGCGGCTTCAACCACCGGTATGAATATTTATGTGTCTTAAATAAGACGACAAATGCAGGCTATCATTTCTTTTCCTGTGAAACCTTTGCATGATCTTCAAGCTATTACCCCAGATAATCCAGAGAACACGGCCTTAAACCTAAAAAGAGAGTCATGTGCAATAGGTAGTGCCAAGAATGTCTGGAAAGGTCACTGGAAAGATCTGGCCATCATCCTGTTTATGATAGATTAAGGAATCATAGCATGTAAATTTATTCCTTTGTTATTTCACGAAGCACTTAGGCCTAGGTTTTCAAACAATTGTGCATTCCAGATGTTGTCGTAATTCCTGGAAGAAGGGAGAAGTAAGGTTTTCCTTCAGAAAGGAGAGAAAGTGACCTTGTTTTGAACATGCCCTAGATGAAAACTTTTTGTGATGGAAAACACGTTGCAGTGTAAACATGGTGTTTGTTAAAGGGGAATTCAAAACCATGGATTTACAACTTGTGATTGTGCCATTACCATGACATCTTTAGAAATATTTAGAAGCTGGAATCGATGATATTTGCTTTCGGATAGCAATATAAATATGATCACAGTGAGGTGAGTTTCAGGGCTGCTTGTTTGCTTTTTGAAAGACTGCATTTCTAGGATATGCGTTGAAATAAAATGCTAACATGGGGCTTGCATAGGCTTGATAAGTAGTGTTTTGCAGTCATATCTGCAGTATGACATAATATAGCTTATACCTCTCGTGTCATAAATCAATTTACATCAAAATATTTTAAAGAAAAAAAAAACATCTTACAAATTGGAGTGTCTTTCAGTATTACAAGTTGCAACACTACAGCTAAGAGCGTCTGTCCGTGCTGTCTATCAGTATTCTACAAAACTAAGTAGTTGAGACACTACCTAACAATTTTGAGATAAGTCAATTATTTAAGAGATGATAAGAACATATGTTGATTATTTGAGATACTAAGTCAACTGTGAGAAAAGTGAATTTAAGAAACTAAGTCACAATGCTGAGAACATATGTTGATTATTTGAGATACTAAGTCACAATTACGAGAAAATACGTATTTGCGATACTAAGTTAATTTGAAGAAAATAAGTCAATTATTTGAGATACTAAGTCAATTTTGAGAAAAGTGAATTTAAAATACTAAGTCACAATTATGAGAAAATACATATTTTGAGATATAAGTTAATTTTGAGATTTTTTTTCCATTATGATTTTTCTTTTACCTTGAGCGGAGTTGAGTAACAAACTTGAGCAAAAAAAATATTTGAGATACTAAGTCAAAGGTTTGACACAGTAAGAAGCCATAGGAGATAAATTCAATTAACTGCTGTCGGAAACAAAGAAAGAGAAATAACACTGTGCCTCTACCTGGTTGCAACGGCCTCCCATACACTCTATGCAAAAAGCATGCTAAATAGGACTGCAACTGCTTCGTTGCCATGTAAAAAGTAGTGGAAATTTGTAAGGGCTATACAGAGGTATTTTTAAGGTTCTATAAAGAGCATCTGATTACAACTAAGAGTGTCTATCAGTATGGTGCAGGTCATCCTCTAGGGATGTAGTCTAGGGACAAGTCTAGGGATTGTGTTGCCATGACATCACCTGAACTTTGTCTTGTTGGCACATCAAGTCATCTGTTGTAGTTTTCTACCAAAAACAGTAGCTCGACATCAGTGGATGCTGATATAGACATCTGAGCTATGATGTCTTTTCACCACCAGTGTCCCCATTACCGTGCTATATGAACAAGACAACTGAAATTGGGCAGTGAGCATGTTTCTGAAAATTGGTCCAAAAGTCCAAAACTTTGTGGACAGCTCTTCTAATGAATGCATGTGCAAATGCAGACACAGATATTGTATAGTCTCAATAGAATAGAACAGGACGCTCTGGAGCAGATACACATGAACCTATTGGTCCCATGCTTAATGCCCTGGCTATGAAGCCTCCGGCTATGAAGCCCCCCAGCATTGAGTAGCGGAGCAGTGGAAATGTGTTCTCTGGAATGATGGATGGTGCTCCATCCAGTACTTTTAGGTTGAGATGGGGAGTTGGGGATGAGGTAGGGTAGTGACCATCCAACATCTTGACCTCATAAACTCTCTTGTCGATGAATGCAATCAAATCCTCACAGCAATGCTCCAGCAGAAATCCAGTAGAAAACCTTCCCTGGATTTTTTTTATACCCTTGATTTCAGAAGAAAGAAAATTTAAGAGCAGATGTCCAAATATTTATGTCAACCTAGTGTAATAAGTGATATACTTGAAACACATCCTCAATATTCCACTGTAGTTCTGCACGATGTGCAGGTGATAAAGGTAAACGTGTTCCACAGTTGCGAACTGGAATGTCAAAGGCATTGAGGTGTAGGGTTACATAATTCGTTTAGCTGCTCAGGCTTCAGGGAGGTTGAGACAAGCCCTGCATATGTGAAACATTCGTTTTCAATACCTGTCTAAAAGGCAAATGACTCATCTTATTCATCCCTGAGATGTGTATGAAGTGTAAAATTATAAACAAGGGTGTAGCGAGCAGAGGGTGTGGAGGACGAAACTGCATGTACATGTTCTGCTACAAAGAAAGTGGGTTTAAGTTGTAGGATGGGGGAATATACACTTATTAAGAGGTTGAATTGCCTTTTCAGCATTTCCAGTAACGAAACATCAAGCAAACAAGTCAGGCAGGCCAACTAGTATGCCGTGTCTCCTGACAGCATAACATACTGTATTATTCCAGTAGTACTTTTTTTTTTTTCTGGCAGCAGAATAAAAAAAATATGATTTAGTGTCCCTCAATAATTACTTATTATCTCAAATATTTGACTGAGTAATTACTAATTTATGGTTTATTTAGTATAGTTGTATTTATTAGTTTGTGATACGAATTTAAACTTTGTCAAACCTGTGTCAAACCTTTTTTTTTTTTAATTGTGTCAAAACTGTTGAGGCTTTAGAGCAAGCCTTTCCCTCAAAAGTTAATTATTAGAGATACTTTTAAACAAGTCTGAGAAGTCATTTTTTTAAGATACTACATCAAAAATATTGAGACAATAACTCACTTATTTGAGATACTAAGTCAAATTTGCAAGATAATAATTTAATCATTGTCATTTTTAAAGATGTTCAATATTTTAGATAATTGCTTTTTCTTAAGATAATGAGTCAATTAATTGAGATGTTAAATCAAAAGTATGTGCCAGTAAGTCACTTGAGATACTACGCCAAACTTTTGAGAAACTAAGTCAGTTGAGTTACTGAGTCGAATAGTCAAATAGAAAATAAGTAATTTTTTAAAGACGTCAATACTTTCAAGTCTTTTTCTTAAGATAATAGAGTAGAGTTATTGAGTCGAATGTCTGAGAAAATAAGTCATTTTTTTAAGATACTAAGTAAAAAAACTGTGTACTGCTTTCAGAAACAAAGACTAATCCTTTTAGGTGCTAAATAGAGCTATTTCTTTAAGTTTTATTAGGGATCATTTACATGTTTTCCATCAAAGCAAGGTTCTGTGTGTAACCTTTGACTTTACTAAAGAACCCTAAAAGACATTTGAGCGGTTCCTCACTTAAGGTTCCAATCTGACAAGATCTGGCTAGATCACTACAGCCATTAGATCATTCTTCCAAGGCATGCTACTCAAAATACTACTGCAATCCAATGTAACGTGTAGAATTTCAGTTTGGAGTGAAATGTTTATGACAGGAGTTCTTCTGGTACATCTTATACTCCTTCATATGTCCTTCATTTCACTTGAAGGAAGTAGGTATAGTGTTTCGTTGGAAACAGTTTCATCATTTCATTGCACAAATAGATGCAATTTTTCTCACTAAAAATGAAAAAATATAAATAAATAAATAAATAAATAAATAAACATATGAACCAAAAATACTGTTGTGTGGGTTTATATGTCTTATCTTAACCCATTTGCATTTCTAGTTCAGGACCTACCAGCTATTGAAAGTGTTTGGAACTGTATCAGAGGCTCTAATAGTGGCTTCCAAACTCAACTTCATGGGTCCTTGTAAAGGCCAGGAAAAGGAGCTGTTAATTGTGAAAAATGTCGATGGAAATAACATGCCAAACAGAACCTCTATCCGCACGTGGACAAAAAAGTAGTAGAATGTGGGTCACGCCAGATCCATTTGTGAAATGTGTTTGTATTTGAGAACAAAAACAAATAGGAATGTGTGAATTCAAAGCCAAAAGCCGGCCTCTTCCAAAACCACTTTCCTTTTTGGAAGGGGTCTTTTCAGGCCTCTGCGCTGCTGTTTTTCTTTTGAGCTGTTCTCCTTATCACTGCCTTCTTTAGGTCACTGAATGTGTTTTCAGTGTTTAAGAACTGTTTTGATAATCACTGCTTTTTTAAAAGGTCTTTTTTCTTGTTTCTTTGCTGTTCTCATGATAAATCCAACAAATCTCTGCATGTTTAGTTAGCAACCTCGCTTTTTTAGGCATACCTGGGCCTGATTTCAAAACATAATGTCTTTTTCTTGTGTGTCTGTGTTTTATGAGGGATCCTAAAAGGCTCATTTCCTAAAATTTATTTCCTAATCAATTTTTTATATATCAAAAACAGTCATAATTCATTTCTACATGACAATTTTGCAACCTCTGTTTATTGCTTGAAATTTAACAGGCTATTTTTGTTGCCGTGTCTTCAAGACTGCCTTATAATCTTCCTAATTCAAAAAGCAGTCTGGCCTAAAACACTCATTAATGCAACTGCTGCAGGCTAAATATGTGGATTTATACAGTGGCAAGCAAAGCTTAGGGCAACCCTGGTCAAAATATCTGTTACTGTGAATAGGTAAGTGAGTAACTTTAAAGATGACACATTTAGCTTCAAGATTTTCAAAATAGCAAAAAAAAGGGCCCAAAGCTCTGCAGCAAAGCATTGGGTACCCTGCATGGTCAGTACGTAATGACACCCCTTTTGTTAAATATCACAGCTTGTAAACACTTTTTCGTATCAGCTAAGAGAACTTTAATTTTTGTTTCTTGCAACAGACTTCTAATCCTGAGAGATTCTTGGGCTGTTTTGCTGCAGAGTTAGCTCTTCTGAAGCCTATCCACAGGTTTTTGATGATGTTTAGTTTGGGGGACTTTGGTAAATGGTGCAATGGTAAAACCTTCAGCTTGCATCACTTAAGGTTGTCCAAAACTATTCAGTAGGATAATGTTCCTGCTGAAGAAACCAATCTATTTTCACCTTCAGTAAAAGCATGGCCGATCTACCCCGGTGTTTAACAGTTGGAAAGGTGGTCTTTACATCAGATTGCTCTCCAAACACTCAAAACCTTACTCGCTGTGGCCAAAACATGTTTTTAACTTTATCAATCCATAGGACTCGTTTCCAGAATGCACCAAGCTTGTTTAGATGTTCCTCTGAAAACTTCTGATGCTGAACTTTGTGGCGAGGACACAGAAATGTTTTTTTCTGATGACTTTTCCAGGTCAAACACAAGAACAGTGCCACACCACTCTACAGCCTGCCGAATCCTCCTGTAGGTTTTTTTTGTTTAATTTGTAATCCCATGAGCAGTTCTCTTTTTTTTCTTGATTTTCTTGGTCTTCAAGACCTTAATTTGACCTTCTCCATCCTTGTTAAATGCCTTTTCTTGTTTTTACTCTGAGGAAACAGCTTCTCGTAGTTCTCGTCTGCTTTGTGGCCATCAATTAAGCTAGGCAGCTGCTTGAAGGAGCCTATAGCTGCTGCTTGTTGGGACACGTGACAAAGAGAAGTCATAGTATTTATTATTATTTACTTTTGGTTTTTATTTATTTATTAATTTTTGTCAACATTTTCCATTTCTCCCAATTTGGTTCTGCCAATTAACCCACCCACTCGTAATGCTCCCCCTAGCACTAGCAACACTCCCGACACTAGGAGAGTAAGAACTTAAAAGGCTCCTCCAATATGTACAAAGCCTGCCTCCTTTCTAACTGCTGCTAATGCGGCACATATGGGCAGCCAACGCCCTTGGAGGAAAATCGCCAGGCCCCCAGCTCCACTGCACCAGCTAAACTGTAGGGGTTCCTCAATTTAAAACTGTGGAGGAACCTCTTAAGGTGAGAGAAAAGATTTTTACAAGAAAAGTTTTCTTGAAGGATCCTCCACAGTTTCAAATTGAAGAACCCCTACTTATGTAAGTATGTAAGTTATATAACAGTACAACAGACTCTTTAGCATTTTCATCAGCTGGTCTTTTCCAAAGATGATTGTGAACAAGCCATTTTAAATTTTGATATTTCAAAAACCACTTAAATATTATGTAATACATGACTGGTCCATTTAGAAAGTTTTAAAATGTTAATATTATATTTTAAGAATCATGCAAAATATACTTTTTTTGTATATTGAGGCTTACACAGGAGTGGAATTAGTTTTAGTATTAAAATACATTTATATACAGTTTGTATTCACATGCATCCACCATCCAAAAATTGACCCAAGCTCATATTTCCCCACAGGCTTGTTGACCAAACTCTTGCATATAGATATAAACAGGCCAATACCCACATGTGTTCATCTCGAATTTAGGTCAATCTGAAATCACAGGGTGGAGAAAAACATCTAATGTTATTGTGGTTAAAGCTGGCATATCTTTGTAATGATGTCAGCTCCAGTTCCATGTCACGTTAACCTGTATATAAGGATAAGCTCCTCAAAATGCGTCCTTAATGTGATCCTTCAAAAAACGATCTTGTATCAGCTGACATTTTACTGAGGTGGCTCATGTGTCTGCCAGGCCTTGACACTCTTCCAGTCACTCAGGAAAAGGAAGTCTGGAAAGTTTTGGCTTTGACCACGTCTGTGGCTTTCAAAGCCAACTGTTAATACAGCAGAATCTACATCGCAGTCAAATGTGCTCTAAACCAACTGACATGAAACCAGTGCTAAATGACATAAGCTTTCATGTTGTGACGCATCATGATAAGTTATATTGAGGAAGA
Source organism: Salminus brasiliensis (assembly GCF_030463535.1). Taxonomy (NCBI): domain Eukaryota; kingdom Metazoa; phylum Chordata; class Actinopteri; order Characiformes; family Bryconidae; genus Salminus; species Salminus brasiliensis. Next base: position 27,857,255 of record NC_132896.1, on the reverse strand, counting down.
CGGTAAGAATTAATCTCAAAATCATTTCCACCCCATCTGCTTTTTACACTTGGAAGACTTCTCACCAAACTTCCAGCTGCTCATTCAGGTTTCCAAAGGTTGTAACTCCTTCAGGTTTCCAGTTTCCTTTCCAGGCACAAAGTAGATAAAGAAGAATGACTTTATGCATTAAACCTACAGTTATTATATAAACACTGTAAACATCTCAAAACCCATTCACACTTTAGTTTTAAGCGGTATTTTAGCAGGGACTGCTTTTAAAAGCCTCAGTGTTGGGGCAGCCAATCAGAACAAAGGTAATTTACATATATGAGTCTCAGAGGCACAATTACAAACATGGCCTATTTTTTATTCTATGGGATAAATATCCTGACAGTACAGACTTTTGTTTCTTTTGAGCCTTTCAGGTATATTGGCTTTTGTGCTTCTGATCATTGTCTTGTTGCACAACCTAATTGCGCTTGAGCTTCCAGACAGATGAGCAGGCGTTCTACTGCAGAACTTTCTGGTAGAGAGCATAATTGGTGGTTTAGTAAACTAGGACAAGTCACTCAGGTCTTAAAGCAGGAATGAATCCTCACACCATGTCTGACAGCTGATGTGATGTTCTTACATGTTAGCTTTACATCAGATATGATGGGACCTGTATTCCACTTTCAACTTGTCAGTCCACAGAACACTGGGCCTTCTTCACCAACCATTCTTTTAAAAAAGCACACAAAGAAGAAAAATTCTTTAAAACCATGTATTCTGTTTTTACAAAAAATCTGACATTTATCCAGGTTTCCTTATTTGGGATTTGTTTAGTTTACAAGGGCAATGGGATCCATCATTATAAAGGTGTCAAAATAGGTCATTAGTCTGACACAGACTACTTCTTTTTTATTATTATTCTAAGAAAGTTATCAATATGTTTTTTTGGCAAATGTAAGATGAGCCTTTTCTTCCACTGAGTTAGTGTTTATGGATACCACAAACACTGACCTTATCTGAGGCAAGTGAGGCAGAGAGTGATAGGTTTCAAATTTTCTTCAAATCTGTTCCAAAGTTTTGACTGAGGCATAGTGTTCTGCTTGTTGAAACCTTTTGGCATAATCAACATGGCTGGAAAGTTCTATTTAAGTGATTACTACATTTGGTTAATTGCTTGATTTGGTAAATTGCAGGCTTTTTAAGTGACAGTAATTGTGACAAACATGCAAAACATAAGAAATTTGTTTTTGCAGCACTGTATGAGTGACATGAATTACATTGTTTAAAGTGTAAAAGTGGATGAGAAGGTGGGTTTGTCTACAATCTACAAGCTTGTTCTATCCAATGCTCCTGCATATTATCTAATTTTTAGGAATGCTTTATTACCAATAATTCCCACTGAATACTGCAAAACCACATGGACAGTGTGAACATTAACAGTGTGAAGTTCTTAAAAGGAGAAGTGTACGGGCGTATGGTCACCAGTGACAGCTTTCAGTTGTATGCAAGCAAACAATCAATGGCAGTGTTTGGCAGGCCTCAATTTTTATTGTAATGATGCCCATGTGAGAATTCCCCAATGTTCATTCACATTATTTTATATTGAATAGTCAGGCTGTGTGTGATAATGTGCATTTCAGCCAAAAGAACCAATGAGTTGCTGGGGTCCATACGGAATTCAATGGCCTATTACTTGAAGAGAATACAGCAGATTTGAGGACAGGTTAGAGAATGGTTTTAATTGCCAGTCCCATCTTGAACAAAAGCACAACCAGTGGGAATCAGACAGAGGTGACCTACCCCAGAATTCACCAAATCGGGCCTTTCAGTGAAATAAGTGTTTGGGAAATTTTAGAAGATAAACACATGCACAGTCATTGAATTCCCTGTAATTCAGCAGACAGAAGAAAGTGTACATGTGAAGATTAAGGACTTTACATGTATCAGCATTTAAATAGTACTCACTGTGAATCCAAGCAGCAACATCCAAAGCCTCTTGCTCCAGGCAGTGAATTGGAATTCGAAAAGCAGTCTTTAGCTATACTGACATCTGCTGGATATCCATCATGCTATGAACAGGTTCATTGCCCTTGTAGAAACAAACAGTTTAAGAAAATTGATTAACACCATCTTTTCACACGTACATACTGAGGAGCTCCTCGTTCTTGCGTTAAAAGGCCTTATTATACATATAATAATATAACAACATAATATATATATACAGTCAAGAGCTTTTAGCTCAAACACCGGCCACTCGCTGCCCAATCTGCTGAACTCCACAACACTGCCTGCACTGAGCGCCAGCGGCATCATTCACTATACAGTCTTAAAAGAAAAGGTGCTTTAATGGGTTCCTCCAAGAGATGCCATAGAACAACCACTTTTGGTTCCCTATAGAAGCATGTTTGCAACAGAGATGAAATTGAGTGTGAAGAACATTTTAAGATTGATGTAAAAGTTTCCACACCAACACACCTCTATTATAAACATGCTTTTTATGGCACCACAAGAGGTTCCTAAAAGGTATGACTTAAAGAACCACTTGAGCAATTGTATCTTGATTTTAAAGAACGTAGGACTCGTTGAGTAGAGCCGAGAGACTGACAAGTAGGATTTAACCATGCTGTATTGCTTTCAGCAGTTAATCATGATCTGTAAAGCCTGCCCAGTTCTGAGACGGAGCCTTTGTGTACCAGTGCCAGCAAGTTCTGTCCTACCTCAGCTTCAGTCGAGACTTAGGATGCACCTAATGAGTGGTTAAGACCAGACAGCTTTTTGAATGAGGCACAATACAGGACAGACCATCAGACCAAACTCATTTGCATAGATAAATTAGTCTTAAAAGCATAAGAAAACTAAAAATTCAATCATGTACATCTCACTCTACTTGAGCCCGCCATCATTTAAAGGCATCAGCGATTACAAATGTTGGAAGGTGTGCATGCAAGTGTTCAGTCACTTGTAACTTGACGCATCTTTTCTTATACGTGGGAAACAGGGCAAAGAACAGTCATCTCCATTATTATTTATTCTATGTAGTGCACCATTACAGTATTGAATAGTCATACATCAAAATCACAGGGGTAGAGACCAGCTCAGTGGGAAGGCGGCGAGCAGTGTGCCTTTTGCGGATGTGGGTGGGTGTCATGTCTCTGTAGAGAAATAGCATGTGACCTTGTGAAAGGCACTTTAATATACAGATTATCTAATGCATTTATGTAATGATAGTTACCAGCCAATGGTTTCAAGTTGACGGTGGGTGTTTCCATTTCAGCAACCTACAGCGAGATTCAAGTGGAAATTCCACACTTCATCATTTTATACAGCATTTTGGTTTGTTTAGTCTCATTATACTGATATAACAGTTGAAATGTTAGCTTTACAGACTAGTAGAATGTTCAGTGTTAATTTCAGGCACACAGGATATATAGAAATAGAAACACTCAATGTTCTGTAATAATCTGATAGATTGTTTTTTTCCTAAAAATATCTAATATTTACAAAAGCACACGAAAGGCATCGGGAGAAAAAAAAACAATCACAGCATCTTCAAATAAAAGTAACATTGGTGGCCCAGGTAGGCCTTATTGTAATTAAAATGAAAAATAAAATTATTTATAGAAATCAATGCATGGAAATGCTTCAGTTTTCACACTCGTGAAGCTCTTATGTTCCCAAATACGGTCTGAAAAGTGTAATCTTTGGTGACAAGCAAAATCTGCTCCAAGTACACACTTCTTCAATGGCACATTTTGTGCTTCCACAATTGATGACAGATTGTGAGTTTCCGAGCATGCCTGGTGACCAGTGAGATGGCCCCTGCTGATATAGCTCAGGCCTTAGAGCTCTATTTGGTTTCTGTAGCAACTACCAAAGATTTTCTGCAGTTTCCCTCACTCACTATTTCAAATTCAGCCAGAAAACAAAAGGGTAAAACTCTTACCATATTTTCACATGAAAAGTCTTGAACTTGCATATCCTAAACTAACCTAAAAACAGTGCTTTTATCAATAGTGATTATTCACCGAAAACCACTTTAGTCTAGAACTAGGCCAGGAAATTCAGCTCATAAGGAACATCCAGAGTATCAGAGTATCAGACAACTGGGCTCCTGACCAAACGACTTGAAGCATTTTCTGTACATCCATCAGACACCCAAGCTACAGCAGAGCTGCCCAAGCAGTTGGAACGAAGTCCTGAGGCGGATTCTTACTTTCTGGAGCTGAATTTCCAATCTCTACAAATTAATACTAAAGAATTATGCCTTTAGGATCATCTTTGTAAGATTCAGCTGGGATAACCTGCCTTCCCTCTTTAGAGCTTATCCACAAAAATTAATTGTAGGTTTCTCCACCTGGGCATCATTTTGAATGAATTCATCACTACCCAACAGCACAGCCCTGGAACAGTAGGTCAAGCCCTTGGGCCACATACAAACACACTCAGCAAACAAAGTATGCTCCTGATGGTCAGATATACCACTCACTATCTGAATCATGAAAATTAATACTCAACGGGAATCAGTCAGTTCCTGTTTTTGGTTGCCAAAAAGAAAATGCTCAATTTTAAACAGCCACATCTGCAGCCACAGCAGGGTCTACCTCGGCTGTGAGTAGCGGGTGGAAGAGGAAGTTAAAGGCAAAGGCGAAGGCACTGCGAGCGTTGACCCTCCAGTCTTGCTCGATCTTTACTTGCCGTCTTATAGGCACCAGAGGAGAGTTACAAGTCCTACAGTGAAGAGCTTTAAGCTCAAACACCGGCCACTTGCTGCCCAGTCTGCCTTCTAGAACAGTGCTGAACTCCACAACACTGCCTGAACTGAGCGCCAGCAGCACGCTGCGGAACTCATTACTTGCCCGCAGCACTATGTCTTTTGTTGCATCGTCATTGTCTTGAATTCCTTTCCCCCTCTTGTCCCCGTGTGGCATACCCATGGTCACTTCGAACTTGTAGCGATCAAATCGCTTCACATGGCATTTGTGATTTGCAAGAGCCTTGAGTTGGCAGAGCGGGTCAGTGGGCCCTGGATAGGCAGTGTCGCAGGCTGGGTACTCCTCTCCATAAAGGCAGCGGACCCAGTCTGCTATAATGCCGGGCAGGAGGTTGACGACAGATTGCGCTCCATTTTCTATTTCAGTCACACGGACATACTTAAAACGGCCCTCCCAGGTGACGCGGTGTCCTTCAAGGTGACTGCAGAGGATCTGGGTATGTGCCATATTGCGTTCCTTCCAGGCACGAGGGCCGCAAATCTCGCTGTACTGCTGCCAGGTCAGCGTGGAGTTGTACACCTTCATGCCCTCAGAGCGATACACATAGAACCAGCTGAAGAGCAGCAGGGCCGAGATCCATACCAGGATCAGCTTGACCACACTGCTGCGCCGGAGAGATCGGATCACCGCAAGAGGAGACACGCTGAAACGAGTCCACCACCGCAGCAAAACAGGAAGCACGCACACACACACAGTCACTGCCATCTTGGCCAGCTCCAGCGCAAGGAACCACTGCACCAACTGTACCAGAAGCACAGCAGCCAGTGCCAGCGAGAGCACGGGGAGGGCGAAGAAAAAGAGGAGGTATCCTACGGCAGTGCGCAGGAGTCCTAGCACAGTGGACTCATGCAGAAGTGTGACGGACAGCTCACACCAGGTGAAGCATAGCAGATAGGGCAGCAGCATGCTGTATGAGCCATGCAACCCTCGGGCTGTGCCCATGCGCCCGCACAGGTACAGCAGGTATAAGTACAGAACACAAGGCAGACCAACGTGCAACACCAACCAGTCACAAAGGGGCACACTAAACCACGACCCTCCCACCAGCCATAACACCCAGCCCCCCAGCAGCTCGTTAGAGAAGGAGCAAATGGCAGAGGTGACTTGTGTGAGAAGGGCCAATCTGGCGTGTTGTTGGGCCGCCGGACGCAAGCTCAGGTAGCTGCTCACAGTGAAGAAGACTGCTACCGTAGCTAGTTCAGAGCACGGTAGCCAAGACTTGTCTGCCACAGGGAATGAGAGTATGAGGAAAAAGGCAGAGACCAGAAAGTAGAGGTGAGGCTCCAGATGGGTCCAAGTGAAGTTGGTCTCAGCTTGCTCCAGATCCAACTCTGGCTCAAAACGAGCCAGCATGGCCGTCAGCGCTGTGAAGTTCTCCCAGGCCTTGCTGTTCTGGAAGACCCTCAACGTGCAGATGACCATAGAGACGAAGGAGAGGTAGAAGATGACGAGAGGAATGACGATAATGAAAAAGTCTAGAGTCAGGTTGGAGATAATGAAGAAGAAAATTAAGGTGTTGACGTGGTGGGTAGGGATAAGGGCGCTGATCCACTGCATTCCCGCACGGGAGGCCCAGTCAATCAACACCTCCTTTACCTCAGTCACTGCATGGAGGGGGAATTTCAAGATCTACACAAATATGGAGAAAGAGTGAACGTGGTGTGTCAGTATCAATGTTTATCTACATGAACACATAGTAATGTTGACAGTGTAGCCATAGTACAGTGCAGTACTTCTCAAACCAGTCCTTGGGGTCCACAGATGGTCCAACCTAGCTCCAGCACAACTATACCAGGTATTCAGTTCTCCATTCCCTGGATCAAGTGCTGAAGGGCTGATTGCTTTATTCAGGTATGTTGGGAGTTTGGACAAGGCAAAAACTGGAACCATCTGCTGGACCCTAAGGATGGATAGCACAGTATGAACAACTAACTGGCCTTCACACTCAAACTGTACCTTTTGATGCAGAGGCAATTCATCAGGGTTCTTCACTGGCTCTTCGTCGTCATCATCATCGATTGCAGCTGCGTCAAGAGCTGGGGTTGGCGAGATGCCTTGAGCATAGCGCTTAGTGTTTTCAACAAACTCTTCTACACCTACATAATCAATCACTGCATGAACAGAAAAACAACAGGGTCATGTTTTAGCATTTTTGGGTAAAACGTCGGCCTTTCAAAACTGCCCATACAGCTCCATCTCTCACTTTCGCTTGAGACAAGGCTTTCCAAGACCTTCCTCTGTTTCTGAGCCGAGCTTGAGAGTGGGTTGCTACAGGCACCATCTAGAGGAGAAGAGGGATAGTACATAGTCAAGTGTAGAACTTAGCTCCAGACTCCTGCTGATCAGGTGATACACTCCCATTGCCATTCAGAATATTTACCGGTTTCCATGTTGACCTGGCTAATGTTTTCCAGTAGTTCTGAAGCCGTCACCCTTCTCTTTCTGTCTGGATTGAGTTTCCAGTACATGGACAGAGCTGCTTTTCTCACGCTGCGCTCAAACCGTGACTCGGACGCCAAGGTACACACCTCCTCTCTGTTCTCGGCTGTGATGCCTGCCACACACATATAGATTTGACAGTTCTTAGAAAATCTAAGCATCAGCAAAGGGGTGTATATTATATAACATATAAACATAAATATGGTTTCTTACCTTTTCGTTCACGCAAGCACCACTGTAAGAGTTTCACAGCATCCCGGCGGCCATTTTTGGCTGCCTGCAGAAGCCATGTCACTGCTGTGACACTATTCACTTCTTCGTCCTCCTGCTCAGACAGTCGTAGGTAATACCTGCCAATCTGTCAGAGAGGCACATTTTTATACATATTCTTTCATTGGTGAAAGCACCTGCATCTAAAGGACTATTATACAGCAGATTATTATTTGTACTGTAAAACTCAGTTGAAGTGTGTGTGTGTGTGTATGTGTGTGTTAATATACGGATGACCGCGTGTGCATGTGTCAGCCGTTATCCTGACCTTTGTCTGGGCTTTGGAATCTCCATTCCTAGCTCTCTGCTCAAGTTCTTCTATGTTCAGCTCCTCTGGAATTTCCCCTGAGAGATTAGAGGGAGAGCACATGAGGTCACTGACACACACTGAACATCATCGCGCCACACTATGCTGTACATGACCATTCCAATATTTGGAGCCATATAAGGTCCTATACCAAAAAAAATGAAAATCTGTATTAAATTAAATTAACCAAATTTTAAGATATAATTGCAGAATATGAATTAGAATTTTATTAACTTTCTGCTTTTAGAATGGTTTAATTATTGATCATCTATTATCTATTGATAAGAATACCTTTTGGCAAATAGTTTTTAGATCCACAAACTGTGGTCTGCCATTTAAATAGCTGTTAGGGGTCGTCCTAGTTATTCAGTATTCATCATAATTAATCCTCAAACAGAATTCCCAGAATCTCAGAATTCCTCTATTTAGGAACACTTTTTCCAGGCTTTTCCAGGACATTTTCTATAATTTCCATTAATATAATAAATAAAATGCGCGTATTAAAACCCCCTCAAAATCAATTGTTTAGACACTATGGATGGTCACTGGATATACTATTCGATACCCAGTACTATATCCAGATCTTTCCATACGTTGCAAATCCCTCTGTAAATCTGCAGATTTGCTCTACATCTGTCACCAAAGTGGGAGCAAATGGCATGCAGCTACAATCAAAATCTGTCCATATGACTGTGCAGCATGACAAACGTTCATTCACTAGGCATCTATGGTTCAATGGATCAACTTCTTTAGGATCTCACAAATATATCCAGTACATTTTTAGCTAAATTCTTATTTTGCGGGAGTTTCCATGACTGTCTCATGTTCCCAGGTTTTTCCTAGTCACGTAAGAACCCTGTCACAGCTGACAAAGACAGAGACAGTAATAAAGCAAAAATGACAAGAACTGCTCATTTAAACTACACTACATGGACAAAAGAATTGGGACACCTGTTCATTTATTGTTTCTTCCAAATTCAAGCGTATTCAGAAAGAGTTTTGTTGGAGTAACTGCCTTTACTGTCCAGGCTTTCTACTAGATGGAGCATTGCTGTGAGGATCTGAGTGTTAGTGAGGTCAGGATGTTGGACGATCACCACCTACCCTTCTCCCCAAACTCATCCCAAAAGTATTGGATGGAGCACCATGAGCAAATGTCTGAGGTCAAGAACATGAGTGCCAATAGGTTCATATTTATTTTAGAAGGGGTGTCCCCAAACATTTGGACACAGTGCATGTTAACACCTTGAACCTTACATATTCTTAAGCCAATAATTTAAAGATACATTAATATACTACTATGAAATGAATTATGTTTGTTCCGAGTGTGGAGCCACATATGAGACCACATCTCACATATTACTTGATAACTAAGGAATATTTTGGTGTAGAGTCCTGCTGAAAACTGCGCATTCCTGTGGAAATATGTGGCTTTTTGGTTAACAAAAGTCCTTTTTCCAAATGCACTCATAGCTTTCAGTTGTGAAGTGCTGGACATTTTTTTTTGTTTATTAGAAACAGAAACACTGGTGGATGGTTTGTACTGTGGTTTATTCAATATTCTATATTGAATCTTATTCAGTTATTCAATATTTTATGACACTAGGAATCTACTGTACACAGCAGCTGGGTAGATCTAGAAGATCTTGTCATGCAGCACCTATACCAATCAGAAGTCTAGCCATCCAGCATCCAGTGGTCCTTCAGTTATATCTTTACACAGTGCCATTTGACTGTGATAAACCCCTCCATGGCTATTTATAATAAGGGGGTTTCCGTTCACTGTTAGACCTAGGTCTCCAAAAATAGGATTCGTTTTTCTTAGTAGTTCCTGGGTGCTGGGTAGAGTCTACACAGCACTATGTCTACACAGTGGCCCAGCACACTGGAACTTGGGGAACCTCGCATTGTCTCTGTGTGTGTGTGTTTATTCGTGTGTGTGTTCATGGGAGGCAGAGAGCGACAAAGAGAAAGATCTGGTCACTTTCCTGATTTAAATGTTCTCTTTGCATACGCTCCTGCTTGCATGACCACACGTGCTGTGATTGGTCAAAACAGTATGTTGAAAGAGTTGACTCATTCAGTCACTCATTCAAATAACACATTTTATGCCTATGAGTCTTTGAAGTATCTTGAAGGGTCCCTTTCAAAGGTATAAAGGCTTTACGCCGATATTTATAGAAACATCACAGCTGAAAGCGTCGGCCAGCTTGAAGGTCAGTGTGATTTGCGCTGGTACGTGTATATGGAAGGTGGTGTATGGAATGCTTGGGGGCTCCGGAGTGCACCCGTACCTGCAGGAGATGAAGCTGCCTGTAGATGGGGTCTCGCAGGAGACGTGCCTCCAACGGTCATCCCGTCATCCCTGGCTGCGTTTAGCTGAGAGCGGCCTCTCTGCAGGGCAGGACGAGGGGGCGGAGACACCCGAGGGGAGGAGTTAGGGGTTGAGGAGGAGGAGGATACTGAGTGAGGGCTGTGCGTAGACACAAGAGAGGCTAGAGAGGAAGAAGAAGAAGCAGGGGAAGGGGGCGGGGGTCCCAGAGGAGAGTCCATTTCTAATAGAAACAGAAAGCATACATATATGAAAGAAGAACTTCAGCATGGTCACAGTTACAATTCTGCTCCAAATGCTCCACTTCTCCTTTAGCGCACGACCTGGAAGTTGCACCGCTCCATCTGATTAAGAAGACACTGCGACAGGACAGCTCAGCTATGAATGGATTCAGTTAAAACACGTAGCCTTTATACCTTTTAGAAATCGCCAAATCAGAAGTGAGGGGGTTTACCTGAAGGGTGACACAGTCTACACCTGATCGCCTCCTGTTACTAGTATCTGGACTGTACCCTGATAAGATTTTAGCCACATGTGTTTACACTCGGAGGTCACATACACCTCTGGTGTAGGATGAACAGTTTTTATGTGGCTTGACCTTATCCAGATAAAATCCTGACACTTCAGATCCACCCCCTACATTATCCCTGTAGTGCAACCTTACAGTCCTCTGCATTACCTGTGTAGTTTCCTGTACTAAACTACAGTAAATGGCTCGATTACTACTTACTATTATAGCAACCCTGTAAAGATGTCTGTAGTATTACTTGGTGACTCTTCAACTAGGGAACTTTTATGACCCAAGGTTTATACATGTGTGTAAGAAATGCTTTATTACCAAATAAACAGCTTAGATAGTAAATATGTATCACACAACAAAAAAAAAAAACCTTGGATGAAATAATGTATTAAAAATAAAATTTAAAAAAGATTAAAAGTGACCAATTTATTAAAAATAAAATTAAAAAATGATTAAAAGTGACCAATTTATTAAAAAATAAATAAAAAGGATAAAAAGTGAATCACTTTTTCATTTCAAAAATACAAAATCTAAAAAAAGCTGTGATCAATTTATTAAATAACAATAAAAAATCAAATAAAAAAAGATAAAAAATGTGAATTTCTTAAAAAAAAAACATCCTCTGATTTCTGTAAGCACTGTTTTAAAAGGTAACATTTGTTTACATCCCAACCATGAAAATGAAGACTGAATTTAATCATGTATTTACCGTTTGCCGTCAGGACCTTTTTTTTTCTTTTTTTTTTTAGATACTGTTTTGACAATATTTGACCAAAAATAATAAATAAATAAATAAATAAAATCACATTATTTACATGAATTTTAAGTGAATCTTATACTTGCTGTTGAGTCGTGTTAGGAAATCATAACTTAGGGTCTGTCATTACCGTGATGGTAATGAATGGTAATGACTGGTAATCATGACTGGGGCAGTGGTGGTAGAGCGCCGGGCTGTCAATAACAAGGTCGTGGGTTCGATTCCCGGGCTTGGCAAGCTGGGCCACTGTGTAGACATAGTGCTGTGTAGACTCTACCCAGCTTGGCAAGCTTGGCAAGCTGCCACTGTTGGGCCCTTGAGCAAGGCCCTTTACCCTCTCTGCTCTCCGGGCGCTGGAGTTGGCTGCCCACCGCTCTGGGTGTGTGTAGTTCACTAGTGTGTGTGTGAGTGTGTGTGTGTGTGTTCACTACCACAGATGGGTTAAATGCGGAGCATGCAGTCTACTACAGCTCTTCTTCACAAGGGGCTAGAGGACCAGACCAGACCATGACCATGACCATGGCAGTATTCCTGGTCAGTAAAGCTCCTGGCTCTGGATCAGATCATTACTACGTGCTGTTCTTCCCCTCAACCTTGTGACAGGTCTCATGTACAGGGTCCAGTTTCAAACACCACTGCCCCCCAAATCCCCCAAACCCCCCAACACACTTTTCCCCCTTTCCCAGCACTACAGCACTTACTGCCATAAACACAAGACCATTGATCTCTCTGAAGGTCTTGTGAGAGGATGTTGCCTTAAATAAGGAGGGGAACAGTCATGGCAGGCATGGAAACGTCCGTCGATCGTTTAAGAGCCCAACAGTGCCTTTATACAAGCCTCTAGACACACAGCTAGCCAAACGTGCCCAGGGCTAGTCCACTCACCGGCTCTCCTCTCCTCCTCTCTGCTGAAGGACGCGGTAAACTCGCTCCCAGGCTCAGCTCACTTCGTCCGCGAGGTCACTTCGAGCTGGTCATTCTCCACCTGTCTGTCTGTCTAGCTGTCTGTCTAGCTGTCTGTCTGTCTGTCCGCCACAGTAGCATTAGCACAGAAAGAGGCTCTGAAGGAAGGTGAAGCCGCTCCAGCTGTTGCTCTCTAAGTAACCCCGCCCACTGCTGCAGCGCTTTGTGTTATTGGACTACAATACTGACTTCCCGGTGCCTTTGGCTGTGTCCCAAACAGAAGACAGCTGCCTCGATGACTTGCTGCCCACAATGTCTCACTAACTGCCTTTAAGGCAGCGTAGCGATGAAGGTCACTGTAGGTACTAGCGGTGGACTGTGTTTCATTAACCGTTAGCCTTTTTTTAGCACTTCAGACGTGACTAGATGCCTTCCTGCCTCAGAATACTATTTGAATAGGCAGCATCTGTTACGTTTGAGACACAGCCTTTATTTGTTGCTGCATGTCAAAATAAAAGTCCTTACGTCTCAAGTATCGTTTTACAGGCAGGTAACACACAGTTCAGACTGCTTTTACAAGACGTAATATGTTTATTCCTTGTGTCCTTTGATTACCCTGAAGGTTTTTTTTTTTTTTTTTTTTTTTTTACAAAATTCACTAATAAAAACATTACAACATCTGTTTTACCCATGCAAATGATTTACAGTATTTATTATTAGTATTAATTTAAGACAAAATGCATTTTATTTGCATTATATGCATTTTATTTGTATTATATATATATATATATATATATATATATATATATATATATATATATATATATATGTTGCTGCTCATTGTTATTATGCAATAATAATCCTATAGGAATAGTTGTACTTCTATTACATTCCTATTGAAAAATATAATGCTCATAGCGCACGTATACAAACATAATAGTTAGCAGCAATGTATGTCATTTACTTTGTGCTTTAATCTAAAAATAACCCCCCAAAACTATATATTATATTATACATATATAATGTATGTTTATACTAACTGTATGTTATAAGATAGCACTAATTATAGCTTTATCTTTTAATTTTATCACAATGCCTGAAGTCACAATCTGACCTGAAGAATGGGTCAGGATACATAGACTGTATTATAGCTCACGTCATTAATAAAATGGTATATTGCTAGTTATGTCCAGCAGATGGCGCCACAATGTCTGCAATGCAAGAGAAGAATAGGTCACTGTATATTAATAAATTCATTAATCGAGCACTACGAACACTACTTTTCCCCAACCTGACCTAACACAAGCTCAGAACAGCTTTAAATAAAAAGTGTTCTTTGCTCGGTGGTTTTGTGGCCAGAAAATAGGAGATCCTCTCACAAAGACAAATTAGCAAAGTTGTGAGCAGGATCATTTTACAAGTAAATGGGTGATACTAGCTGGACTCCTGGCCACGGATGGCTGTGGCATCCCTGAGGATCGAGCTTGTGATGTCTGAAGCCATTAGGCCCTTTTTAGAGGCCCTCTCCTGTCTCGTAACTGTCCCATCAAACTTGGAGAATAAAGGACAACACATTTATTCAGATGAATCTGGAGCCAATCCTCTTTTTTTACTTTTTAAGCTGATTCAGACCCTCACTAAAAATATGACATGCTATGATATGTCTCAGCTGCTGGGGGAAGACTCTCAGTGGAAGTATGTGTGGTGCTGTGGTGCTTATGAGTGTATCAGGCACAGCGGTGTAATCCAGCCAAGAGAGGCTCTGTGGTCAGATGCCCATAAATGCTCATAATGGACTACAGAATGGCTAACAGAAATTGTGCATCATTAGATAAACTCCACCACAGTGCATCTACAAGACAGGGCTTTCTAATAGCTTAACCATTCCCACTGCATAATAGGTTGAATTTGAATATACTGTGTGTGAGTGTGTGTGTGTGTGTGTGTGTGTGTACAGTATATGCACCCACACACATGCATATATACATGCACATGCAGATCCTCCTTCTGTTGTTCTATGAATGGTCAATGAAAAGATGCTGTAAAGAGTGCAGTAACCATGGTGACAAGGCTTGCAGAATTACAAAGAAACACAACTGGCGTGGTTTCATCCCCCTCAATAACACAACATGATGCTACTACCTTAATGACTGTGGCCCTATACGGCCATATATGAGCTCCATTTATTAAAGGTGCCCTAGAATGTCAAACTGTATTTATCTTGGCGTAGATTAAAACCTGTGGAAGTAAAACAGGGCTGTAAAACCAGGGCCAATTCCAAACCCCAACAGTTTGGGCTCATTTTATTTAAGGCCTTCAAATTTACATACAAGCAGCCCACTAGCTGGCTCGGGAGAATAGAGGGTATGCCTTGATCAGTGGTCCATGGACAGTGATGTGTAGCCAGGAATGTCCAGCTAACTGAGACTGAAATATCCCCTGTTTAGAGGATAAAGTCTCATATCTGAGAGTCAACAGAAGGGTCTTAGGAGTGTTTTCCACTGTTTTCAGGGACACGGTTTAGACTGGCTCATCCAGGTTAGCTTGCTCTTCCTCTTACGTGAACTTAGCATGTCACTAAATTCGCACCTACAGTGGGCTTGTTTTTTCCCCTCCTGTTTTCAGAGCGTGACTTCACCGCCCAGTGAGCTCCCACATGTTTCGGTGCCTGGATTCTAGTCGTTTCTGCAAACTGCAGCAAATACATTAAAAAGGTGCACGTATTTGTCACTGTACAGTGTACAGCGAAATGTGTCCTCCGCATTTAACCCATCTGGTAGTGAACACACACTCACACACACACACACACACACACACACCCAGAGCGGTGGGCAGCCAACTCCAGCGCCCAGGGAGCAGAGAGGGTAAAGGGCCTTGCTCAAGGGCCCAACAGTGGCAGCTTGCCGAGCCCGGGAATCGAACCCACAACCCTGTTATCGACAGCCCGGAGCTCTAACCGCTGAGCCACCACTGCCCTATTACATACATCACATCAGTCTGTAAAAGTAGTCTTTTTAGCTAGCTAACCACATCTATGAGGCAAAATAACAGGGCTGTAAACCGGCTAGTGATTGCGTCTGAGCATTGTTTCACCCAACCAAAGTCATATGCATTACTTATACATCAAAGAACAACCTAAAATACCCAATAAATGCATTCAATGGTATGATGCGAGGTACTGTGTGATAAATCTAAGCATTGGATTGTGACGTAAAGATTTTATAGTGAGAGGGAGAGAGGAGAGGGGAACCTCGAGGGCCCTATTTTTGCTGCTTTTCCATTGCTGGGCTGAACAGTTCTGCTGCGGTGTTAACTCTGCCCAACTCGCTAAGTCGAAGCTAGTATTACCTTCTCAAGGCAAACACTTAAAGCGAACTGCAGGGTTTCTGTAATAAAAGCTGATGTTTAACAGCTGTGCTGGACTATGGTCATGATTTTGGGACTGTATATGGTCTTTTAGGCCAGGACCACGGCTATGCAGTGCTAACACCCGCATCTAACTTAGCTGATTCCAGCATTATTTGGCATCCTACATCTATAAAAGTGCCTCCTTGGTGTGGTTTGAGACGAGTGTGATTAATGCATGCAGATTACATGATGATGCTTACGGTTTTCATACGTTATCTTGTGTTAGCTAGCTAGTGCTACATTAGCCTAGAAGTGTAGTGCAGCTGTAGTGTAAGACTAAAGAGCGAAATTGTTGCATAATTATTGTAAGATGGTGTGTGTGTGCACTTCACATCCTGATTTAGTAATACAGCAAATGGAAAAAGGGGCCGTAACAGATCTAACGAGTCCGAACCAGCACGGGACGATATGCCGTGGCCTTAGTAACCATTTGGCTCGGTAGTGGAAAAGAGGCCAGAGTCATCGATGCTGACTATGGTGCCTGCTGCTTGTTCATCTGGGCTATGATGTTTTCATCTACTGGTAAATCCTAACTCTAATAATAATAATATCTGCTGTTTAGTGATGTTTAGTTTATTAACCATATAACCATCCTCTGCTAGACGTCTTTTTTGGGAATTTCCCCACTGCGGGACTAATAAAGCACTATCTTATCTTATCTTATCTTATCTTATTAACCCCTATTTATGACCCCCTAATTCATCTCATCATCTTTCCTTCTGTGAGCAACAGCATCATCCCTGCACTATTCTCTCACTACACACATTGCTTACAGAAAGTCTCGCCCCCCCCTCCGCCTTGTCTCATTCACACACACCCACACACAGCCCATGTGTTTCCACAAGCTGATGTATTATTTAGTCTTAAATCCACTCAGTCACTGCCCGAGCTTTCGCCCTGGTTCCTCCCAGAAAGAAAGATAGACAGAGAGAGAGAGAGAGAGAGAGAGAGGGGAGGGAAGAAAGGATTGATTAAGTCTTGGCCTCATTTGCAGTGGCAGGGTTTAGGTGAACAGAAGGTCCTTTCTCAGGTGCGCACACGCTCTCACACACCTCACAGGCTTACAGGCTTTGTTAAGTAACGCAGCCGGCGGCTGAAGGTTTTAGATAATGAGCTTGCTGTATGTAAGGGAGAGAGAGACAGAGAGAAAGTAAGAGAGAGAGAGAGAGAGAGAGAGAGAGGGAGAGAGAGAGTGAGAGAGCAGTGTGGAAAAATGCTTTTCTAATGGTTACTTAGTGCCTTATGTAATGGGCAAAGGCAAGGAAAATGTGTGTGTTTATGAGAGAGAGTGTGTGTGAGAGAGAGAGAGAGAGAGAGAGAGAGAGAGATGAGAGGCGCTGTTCTGTGCCTAGCCTGTCTGTCTGCAGGGAGGGAGATAGGCGAGCACATACAGTTTGTGTGTGTGTATGTGTGTGTGTGTGTGCAGACACACTTAGCCTGGGGTAGTGGCCTGCATATGGTGCTAATCAGGCATGCTGTAATGTCTGTGTTCAGCCTCACTCAAACATAAGGTTACAGAGGGGGAGTCATTGCGAGAGGGAGAGAGAGAGAGAGAGAGAGAGCGAGGGCTGTGTGTGGCGTGGATGAGGGAATCTGGGTCATAGTCACGGCACTTCAGTGGTGTTTCTGAGGCTGATTTTTCCACATCAGTCAATAGAAACACACACACACCCTTTTCTCCACTCTCTCAAATCCTACCCTATTCAATTCAGCCCAAATCAGGATGCTGCTTTACTGGCATGATCATTCGAGGTTTTATGATCTTAAAAACATTCCTAACTCATGTTTACATGTCCATTTACCAATCTCTGTTTAGTCCTCACAATTAAACAGGCTGTTTTTGTTCCTGTACCTTTAAGACTGGTGAGGTCTCCACTGTGCCACCACAGCAGAGCTGACCATTCAAAGCATGGACTCCAGAAGACCTCTGATGGCGTTCTGGGGTACCTGGCACAAGACATTAAGACATTAGCAGCAGATCTTGCAAGTCCTGCAAGTTGTGAGGTGAGGCTTCCATGGATTACATGAATCAACTCTAGGTGACCCTGTTGTTGGTTGTTGGGCCACGTTTGGTAGGTAATGACCACTGCATACTAGAAAAAACCCTATAACACCTGCCGGATGTTTGTAGATGCTCTGGCCCAGTCATCTAGACATTACCTTTAATAACTGACTGTTCAATTACTGCCTAATATACCCACCCCTTGACAGAGACCACTGTAGAGACGATAAACAATGCGTTTCCGCATCACCTGGTACTAATGTTGTGGCTGATCGGTGTATGGCATTGATAAAACAATGACCCTTTGTAGCACCTTTGATTTTGAGTGTAGTTTCTGTAGATATACAGAGTGAATGGGATTTATGTACTACATCAAACTTAATGTCAAAATTGAATATAGTAAGGAGTCTCCTACTCCTTCTCCCTCCCTGCTATTGAGTATTTTTTCCCAAACTTGAACACAATACAGACCTCAAATGACCCAAAAAGCCATCTAGAAAAAATAAATCTCTGTTGAAATTTCCTGCCAATAGAAGTGGATGCTTTGGAGCCTGGAGCGTGTGAGCCTGAGGTCACCGTGTCCAGTGCCAGGTGTTGGCTAGACGAGTAAAGTCCTCATCAATGGACTGTGGAGCAGTGGAGCTGCGTACTCTGGCATGACAGAGCTTCATCCAGTACTTCTGGGATGAGATGGAGTCCCAGAACTAATCATCAAGCTTTAATGTACCTGATCTCACAAAATGCTTTAGTGGATGAATGCAATCAAATCTGTATTTGAACACTATCTTTTTGTCTATCTGTCTGTATATCTGATTAGCTGTTTTTCTATCTATCCATTTGTCTGTCTGTCCATCCATCCACCCATCCATCCACCCATCCATCCATCCATCCATCCATCCATCCATCCATCCATCCATCCACCCATCCATCCACCCATCTATCTATCTATCTATCTATCTATCTATCTATCTATCCATCCATCCATCCATCTATCCATCCATCCATCCATCCATCCATCCACCCATCTATCTATCTATCTATCTATCTATCATCCATCCATCCATCCATCCATCTATCTGTCTGTCCACTTATCTCCCTGTCTTTCTATCTATCTGTCCATCGGTCTTTCCATCTATCTATCTATCTATCTATCTATCTATCTATCTATCTATCTATCCACCCATCCATCCATCCATCCATCCATCTATCTGTCCACTTATCTCCCTGTCTTTCTATTTATCTGTCCATCGGTCCGTCTATCCATCTATCTATCTATCTATCTATCTATCTATCTATCTGTCTGTCTGTCTGTCTGTCTGTCTGTCTGTCTGTCTGTCCACTTATCTCCCTGTCTTTCTATCTATCTGTCCATCGGTCCGTCCATCCATCTATCTATCTATCTATCTATCTATCTTTCTATCTTCTTGTATGTCAGTCTATGCATCTGAATGTCTGTATATCTTTCTGCCTGTGTAACTATATCCATCCATCCATGTATATATATGTCAACCTCTTTGTTTATCTTTGTCTATGTCCGTCCAGTCCAGTATGGCTTTCTGTCTGTCTATCCATCTGAGATGTCTGTCAATATCTGTCCACCTGTATTGTCTATCTCTCCATCTATCTAAAATTTGTTCTGCATGCTACTGAAAAAATGACTAAGAAAAAGCGTGTAATTTGGCCAGGGGTGGCGAGAGAGAGAGAGAGAGAGAGAGAGAGAGAGAGAGAGAGAGAGAGAGAGAGAGAGAGAGAGAGAGAGAGAGATTTTCCCTCCCTCTCTCTCTCTCTCTCTCTCTCTCTCTCTCTCTGATTATTTAAGCACAAAACTGTCCTCCTCTTTACTCTGGTCCTCTCCCCTCTATCCACCTCTAGTGTCCTACTCCCCCTCTCCCTCCCTCCCTCTCTCTCCCCCTCCCTCCCTCCCACACACTCACACGCCGATCTCTCCGTTTCTCACGCCGCTCCAGAGGCTTCCGTGTGGCGTGACGTCGCTGCGGTGGGCGGGGCGGAGGCGCTTGCGCGCCGGTGTGAGAAAACCCAAGCGTCCCCCGCGTAACAGCAGCCGCTCGGCGCGCGGTGGTCGAGGGCATCAGTCTGCCTCCGACGACTTTCTGAAGGTAAGACCCTCACACCCCCGTCGCTCACGAGCGGCCCGTTCGGCGCGCGATCTGCGGCACGGGCTGCACTGGTGCGCGCGAGAGCGTTCGTGACCGACTCGAGACGGCCGTGCGTGTGCACGCGCCAGACGAGTTGCTTGCATGCATGCATTCATGTATGTATGTATGAATGTATGTGAGCGCAGGCATGCACGCTGAAGCTGCGGCGGGGGCGGCAGCGGCGGCAGCAGCAGCAGTAGCACGCGCGTATATATATGTGTGCTAGCACGCTTACCTTACATAGGATAAGTGTGTGCGCGTGCTTGAGTGTTATCAGCAAAACATCGGGCAGTTCATGCATCCGCGCTTCTACAGGCTCGCGCTTGATTGCAGGCTCCGTCCGGTCGCGCTTGCGTCCATTTCTGCAGCTGAAAGGCCCGTTGCGACCGTTTCTGTGATTAGCTCGTGCAACGCCTCACTTTGCATTCGCGTGCTTGTTCGGTTTGCTCTGCTTGGGCTCGTCTCTTTGGGCTGTGGGTGGAAGGACAGGGCCGGGGAGGGAAGGAGAGGAGGATGCAGTCCTACCTCTCTCTCTCTCTCTCTCCCTCTCTCCCTGAGGGTGTGGTTCTGAAGGCCCGGTGCAGAGCTGTTCTCCTGCATGATCCACAGCTAAAGGGCTGCAGGATGGATGGAGCAAACCTTAGGCTAAAAATGTTCAACATGGCCTTCTGTTGGAGAGCCACTAATAGTGCTACACCTAAAGTCCAAGACCTCTGCTAACCATTGGTCTGAGCACAGACTGGAGCGGTGGTTACCAACCCAGGTCCTGGAGGACCTCCTGCTCTGCACATTTATGTGTTTATTCTGCCCCAACACACCTGACCAAAACTAAGGAGCCCTTCCTGATACGGAGGTGGTTTCTTAGAGCAGGAACCCTTGAAGATGTACGCAACAAGGAGTCCTCCATGGCACCAGGTTGGGAAACCACTAGACCAGAGGATGTAGTCTAATGAACACTGGTGATGCTCACCCAACGTATGCCCGAGACCTATTGGCATCATCTTGGACCGAGCTGTTGCTGGGGTGGTCTGTCTTCTGTAGCTATAGTAACAGAGTACAGTAGTTGCACTTGCCTTGTTCTTCTGAGAAACTGAACTTAGTGCATCTATGAGATACCATGCTGGACCGGAGAGGAAAGAAACAGTTTGGCGAAAAGTTCAATGAACACTGTTGATCACTGATCTCAGATGTTGTCATTTAGCTAAGACTTGTTCGGTACCTGAAGTTTGCTTTTATAATTGGAGATGCTAGGCTAATGTCGCTAACACACACTGGGATTAGACTGTCACCGATCTCGTCTCTGTAAATGCATGCCCGAAATGTCTTTATTTGGCACCATTACGAGCCTTGTGGTCCAGTTTGACCGTAGAATAGTTCTACAAGATGCGGATGGAACTGTAGGTCTAGTTTCATACCTTCAGTAAGGTCCACCAATGCCATGTGACCAATACTGTTTAATTGTTGTTTATGTAGATTCTCAATTTTGTGGCACGATATTTTCAGATATACGATTGGTGACGGTCTAAATCCAGTGCTTGGTAGCAATGTTAAACCCTCTCATGTCAAATATCAGATGTCCTGGATGATCATCCACTGTCATTATCTGGGGTGAACAAAAAAAATGTCCACTGTCAGGGCGGTGTATGCTGATCATGATGTTCACAGTGTTAAAGCTTTTTACACAGCTTAAGAAAAGAGGCTCGGAGTAGTTGAATGAAGCTTGTTTCGTTGTGGCTTTCGCTGATTTTTCCTGATCCGTACTAACTTTGGTGTGGAGTAGCTCATTCGGCTTGTAAATGTAAATGTTAATGCCTCACCTGTGTTGACGGAAAAAGTAATTTGTACCCATATCGGTTAATAGTAACTTGTTAAATGTCTCATCGCTTATTATATTTTATCATTTTAACCTATGAGATGTTAGAAAAAGTAAAAATAGTATGTTTTGAAATATTGTGATATTACCTTTTATGCACAACCACACTGACACCCATTAATATGCCAATGGTATCATCTCTAGAAGAGCAGAGGAGGACTCTGTCACATAAATGCACACCAGTCTTCCTGTTCCATCCAAGCAGGCGCTCCCCAGTGTTGAATATACATCAAGTGTTCATGTTATATTTCTGATTTATTATATAATATATTTATTATATTGTGTCCAAGAATGAACTGGATGCTGTAAGGATCCAGCTCCTTTAAGGATTTTACATACCCAAATGACCTGTCCAGATCGGACGCTGTCCTCCAAATCTGCAGAATGTTTAGATGACGCTGGGCTACAGTGTAAAATATCTGTATTTGATTCATTTTAATATGTAATATGTTTATTGCTACTGCACTGAATTTAGGATTTCTCTGTAATGCTATTGTGGTGCGATGAATAAGATATTTGCATTAACATATCACCTGGGATCTCTATTTAGTCTTTTCAGTTTTGGGGCAAATGGCAGTTGTTGTTTACAGTGTTTACATTTGATGAATGGACCAATAGAAATATCCCAAAATTACTTATTAATTATTATTGTTATTATTACTATTTCATCCTGTAAAGTTACTGTCTTGGAAATAAGGCTTGACGATAATGACGATAAGAACACGCAGGCACGTGTTGATGTAGGGCTACAATTTGGAATTGCAAATTTTTATAATCGGTTAGTTGGTCTGTTATGATTTTGAGGAATCTGTTAAAGAAAGTGCTATTTATCTAAATATAACTAAATATTGTACGTTTAAAATAGAAGTTTTATTTTTCTTTGGCACAACGGCCTTTTTAAAAAAAACACCGAATCTTTTAAATAATGTTTGTCATTTAAAACAAGCAGCTAATAAAACAAACAGCTACTACTTTGCATAAAAAACATAGAATTAATTATTAATTAAATAAATAAATAAATAAAGTCACCCTGTAGCAAAAGCTTTATTTTCTGTGACCTACAACATAAGGAGGTTAGCAGCCATGCTAGCCGGCAGGTAGAATTTGGCTGCACAGTTTAGCCTAAATGCAGCTCATCTCTTCAGCCGGCGTCGTTTTTTTTTTTTTTTTTTTCGTATTTTCCAAACTAAAACAAAGATGAAAACTAAAACATAAAACATATACATTATGTGCTCGGGGGGTTTAAAGAATTTTTTTAGTAACTCTGCAGTGGTTGTCCTCTAGATTCTCATGAGGTGACTTTTTAGGTTAGCACAACCCAGACTGCTGCCTGTATTTACCCTCTTTCAGTCATGTCATGTACACAAACCAGCCATAACATTAAAACTACTGACAGGTGAAGTGAGTTACGTTATCTGGTTACAATGACACCTGTCAAAAGGTTGAGATCTACATGCAAGCAGGCGAACAGTCAGTTCTGGCAGTTGTGGTGTTGGAAGTGGGGGTCTTTGGGGTCAGTACCTACCAAAAGTAGTTCAGGGAAGGACAAATGGTGAACTGGCGATGGGGTCATGGGCGCCCACGGCTTATCGATGTGCCTGGGTAGCGGCGGATAGCTGGTCTGGGCCGGTCCCACAGAGGAGCTACTGTAGCACAAACTGCTGGAAAGGTTCATGTGGCTGTGCCTCAACGGGTTAGAGTTGTTTTGCGGCACAAGGGGGAACCCACCCATATTACACAAATTTACAAAAGAAGGACAAATGTTATCAAGCTAACCTATTCAGTCTGTGTTCGTGCTCCATGTCTGCAGCGTCCTGTGTGGGGTCGGGTTTATTGCAGGTTTGTGCATGTTTTAATATTTGAAAGGGCATGAATAGGATGTCAGAGGAGAGCATAGGCCCTCATGCGGGCCTGTTTACATGCTCTCGAGGTCGTTAGTGCTCGTCTGATTCCTTATTAGATTCCACTGTGTTGTGAAGCCTCTGAGTCACATGATCAGCAAGCCAATGAAGGCCTAAACGTCGTGCATTACTGTTTACACTCCTCTGGGCCACCACATAAGCCTCATACACTCAGCAGTATTTGCAAGTGCCCTCACAAACTTCCTCAACACACAGCTGCTCTTATGTATTAAGACCACACACTGTGTGTTTGTGTGTGTGTGTGTGTGTGTGTGTGCGCTTGTGTAAGCTCGCCAGCACTGAAAGAGGAACGACGGAGAGTTTAGGACATTTGCATTATACTTTGTAATAGGCAAAGCACCCGAGGAGCTACTTTGTGGTCATTACTATTGTAAAACGTCCAGCACAATCACCAATGACACCAATGCTCTCTGGCTGAATACTTATCTTTATTGCTTGATTTTACACCAGTGCCTTTCGTTAAAGATAATGTGTGTAAATATATGGATCATATTACTGCTCAGGCCATCAGAGAACAAAGGTTGATGGGCGTATTGACTTTAGTAGTAGTAGACACACTCACTTTCTAACCCCTCCCTGCCCTGTGAGACTACCTGTCTGATGAGTTTTATCTGTGTCCTGAGGGTGGAACGTGAAGAGTGCTGAGCAGCACGTGTACGTTGCAGTTTCATTAGTCGTGTAGATGTTTGTGTTGGAAGAGAAGCAGAAGAGAAGCAAAAGAGAAGCTGAAGATTGGGTTTATGGGGAACTTCTGCTGGTCCAGTAAAGACACATTTCAGTTAGTTTCACCACCTGTGTTTTGTTTGTGCCTCACTTTCACTTCTGAACACTACACAGTGAGTGCTTCTTTAGATGAGCTGCTGTAATCCTGAACTCACAAAATATGGATCATATAATCTGATCAGCTTTCAGATCAGAAGTTAGAGAAATATTAGTTGATCGCATATTTGGGCTGAAAATCATCTGATACTGAGATATAGCTAATCTATTCTTCCATCACTACTTCCAAACCATCAGCTACACAGATGCTTGGGTAAAACTTGGACGCAGTTGGGCGTTACAAAAAGACGGTGGCCCAGAACACTCATCAGAGGTTTTTGGAATTTGATAAAACAGGCTGACATTAAGCTTTTGGAAGTCCTAACCTACAATAACAGGACTATGTCTAAAAGTCAGGTCTTTGCCTGGAAACCTATAAATTCAATCAAGAACAGAAGTTAAATATCCAACCAGAATTCTGCCAGATGGTTACCAAAAGTGTCTTGGTAAGGTACACCTTCCTAAGAGACATTTAACCAGTTATTATGTGTGCTGTCTGGATTCTTGTTTTTTCTGTTAAAGATGTTTGTTGTCACTCATCCTGCACCAGAAGGAAAGAGCAGTCTAAAAATGACTGAAAAGTCTAATATTGTTATTTATGTCCATGATGAGTGTGTGTGTAAAAATGTCTGACTACAACTTTATGTCATGATATTGATAATCTAATATCATATACAGAATAACAACGACATTATTATTAATACAATCAGTATTTAATTTTTTTTATGAACAATTTTTAACACGTTCTGATCAGAGGAGGATGGGTAGTCTTGGTTCCTCCCAATGTTTCTTCCTGAGGGAGTTTTCCCTTGCCATTGTGATCTTTGGCTTACTGGGGTCTTTGTTTTATATGTTTGTTTTTAGGCTCTTTTAAGCTCAATTACTGGATTTCTGAAAAGCTGCATTGTGGCATCAGTTGTAAAAAAAACCCCACAAATACAGGTAAATTTGACATAATTTACTGCTATTAAAGGATTCATATCATTGGAAACATTCTCTGGTTTTATGTTTTAATTAGAGCATTTGAGTTAGTATGTTAATATTAATATGTTACATATTAAGATTTTAAAACTCACAATTTCCTCTTCTGTTCACACAGTCCACTAAGCTGCAAAAACAGTTACATATTTACATATTATCCTGTTCAGGCTACAGTAGTTTTGCCCCACCCGTTCATGCTGAAGGTGTGGTGTTGGCTTCAGCTTTAGCAGATACTGATAATATCCTGAAAACTGTCACTTACAATGAATCAACTCCAAATCTAATACGAGTGGTTGTGATTTTAGGGGGTAGTTTTTGGCGTTAATAGTTTAGGAGCAACTTTTTTTTTTATCTGAGTCAAACTAATCATTAGAACTAATAATTAGAACATACTTTTTAAAAAGCATTTTTAACACAAAATATCAAGCATTATATTAGCATATCAACACAGGGCACAAGTCTTAGACACTCTTTATTTCTGCTGTATCGAGATACTAATGTATTGTATCAGTTAAACCCTAGTTAGCACCAGTGCATCACTAGTTGTTACATTGTGTTTTATCCATTAAACCAAAACAAAATATGAAGCCTGTTCCCAATCACAAATTCTCTAATTAGCTGTGTCATTAGTTTTAAATAGTCTGTTTGCCTTTATAAAACTAAATTCAGCTGTTCAAGTTGTAATTCAATAAAACTACATCACTCCAAGAAGCCAAAAAAACCTTCTCCAGAATCGATACCTTCAAACTTAACAAAAGTCTGCAGACACAGACAAAGAAAAAGCCTTCTGAAGGAAGGTTTTATGGTCATGTGAGACAATGACTGAGCTGTTTAGCCACAATAGAAAGAGCTGTGTTAACTCCAAGAACACTGAACCAACTGTTAAGCATGGTGGTGGTAGTATCATACTCTGGGGATGTTATGCTGCTAGTGGCACTAATAATTTTCACAAAGCAGATGGAATAATGAAGGAGGACTACATCTGAATTCTTTGGCATGACCTCAAACTAGAGATGGACTGATGAGTGTTTTTGGGGCTGATACCGATCGCCTTTCAGTGTGATCAGACGATTGAGGGTGGGGCTAGTGTTTGCTTGAGTTTATAAAACTAATGTCAGCTGTTCAGTTTTAATCGAAGGCGCGACCACAACCGATTTAAGAGTATGTATAGTTTTGGGGTTTATAACTGTACAAAACATATGGAAAAAAAATATTGTGAGAATACATCTCAAGAAAATTCACTTTTATACCAGTATCCCTCCCAGCACTGATATTTTTCACACTCCCTGGGCTGAGACTGAGCTTTATTCACTCTGTGTTGTGAAAGAGTCTCGTTAATCTGATTTCTGTAAGCCTGTTCATGTCTCTTACTGCTCTGAAATCCTCCTATATATGTTGAAACGCCTTTTGCATGTGTGTGTGAGTGTGTGTTGGTATGCAACATGTGCTTGTAAGTCTTTCTTTTTTTAGCATGCCAGTAAACTCATGCCAGTAAACTCATTGTGTCGACATCTTGCAGCCAAATGTATGTACAGTGGGGAAAAAAAGTATTTAGTCAGTCACCAATTGTACAAGTTCTCCCACTTAAAAAGATGAGAGAGGCCTGTAATTGATATCATAGGTAGACCTCAACTATGAGAGACAAAATGAGAAAAAAAATTCTGAAAATCACATTGTCTGATTTTTAAAGAATTTATTTGCAAATAATGGTGGAAAATAAGTATTTGGTCAATAACAAAAGTTCATCTCAATACTTTGTTATATATCCTTTGTTGGCAATGACAGAGGTCAAACGTTTTCTGTAAGTCTTCACAAGGTTGGCACACACCGTTACTGGTATGTTGGCCCATTCCTCCATGCAGATCTCCTCTAGAGCAGTGATGTTTTGGGGCTGTCGGCGGGCAACACGGACTTTCAACTCCCTCCAAAGGTTTTCTATGGGGTTGAGATCTGGAGACTGGCTAGGCCACCTTGAAATGCTTCTTACGAAGCCACTCCTTTGTTGCCCTGGCAGTGTGCTTGGGATCATTGTCATGCTGAAAGACCCAGCCACGTTTTATCTTCAATGTCCTTGCTGATGGAAGGAGGTTTGCACTCAAAATCTCACAATACACGGCCCAATTCATTCTTTCATGTACACGGACCAGTCGTCCTAGTCCCTTTGCAGAGAAACAGCCCCAAAGCATGATGTTGCCACCCCCATGCTTCACAGTTGGTATGGTGTTCTTTGGATGCAACTCAGCATTCACTCTCCTCCAAACACAACGAGTTGTGTTTGTACCAAACAGCTCTACTTTGGTTTCATCTGACCATAAGACATTCTCCCAATACTCTTCCGGAACATCCAAATGCTCTCTAGCAAACTTCAGACGCACCCGGATATGTACTGGCTTAAGCAGGGGAACACGTCTGGCACTGCAAGATCTGAGTCTCTGGCGGCGTAGTGTGTTACTGACGGTAGCCTTTGTAACGTTGGTCCCAGCTTTCTGCAGGTCATTCACTAGGTCCCACCGTGTGGTTCTGGGATTTTTGCTCACTGTTCTTGTGATTATTTTGACCCCACGGGCTGAGATCTTGCGTGGAGCCCCTGATTGATGGAGATTAGCAGTGGTCTTGTAGGTCTCACATTTTCTGATTATTGCTCCCACAGTAGATTTCTTCACACCAAGCTGCTTGCCTATTGCAGATTCAGTCTTCCCAGCCTGGTGCAGGTCTACAATTTAGTTTCTGGTGTCCTTCGACAGCTCTTTGGTCTTCACCATAGTGGAGTTTGGAGTGTGACTGTTTGAGGTCGTGGGCAGGTGTCTTTTATACTGTTAATGAGTTCAAACAGGTGCCATTAATAGAGGTAATGAGTGGAGGACAGAGAAGCCTCTTAAAGAAGAAGTTACAGGTCTGTGACAGCCAGAAATCTTGCTTGTTTGTAGGTGACCAAATACTTTACTTATTTTCCACCATTATTTGCAAATAAATTCTTTAAAAATCAGACAATGTCATAGTTGAGGTCTACCTATGATGTCAATTACAGGCCTCTCTCATTTTTTTAAGTGGGAGAACTTGTACAATTGGTGACTGACTAAATACTGTGTACGTGTGTTCAAACAGCTATAAACCTTGTTGATGTTGTTAACTGTGGAAGCGTGGTGGGATTTGGCTGTGCTGTCCCGTTTTTCTAGGAGAGTTTGTGCTGTTGTTTGTGTGTATGGGAATGGGAGAACCTTTTGGTATCATCTAGTTGGAAAAGCAGTAAAAAGCAGTGGTTGTGGTGTAATAAACCTCACAGTTTAACAGTCTATAGCAGTTCCTTCACAGCAGCCTGAACCTAATCAAGTCCCCTAGACACTCCCAGCCTAATGGTTCTGTTTAATTTCGGAAAGATCTGTCACACCACTGGTTTGTACGTTATACCCCAGGTCTCACTGCAGTGTCTTTTACGAGCTGTGAGTATATTAAAGAAATAAAAGTTGCCTGAGATGTAGTCAGTCAGTCAGAATATTTCTTATGCTTAGGGCGCATGTCCACTGCATGCACTATACTGCTCAACTCGACTCTGCTCATCTTTTTTGCTTTTCCATTAAACAATTTTTTTTTGGTTCAAAGTGAGCCAGGTAGTACAGATCGACTGATTATGGGTTTTTCTATAACCGATGCCAATGCTGATGTTTAGAGGTCAGGGTCAGCCGATGGCCTGTATGCCCTGTTTTGTTTTTGTGTTTTTTTTGTTTTTTTGTCGTTGGCCAATTTCTAGAATTTTTCCACTTTATTTGCATGCTAAAATGTCAAATTTGTTTGTGAAGGAACTCATGTGAACATTACAGTGGTTGGTGTGGCGCAACAGATAACACCTCTATCTGCCAGTGAGCTATTACACCATGTGGGAGATGGAGGGTTCGAATCCCAGTCTGGGTGACTGTACTGCGCTACACTAATATAAGTCCTTGGGCAAGACTCCTAACACTACATTGACCCACATCTGTAATACGAGTCCCCTTGTAAGTCGCTCTAGATAAGAGCGTCAGCTAAATGCCAAAAATGTAAATGTAAATTACAGAACAATATCTTTGACCAATATCACGGGGCTGCCCACAAGTAGGGCCTAAAATGTGGCTTGCAACCCTTGCAAAGAGAAAAGAGAATCAGCACAACTAGCCAGTTATAAAATCTTCAAGCTAATCTCTCAGCTTATTAGTTGGCTAGCTATGTTAACAGTAGCTGCTGGGAACAAAGCCTGTTTGAGTCTTAAAATTGTATAGAAGCATTTTGCCTATGGACTAGCTCGTTTCATTAGCTATGGCTATTGTTGTGCTATGTGCTTTTGTGTATATTGCTGCTGTTCAATGAAAAACGTATTTAGTTTTTAGTTATCGTTTGAATCCTGTGGCTGCTCTGTACACTGTGTAAATAATGGGTAATTATCTGGATGAATAGACCTAAAGAAATGCTCTAAATTACTTGGAATAAACTTATGTTTTACATTAACATCTATTCAGTGTTAATAACACTGTTGCTTTCTCTTGTAAAGTCACAGTTTTGGAGATACATGTTTTTGCATTGGGCAGCGGCGATATGCTGTTTCCAACGCTATGTATGTATTGTGTAGGGGTAGGGTTGGGGACCACTGCTCTGCAGAACTATGAACAGGAGTGGGCCAACATGTTTATGTTGTGGGCAGGGGTGGAACAGATGTTTCGCCTGCAATAGAATATCAAATATATAGATCTGTCAAATCTGAACATCTGCTTAATGGAAGTAATTTTGATTTTAAGCAATTATCCTCCGATAACGACATGATTCACACATCGTTGGGCCTCCCTACACTGTTGAAAGTATCCTTGAGGAACGTTTGGAGGTTCTTTGGGTTTGAAACTGTGGAGAAACGTCTTAAGGTGCTTTGAGGAGTCTTAGAGAAAAGAAAACAAGACAAGACAACCATATTCACCATTAGTGTTTGACACAGGTGGAATTCCACCTTTCCACCTTTAACCCATCCGTGCAGTGAACACACACACATACACACACACACACCAGTGAAACGCACACCCTGGGCTCAAGGACCCAGCAGTGACTGCATTCCGAGCCTGGATATCAAACCCACAACCCTGTCATCAATAGCCCGTAGGTCTGAAGATTCATCAAAGGACCAAAAGAGGTTCCTCAACAGTTTCAAACCTGAAGAACCTCCAAAAGTTCCTCAAGGATCCTGGACTTTTAAAAGTGTAGTTTTCACAGACTTAATACAAGCTTCTCTTCCTTGTTAGCATTAGCCATATAGCTTCAGTGCGAAGGAAACCTTGACATGAAACATTTTTCTGCATTTATGATTGCCTGCATTTAGGCAGTAAGTGCTAGAACTGCTATTGCCAGCCTTGGCTTCAGTGTGCAGTGTATACACTCTAATACAAATATGCTTTGGGCTGCTTTGCACTGAAATGCTGGAAGGAGAGCTCTTCCATAGTGACAGCATCCTGGACATGGTACTGGTTCGTCTCCACTAGATGGAGTCTTCGACACACCGTAGATTTAAGAGTCTCAGGTGGAACAATGATGTCGCTGAAGAATCTGCATCAGTTCAGTGTGTGTGTGTGTGTGTGTGTGTGTGTGTTCAAAATGATGTATTTAAACATGTTCTCCATCTGTTGTCAGATTAAATGCCCAGCTGTTGCCACTAACGATGACGAAGAGAAGGATGATGTTGATGATCGTAGCGTGGCCTGCCCCTCTTTCGGCCAGCAGTTTTGTGTGAGGGGTCGCGAGGGCCGTGGAACCATACTGGAGGATCGCCGAAGGAGAGGGCAGCAGAGAAGATGTCTGCTAACACACCTACCTCAGCCCCACCCCCTAAGAAGAGCAGGGGGAAGCAGGAGGCTCTAGAGGCAGCCAATGAGGAGCTGAAGACCAAACTGAACGACATACAAAATGAGCTGCAGCAAGAAAGAATGAAGGTAGTTGGTTTATTTGCTTCACATATACAGTTTCTTTGTCTTTGAATAATCATGGATAACATGTGCTGTCGTAAATGACATCATCGTGTTCCTGCTAAATACTATCGTAATCTTTGCCGCTCATGTAACTTTGACACGGGGTGGAACTGGCCACAAGTGCACCCTGGCAAACAATGGAAACAGTTGGGAAATGTGACTGTGCTGTAGGAATTATTGCGAGATGTAAGCCAACTTGGAGCGAGTGCGTCATTATGGAATGCTGCAAAACAACAGCATTACATAGAGCTTAAAACTACTGAACAGCACTCAGAGGCTGTAGTAGATCCGTCTTTGCCATACTCACCCTTATTCACACACACAAACCCAAAGGAGCTTTAGTCAAGATTCAATGAGGCGATGAACACAACAAGCCTGGAACCAATATTTCCATATAGATCTGCCTTGCATTCCAGGCCTCTGAAATCTCTTTTTTTGGAGAGTATAATCATGCTAAACACATACTCTACAAACTGGTGTAGGCTAGTCGTAGCGTTTGGCCAGAGCTGGATCAAATTCTTGTTTCTGGAGGATGTGACACTGTTAGCATCATAGCCTGAGGTCTTTGAAATGAGCTTCCAAGAGTTTTTGTCAGTCACTGCGTGGGTCAGCTAGTTAGCATCGCTAGCTTCAGACAGTGTTACGTATATTTCTCTGAAGGATGTTCACCCAAAGGTGTAGTAATGGGGTGTTGAGGAGATGAGGGTGGAGCTGTGGGGCCTTGAGGAGATGAGGGTGGGGTAGTGGGGTGTTGAGAAGATGGGGTGTTGAGGAGATGAGAATGGAATAGTGGGGTGTTGAGGAGATCGGGGTGGGGCTGTAGGGGGTTGAGGAGATGTGGTGTAGCTGTGGGGTGTTAAGGAGAGGAGGTTGGAAAGGGGTTGAGGGTGGAGTAACTGGGTGCTGAGTAGTTGAGGGTGGAGTAACAGGGGTTTTGCGGAGATGAGATTGGAATAGTGGGGTGGAGCTGTAAGGGGGTTGAGGAGATGTGGTGGAGGTGTGGGGTGTTGAGAAGATGAGGTTGGAGAGGAGTTAAGGGTGGAGTAACGTGGCATTGAGGAGTTGAGGGTGGAGTAATTGGGAGTTGAGGAGATGAGGGTGGAGCTGTGGGAAGTTGAGGGGGTGGGGGTGGAGAAAAATCGACTGCTCCTTTAAGGTCAGCAACTGCCTTCAGCCTTTATATGATAACCATGAAAATCTTTACCAGTAGGTATATATAGGTTCTTTATGAGTCTCACAGTAAAAAGCAGTAAATGACATTAACTCTCACAATAAAGAATAGTGGTAAATTACACAAACTCACAGTACGTGGTAGTAAATTATATGAACTCTAATAAATGAACTCACTTACATGAACTCTTACAATAAATAGCTGTAAATTACATTTATGGCATTTAGCTGACGCTCTTATCCAGAGCTACTTAAAAGGTGACTCGTATTACAGAGGTGGGCCAATATAGTGATGGGAGTATTGCCCAATAGTCACCCAGACCGGGAATCGAACCCCAGTCTTCTTGTGTACTCACGGCATACGTACACAACCAATGGCTGTGAAGTACATGAACTCTCACAGTATGTTACTATACATTACATTATCTCACCATACATTGCAGTAAATTGCTTGTATTCTCAAAGAATGGCTGCAAATTGTATGAACTC
Source organism: Salminus brasiliensis (assembly GCF_030463535.1). Classification (NCBI taxonomy): domain Eukaryota; kingdom Metazoa; phylum Chordata; class Actinopteri; order Characiformes; family Bryconidae; genus Salminus; species Salminus brasiliensis. The sequence goes on along the minus strand of NC_132896.1, from coordinate 27,824,184 downwards.
TCACAATAAACTGCAGTAAATAACATGAAATCTCATAAAATGGCTGTAAATTACATAAACTTTCAAAAATTGCCTGTGAATTGCATGAACTCTCATGAGATATGGCTGTAAATCGCATTACATCACATGTACAATCACATGTAATTCTGCTGACCGTAGTTCACTCCCTGTGTGTGCGCTGCAGGTGTGTAAGCTGCGGGAACGGGTACAGGAGCTGCGGGGCCAGCGAGACACAGAGCAGCACAAGCACTCAGTGGCGCTGACAGAATTGCGGGTGAAGCTGCATGAGGAGAAGCAGCGAGAGGTGGCAGCAGCGCGAGAGACACTGTCCCGGCAGCATGAGGCAGAGCTGTCCCGGGCCAACCGCCTGCGTGAGGCCGAGATGGGCCGCCTGCAGACCCTGGTCAGTGTGCTGCGGGATGGGGCCAGCGCAGAGCTGAGGAGCGCTTTGAGGGAGGAGGCGCGTGAAGAGGCACGCAGGAGCCATGAAGCAGAGAAGCTGAAGCTGACGCAGGAACTGCAGGAGTCCAAGGCGGCCCGGCGGCAGGCCGAGGAGGCGCTGGCTAACGCCGTACAGGCAGACAAGGCCAAAGCAGCTGACCTCAGGGTGGCCCACCAGGCCCATCAGGAGGAGATCCAGCGGATCAAACGCGAGAGCGAAAGGGACATCCGGAGGCTTGTGAGTGGGACTGTGAATACCTGACCTCACGATGATTCAGAATTTTTTTTTTTTTTGGACATTTTCTTGTTATTTTATGGACGGTGCCTAGAAAAGGTCTTTGCCACCTTCTGACTTTTGTTTTTGTTTTTGTTTTTTTTGTATTTTTTGCATTTATCACACTGAAGTGTCTTAGATCATAAAACTAAATTTAATATATAAGTACACTTATTAAAAGATCATTTCTTTATGAGTGTAAACATACACAGAAGTCTGAGTTCACCTCACAGTTTGGAGTTCAGTACAACAGGGAAAAAACAACACAACCCCCAAATGCAAATTTATTTTTAGCTTATTTGTTGCTAGCTTGCCAACAGCTCACAGCTTAAAGTTTTCAGTTGGTTTCTTTACGTTCAGAAATCTTCGCATCAAGGCTACTGTTTGTCATCAGTACGACTGCATGCATGAACCGCAGCATCCGTATTGTGACGGTTCGGGAGGAATATATGTACTATATATATTAAACCCCTACATTTCAATTACTGAGGGACAACACTATCCAGCACTGAAGCCCAATGTGAACATGACCCCTTAGTTACTCAATTACCAACCAAACTGAGTTGATAATTAGGGATCAATTAAACTTGGCTCCCAGTCTTAATTACTGTCAGGTCTGTTGAACCTAATAATCACTTAGGTTGTGTTTTGGCTTTGGTTCAATTAAAATGAAGTCTGCTGTGCACCAAACAAGCGAGCCGAGACCTCTGAAGCAGGTGGGTCTTGGTCTCTTACTAAACGAAGTCTGGTGCGGTTCAATTAAAGTCTGAACACAATATGAACCAAGCGCATCTAAACGAACCAAATGCTGGATGTGATGTCACAAGATAGTTGAGTTATAGGTTGCCTTGCAGTTAGAGTCCTGCCCGCAAATTCTAGTATCAACCCTTCCCACCAGCTCCACCACCGTCAAAACTAGTCACCATTTGAACTGCATTCATTAGTGTAGTTGCCTCAGTAAAGTAAAGTCGTGTGCGAGTTGGGATGCAGTCACATACTTATACAGCTTTAACCTACAGCGTTCCAGAGCAGGGGTTACATGTTTTTCTCTGCTTTTCACTTGCAGTATATTTATTCCTGCCTGCTTCCACATGCAGCCAGTGATCTATCCGCCCGAGCTCTGCTTCTCCCAGTGAGAGATATTTACCCTCCACAACCTGCTGGGTGTTGGCCCGCTATGACCACGGTGCTGCAAATTAACCCCTACCTTTTCGTAATTGCGTGCATCACACACCTGTTACGATCTCTACCTGCAGCCTTCTGTCACACATGCGGCATACGTCAATTTTTGTCCCCTAATTTTGGTTCGATTGCAGGCATGTCCATACGAATGCAAAGCAAACCAGGACGAAAATGTAATGGTGTATCATTTTCTTGCTTGGTCTGGACCAAAGGAACCAAACTACAAGTATTTATGCATCCAAGACAAAGCAAAAATGGTAAACGAGATTGAGATATATGACATATATGACATATATTTCATATGGTTAGTTTGTTCAATATGCTGGATAATAACTATTTCAGCCCAAAGTGAGGAGATTTTACATGTCTCTTCACCTATTAGACAATCTTGATTTCCGGCTAAAGCCAGCAGTCCCCCAGTCCTCCCTATCCTGTGCGCCCTTAGACAGTCCACATTTTTGCCCTGTGTCCCAGCTTCCAGCATGCCAGTACAAGGTTACCAGATGTGTTACGAGCTGTCCTGCTTGGTGCGATAGCCCTTAGTTTTTAGAAAATGATCCCATAGACAAATTTGTGTTTTGAGGCAGGGCTAACTTTATGAGATCCGTTTCATATTAGACCCATCATGATGGCTTATACTTACCAGCACTGCCACCTTTTCCGTTCACCGTTCCTTACATTAACCAAGTACGCCACTAGAGGGCAGTAAGAGCTTTCTTCTGCAGTCTACCAGATTAACAAATCTGAAGGCTGTTTATAAGGCTGTGTAAGCTATTTGAGATGAACATTGGTGAAAACTCAGTTCAGTGAGTGTAATAAAAGCTTTATAAATAAAATCCTTAGAAATAAAGGTGCTACAAAGGGCTCTTTGAGCAATGCCATAGAACCACTTTTGGCTCCCTAAGGGAGTGTGAACCTGTAAATTGTTAAAGAACCTTTACATGTTTCTTTAAATGTTTGAATGGTTCTTCAAACATTTGGTTCTGGAACCAAAATAGTTTCTTCTGTGTCATCACTCAAAGAACCCTTTGCAGCATACCTTTTATTTTTAAGAACCAGGGGCACCACTAAGCCAGGTTGAGGGGGCCTTTAGCATTTAAGCCATATTCGATCTGTGTCTAATACTGACTATAAAGACAGTTCTGTTGGGTGTTAAATCATTCAGTTTTATTAATTTTACATTTCTATCTACTCTTAAAAAGACATTTTAAAGACTTTTTATTTGTTCTGAGGGATGCCCACCCCAGAAGCACCATCCCAAGTCAAGGTTTAGCCCCCTCGTCCCTTAACCTCTACTGACGCTCATGTCTAGAACTATAAGGATTAAAGAATTTATGATTCTTTAATAGAATTTGCCATAAAAGCTCCTTATATAAAGGATCATGCTCCATGTTTTATTTATGCTTTTGGTGTTAACACATGCCTGTATGTGTGTTTGTTAGATGGAGGAGCTGCGGGGCAGGGACCGTGTGGTGCAGGCTCTGGAGAAGGAGCTGGGTGTGCAGGCAGGTCAGACCCAGCGGTTGCTGCTGCAGAAGGAGGAGGCAGAGCGGCACCACGGCAGCCCAAAGAGAGAAGTGGTCCCCATACTTGGAGAGAACAACGACTCCTTAATCAGCCAGGTCAGATATGTCATCAGAAAGATACAGACATCTTCTGCTAATTCCAAACATAGTCAATCTTTATATAATGGACAATGGTACAGTGGGGTCCGAAGGTTTGTAAGGACTACTTAATTTTTAAATGTAATTTTATTAATAAAACAATAACTGAAATTATATTATCAGCATAACAATTTAAGTGAAAAGTAGATGCTTTAACTTTGATTTGAGCATTAATTTCTAAATTTTTTCTTATTTTTTATTAGTATTTGGTAGAGTCTCTCTTTGGTAGAGAGAGACTCCTTATTCTTTTATCTTTTGGACCCGGGTTTATAATTCAGTTATTAATCCTAATGCAGAAACCATTGTGAATTATTTTGGTTGTATACTGATTGGTTCAATTTTGGGGCTTGATGTTATGTAGTTATGAAGGTGACGAAGTGTGGCCCAACACACATAGTCTCAGGGGTTAATGACCGCATGCACTTGAGCTGCAAGGACTCCACAAGTTTGTACCAAAGCCTGAGCAGATGAGCAGATCAAATTAAAGGTCTGCAGTTTCAGACCGACCCTGATCTGCCCTGAACGATATTGGCCAGTTTGAAACCTGAACTCGACCCAACCCACTACTATGGTCGTATACTACTAAGAAGCTATTGACTGTTGCATTCAGAGAGAGACTGATCACACAATGCCACCAGTGCTGGGACGGTGAAGACCAGCTTGGGCTTCCTCCGAGTAATTTCACTGGGCAGCTGAACATGCTTGGATGAGAACACTAATTGCCAGTTCAGTTACATCAGATAACAGATGCCCACACTGACTAGCATCACACTGAGTGATCCTACTCACCTAGAGAGAGCAAGGCAAACCGTGCCCTCAAGAACACCGGCCAGTGATGGCTGTGGCATTTCCAGTGATCAAACAGAGATGACTGCACCACTTAGGAGCCCCTTTGATGGAGCGCTAGTCTCATTTACAGAAGAAAAACATACTTTTGTCCATTTATATAGATTACTGTCTGTTTGACCGTGTCAGAATCCACCAAGCTGCATATTTTCACTGCATTATTGTTCATCCATGTTGTCTTAAATAGTTTTCCTTGTTTCTCTCTCTCACACACACACACACACAAAATCATATATGATTTTTAGTCCCTTAGTATGACAGAAATTATAGGAGACACACATTGAGCTTGCTTTGGTGTATGATATCTGATTGACCATTCTGTGCCCTGTGTGCCTGTCTCTTTCTGTCTGTGTGTCTGTGTAGGAGGTAGATGAGAGGGACACTCGCAGGTTCCAACTGAAGATCGCTGAGCTGCAGGCTGTCATCAGGAAACTGGAAGACAGAAACACACTACTGTCAGATGAGAGGACTGAACTGGTACACAGACACACACACATAAAGTCATGCTTCAAAATGTTCTATGGTACTGAAACAACGTTATTTGGTTTGTAATCCCCATGGAACCCGTTTAGGTGCTAGATAGAACCATTTATAAAATGTTCTATAAAAACCACATGATTTTTCCGGCCTTAAAAAAAAGACATTTAATTGGGCAAAGAACCAGGGGCACTCGTTGTACTTATACTTGTTGGCCACACCGAATTTAGAGGGGCACAGCTGTACCCCTCTCTTTCCTTATAATATTACTAATTATATAAATTACTCATATAATAATAATAATAATATAATATTATAATAATAATATTATTATTATATGAGTAATTTATATGATTATTATTATATTAATTATATATACAATTATATATAAAATAATAATATTAGTTGTAGTACTGTCACATGCATGAAATATTTCCCAGCATAAAGCTATATGTGAACCTTTAATTGAAAGTGTTAGCTGCTGTGTTCTGAGTTCTGCTCAGCAATTCAGGATAAAATGGAATTTTTGACATTGACATGATTTGGTTTAGTGGGGCACTGCAACATTTTACTGGGGCGCAGGCCTTTCATCTGTTTCACCCACATGACCTTCTATTTGCCCCTGCTGGCCACCTGTTCTGCCGCATCTCTGTTGTTAAGCTATGAAGAATTAAAATAGGGAATGTTAATTATGGAAAAACAGGGACCTGTTTAGGAAAGCGTTTTTGTGATCCATGTATAGTTCCTAGTAGTAACTGAGACTAAAGGGTTCAACAGCATATTCTCATTTAATTCTGCACACACTGCCACAGATCTACGCTTGGTGGTGCTTCTTTTGGGTTAAGTAAGCTCCTGCTGATTTATGGCTGTTAAGCCCATTTCACACCAGCCACTGTAAACACACCATGCAGCGCCGTGCTGTGAGCAGTATGATCCTAGATTAATCGATGTAGCTGTTCAGACTGACTCAATGTGTCATGCTTTGGGTCTGTTTTTGCACCATTCTCGTGGTTTCTAGGCATAAAAAGTACAATATGCAGTTTTTACATTATTGAATATGTAGTATTCTAGTTACATGTACAATCTAGGTCAGTAAACCAAAAGTATGTATATTAATATTCCACAACAATTACCTATTTACCATCCATAAACAAAATTAACAGCTAATTAAAAAGATGTGCTCAGATTTAGTAAACTGAAAGTTTATTTAAATAATTTTATAATAATTATATAAATATAAAATATAATATATAAATTATATGATATATTATATCATATTCAAATTAAAGACACTTGTTGCTTATATTTCCCATTAGATTATGGGAAAAACTCCACACGTCACGGAAGGGTTCTGGTGTATGGCGCGTGTGACATGGGCTTCGGCTGATTTTAAATGATGCAGACAGAAGCAGTTGCATGCTAATAGCGCCACCTGCTGACAGCAGATCACGAATACTGTAAAGCAAACAGGACTTTGTAATGTACTGTATGTATTACTGTCTGGTATCTGTTCAAAATCTCTCTCTCTCTCAGCTGAAGCGTGTTCGAGAAACGGACGGACAGATGAAGCCTCTGTTGGAAAAAAACAGACGGATCAGTAAAAAGAACGAAGAGCTGCTGCAGACCTTACAGCGCATGGAGGACAAACTGAAGTCCCTCAGCCGTGAGAACGCCGAACTGGTGGGTGACACACACACGCACACACACACACACACACACGCACACTCACACACTCACACAATTGCACACATTCACAACCTCACATACATGGAAAGCCTCAATCGCTCAAACATCTCTATCGCTCTCAGAAGGAGAAGGTGAACTCCGACTCCCAGCATGCACTGCTGAAGAGGCCCAGTTCTCTGACTGATCTGAGCCACGCCCACGAGCAACAAGAGGTGGAATTTCTGCGGCTGCAGGTCAGCGAACAGTGCAGCGTCATCGAGGAGCTTAAGCAGGTGTGTAATCAAGACTACACACAGTATGTTTGTCTTATGCAGCTTGACAGGCTTGAAGTATTTGATTGGTAGAAACAATGTCCTAAAAGCATTTTAGTGTAGTAGTATAAAACCTTTTTTGTATGTTTTAATAAAGTGGCCAATGTGTTTTAAACTATAGATATGAATAATTATGTAAAATACAAAAATAAATAATATGAATTTATATAACTTATTATTGTACTGTGCTATATGCTGTGGACTTACTTCATACCATAAAGCTGAAGTTCCACCTTAAAATACTGTCGCACTGACATTCTGACACCTGTGTATTCTGCACAAAAATAGCTGTGGAAGAATAACCCAGTAACCACGCTGGTGCAGCCGTGTTTGTTTACAGTATCGTTTACAGTAAGGCCCTGGGAACTAATTTTTTTCTAATTAAATTAATCTGGCTTCTCTGGGCCTTTAGTGTAAATGTACAAATTATGTCTTAAAAATATCTTCTCAAATTTTAATAAAGGTTTGCTGTATTTTACCAGTATAGCTATCCTCCCCATGGAAGACAAGAGTTCAGGCTTTTTTCCTGGCACCAAATGGGGGGGAAAAACTTTCCCTGGGTGTCCGAATCGCTCGCTGTCTTCAAACGCAGACTGAAGACCCTCCTTTTTTCCAATACTTGGGTGAAGAGTAGAGTATTATGGTTTCCTTACTGACTGGTGTTTAGTAGTGTCTAAACTTAGAGGTATCTATAAATTTTCAAACTAGCTTAGGTTATTCCTGGGTAAATAGCAAAGCACTTTTGTAAGTCGCTCTGGATAAGAGCGTCTGCTAAATGCCGTAAATGTAAATGTGGAATGGGTGGTCCTAAAAGTGGGTCAGGTTTATATGAGCATACCCCTGACCAATCACAAGGCCCTATCTTTGAGTCTGAGAAGCCTGGCGATCTAAAGCTAAACTTGGGGAGCTAATGCTTGAACCACGACTGGTCCACACGCGATGTTGTACCCATTGTGTCCGCCACCCACTCTACCTGGGAGGTACACAACCGGCAATAGGGGATTGTGGGAAGTGGAGTTCAAAGAGTCAGTAAGGGCAAACACGAAAGTGTGACATTTTTGCAGATTCACAGATGACTGTTTTGGCAGTGCTGGAGGTGGGAGGTGCTGTTTGTAGAGGGAAGCAGATCGGTTTGATAAACTAGATGAACGAGTTGCGTCCTGTTTGAAACTAAAGGTTCTACGCTGAACACTCTAATCCCATGAGTGGGACTGTATTTGCGAAAGAGTTAGGGATCATCTTGGAGCTAAGAAGCTTTTGGGAAACCATGTCCGGTAGATAATCAGTATATAATTTCAGGGACTGAAAAAGATATGACCAACTGAAAGATGTAGCCTTCGGTACATGCAGAGGTCAGCGCTGTCCTGTGTGCCTGTATTTGTGTATATTTCTCTCAAACGGTGATTATTTATGTTGAGTAATCAGGGTTCCACTTGTTCCACTTGTTACCTCATTAATCCGAGGCCTAATTAGCGATTTGTCACGCCTCTGCTCCCCACTCAGTCCCTCTTTTCATCATCATAATCTTCAAATCCACTCTGAGCCAAAATACTAAGCTGATCTTGTGACTTCACTGTAAGCACTGTATGTTTACTGTGGCAGCAAATGCTAAACCGGTGCTACCACAGTAACCTCAGCTCTTATCTTGACCTGTGAATTATGAGGTTTATAATTCATGACTGAACTGCTTTGTTGATGTGACTTTTGTATTAATTCATATGCAAAAATGTAGGCATCCCCAAGTCTAATTATGTTGTATGATTTGTTGATTTTCTTATTTGCTCAAATTACAGGAAGTGTTTGCTGAAAAAAAAAATGAATTGATTTAGCCACAGATGCAGTTGATCAGCAAAGATATGTTTGATTTTTGACAGTTGATATTTAGTTTCATGTGAAATTTAGTTCCAACAAGATATCCTATCCTAGAATAACGATATCCTAGACTAACATTGCTAACAAACACTAGACTTAGTCTGTCACCATATAATCTTAGTAAATGCACGCTCAATATCTTAATTTATTAGCTTAAAAACTATCAAAAGGTTATGGAAACAATAAAAAAGTTGCAATAATTTGTGATACTATTTAACTGGGCAGCAGTGCGTGGAAAAATACACATTGTGCTGACGTAAAAGTAGATCTGTGTCTGTCTGTCTGTCTGTCTGTCTGTCTACCTGTGTTTACCTATCTGTCGATCTACAAAGACTAGCTATGACTGGTATATCTGTCTATCAACATAGACTAGCTATGGTTAGTATATCTATCTATCTATCTATCTTCAAAAACTATCTATGACTAGTGATATTGATCGTTCTATCTGTCTGTCTACCTATCTATCTATCTATCTATCTATCTATCTATCTGTGAGTCTAACTGTCTAGGATATGTATAGCAATGTTGACATACAGTCACAATACAACAGTAGTAGTAGTTTAATCACTGCTATTAGAAAACCCATAGTACTATGTTACTGACCATGTGTGCAGTGTGCTCGAACTTTTGCTTTGGGGTTATGTTTCATTTTTGGTTGTTTTAAAACTATAAAAGAAGGAATTAAATAATGAAGCTTGCTTTTAAGTGTTAAAGAAATGGTTCCATATTTAACACATATAGTAATTTTATGTCTGTAATGACTTTAATGGCATTATTTCAGTATCATATTTAGAAATCTCTAAAGCTCTGCGTAGTTTGCCATGGTTCCATTAAGTCTGTCTTGTCAATTATCTGTAAGTTAATTGACTCTTAAATATAGTCAGTCCTTCTGCACATTAGCAGTTGTGTGGTCTCTGCCTGATGGGTGAGTGAAGGGCTTTGCTGTTTAGTGTGATGTTTCTGTGTGTGTGTGGTTTCAGGAGCGGGACAGACTGATAATCAACAGAAAGAACAAGAGGAAGAACATCAAACTGCCAAAGGTGAGGACGAGCTGAGTGTGTAGAAACACCCCATAAACACACAGTTACACCCACTCATGTACTGCATTACGGTGAGCAGATGAACACTCTGCTGTGTGTTTGTACTCTGTATGCTCAGTCACTCCATGTTCTCTCACTTAGCAACCGTCTCCTTAGAGGGTGTGTGTGTGTGTGTGTGTGTGTGTGTGTGTGTGTGTGTGTGTGTGTGTGTGTGTGTGTGTGTGTGTGTGTGTGTAATATGGGGAGAGAGAAAGAGAGCAGTTTAGATGCCATCTAATTAGCCTCCTGAGAACTCTAAGGGAAACTTTCCCCCTTTCCTCTTCACTCTCTCTCTCTATATCTCTCTGTGTCTGTCTCTGTCTCTCTCTGTATATCTATCTGTGTGTGTCTCTCTCTCTCTCTTTTTTTTTCCTTAGCCTCTGTCTCTCTCCCTGTCTCCCCCCTTTACTTGGTATCTCTCGCTCTGTCTGTCATGTTTCTCTCTCTCTCTCTCTCTCTCTTTCTTCCTCCCTCCCTCCATTTGCTCAGTGACTCGCTCTGTCTCTTGTTTCTCTCTCTCTCTTTCTCTCTAATTATCTCCCCCTTCACTCAGTATCACTTGCTCTGTCTTGTTTCTCTCATTCTCTCTCATTCTCTTTCCCTCTCTCTTTATCTTGCTCTCTTTCTCTCTCTCTCTTTCTCTTTCACTCATTGTCTCCACCTGTCTCTTTCTCTCTCTTTTTTACCCTTTCCGCTTCTCTCACAATTAAATACACACATGCGCACACACACTCACACACTCACAACTAGTAAAAGCAGAATAGAGAAGATGTTACAATAAAAAATTAAAAAAAACATATTTATATATCATTTAAAATTCAATTAAACTGTAGAAAATACAGTTGGATGCTGTAGATGAATGGTACTCATCGCTCAGGGAGCGTTTGTGTGTGTGTGCTTGTGTTTTGTGCAGTGTTGGGTGGGGCTTGATTGTTCATCCTTGGCTGTTGCTAAGGAGGAGGAGTCAGAGAACCAGAGAAACATCAGTCATCAGTAAAACAAACTAATGCACAGTGATGGTGACAGCAACAAAGACATCACACACTTCTTCTTGACTGGTGTCGGGCTGGTCTTGTGGGATTATCAACAGTATTGACCTCAGAATATGACCCTGGACTGACCACATAAACACACACACACACACACTCAGTATGACTGAGTATTTCTTGTTGGTCCTCTACTTCTCGTCCTTTATCTGCCTGTGTGCGCTGGTGTGCCTGTACTTCTCTGGCTGTCAGGAGATGACCTACAAGCACGATGGTAAGAGCATGCATCCTCGGTCTGATGAGGGATGTCTGAGTGTAAAGTGAGCCGTTTCTCTTGTTTCGTGTGTGTTATGAAGCACTTTCCAGGTCAGTGATGATGTGTAGGAAGAGTGTCATGGTAGATGGTATGGATGTCTACCTGATATCTGCTGAAAATGCTAAATCGGATATCGGGGGGTAATCTGATCCAGTTGCATAACAGATGTAGACTCTATACCAATTTTTTGATGTGCGAACATGTTTATGTGCTGTTTGTTGTTGTATTGTGTTCAGGCGTATGATTTACATCTAGGAATGACACTTTTATAATCCTCCAAGAGACCACCTCAACCTATTAAACAGTGCCAGATTCACAGACGCTTTCCTAAAAACTCAAGAATAATCTTAAGATATAAGATAAAAACTAAGACATTTATAAGAATGTTTTAAATGCAGTTCGACTAAAAAAGAACTTCTCAGATATTCTCTTAAGAAAGTCTTCATTCTTTTGTGAGATTTTCTTCAGACCCTCGTTGCTGCAGTTTACAACTTTAGCAAATTTCAAATCGCAAAATTCTACTTTGTCACTATGCTATTACAGGGTTCTAAGTCTCCTGTGCAGAATAGAGAGCATGCATGTGACGTCACAGGTGGCGGGAGTCACTGTGGCCACACCCAATGAGTGGCCAAACAACTGACCGAGCGGCAGCATTAGCGCTCTATGTGAATAGTGCAGGGTGCACAGACACTAAGTACAAAGACAATAAATACGAAAATATACAAATGCACATATGCAAATATTAATCTCGATCTCCCTCATGTAGACGCTAACAGTACTTTAAGGACGCAGAGAGGACCGTCTTAGGAGCCAAAAAATCTCCTTTTTTTCACTTTTTGACATCATGTGAATCTGGCAGCTGTTCTTTACATGTTGTCAGATTTGTTTGATAAATGATTGATTTGATGAATCAGTAGAAACAAATAAGGTTTTGTTCTGTAAAATTTGAGAACTGTGGCGTGAGGTCAGAAAACCATTATTTTCCTTATGGACTATGTATTTTCCTATGAAACTAACAGTGGTTTTATGAATAATCTCCTCTTTTAATCTTGTTAAATAAATAAATGACATTAATTGTAGTAATGCAGCTATTTACACTGATCGTTTTAGAAGCTGACCTTCTGATTTTACCATCTAAAACCAGTGAGGCTGCCGTAAGGTTAAGGTTTTTTTTTTTTAAAGAATATGAAACTTTTAGTTTTTTTTTCGTTAGAGACAAGAAAAATGACCAGAAATGAGAAAATCCTTAAACTTTTTAAAGAATAACTTTTTTCCACCAAAAGTATGAAGTTAAGAAAAAAAGCACCTTAAAAGACCTTATGACACGTCTGTGAATCTGACCTCTCTCCCCCTTCCTCTCTATCCCTCTCTCCATCTCTCTTTCTCAGAGGCATGTTGTGGAGACATATTTTGGATTTGATGAAGAGTCCATTGATTCGGAAACATCCTCTCTGACGTCATACAACACCGACCGTACAGACCACACCCCCGCCACCCCAGAGGAGGAGCTTGAGGATGTAAGTCACCCTGTACACACATGTGCACGCACACACACACACACACACACACACACACACACACACACACACACACACACACACACAAACAGGGTTTAAAGACATCACATAAAAAAAAGCATCACATAACTGCAATCTGTTCTACATCTGTAATAAAGCTGTATACAGTTGACTAAACTATTGAACATATAAGGTATTATATATTCATAAACACGTGAAATTAAGTACATACTGATTGTAGAGAAGACATTTCTGCACAGTTTCAAGCACAGTTACGGTTCGTTTACCTATTTTAATGTAGATAAAGAGCATAAAATGTGGACTGTGGAAAGGTTATGACACATTGTTATTATTCTTACAATCTTGATTATATGACTTTCTCAGTATTTTAGAATCATGTGTGGCTCTGTTTATTGTTCTGGACATGTCTAAACTTACATGTAATTTGTTTACACCTTTGATTGGTAGCCTACGTGTGTTGCTAGGCATTCCTAAAACTAGTTTTGTGTAATTGTAATGGTGTGTGTGTGTGTGTGTATGTATGTGTATGTGTATGTGTATGTGTATGTGTGTGTATGTGTATGTGTATGTGTATGTGTGTGTGTGTGTGTGTGTGTGTGCTCTCCCCTGCCTCGCCAGGCCTTCTCTCGGGAGGAGGCGGAGCTTCGTTTTCGGCAGCTGACACGAGAATATCAGGCACTGCAGCGGGCCTACGCTCTTCTCCAGGAAACCACAGGGCCCATGGATCCTGAGCGACACTACAGGGTATGGACCATAACTGACATAAAGACATACCTCACATCCCACTCCCACGTGACCACTCACACCAGAGACGTTCCTGCCGAACATACCCCATGCTGCACGCCTGAGCATGCTGACTTTTGGTTTTGCTGTGTTTTTCTTTTTATTATTATTATTATTAATTTGTTACCAATATTAATTCGAGTCACTCAAATTCAGATCATTAGTTTAAGAGTTGTGGTGCCATTTATTATGTGTTCTCTGTTAATCACTGCCAGAGAAGGGAATGAGGACGGTGGGTTGGGAGTGGAATTTTTATGTACTTTATGTATGAGAATGTGCTCTCATTTATGATCCCCCCTTCAGATGGAGGGCTAAATGTGCAGATAGCACCTTGATACACCACCTAGAGCTAGAGTTTGCAGTAAAATTGAGGGGGAATTTCACTGATTTCAGTCTTTAAGATGTACACAAAGTCATTCTGAGTGGTTTGGTGGGGAACGACTGCAATCTACAATAGTGGAGATAAAAACGAGCTGTGTTTACAGTGCAAATGTGGCCATTTTATTTACTCTCCAGTTAACCTCTGATTAACCTCCAGTTAACCTCCATGTGACTTTCATGTATCATATTGTTGATGGTTAAAAAAATCAAATCTGGAGAAAATTTTTGGGAGTTCAGTTTTAAGATTTCTTTATCACATCAGGCCACTCTGAATGACTGTGTTTACATCTTATAAAATACAGTTATTGAGATATGGCAACAACCTGAGACAACGGAACTGAAATCTGCATTAAATACAATAAAGTTAAATTAATAAACTTTTTTGGACATACTGGCGTTTTGCGTCACAGCTTTTTGTATGTTTAAAATGGATTATTATTTATTGATTATTAATTATCTTTATGTTGTTGCTGTCCATGGTGACTTGGTACAGGAGAAGGCAAATATATCTTAAGCATTTCTATTCTTCCAGTCATCCAGAATTATTTACACAGTGTACAGAAGCAGCTGCAGTGTTCATGGAGAAAACTGAAAACGGACAAGAATGGAGATGTTTTTCATTGGACCGTATATATTCATACATTTCTGTGTCCTAAAATACGCTTTTTATGTCTAAGGGGGTGTGTTTGTTTACTCTGTAGATTGCAGTTTCATTTGTGCATGATGTTGGTGACAAAAAGGCATAATTAATATCAATCTATTAACAAATTTATTTCTATGAATTATATCATTGTCCATGTGAAAAATCAAGAAAACATTTTTTTCAGGTATTTAATCATTCATGCAGTAGAAGGGTAAATGTTAAGCCATTAATTACATTATGTGAAGAATAACATGTATTGACATTCTCTATTGACAGATATTCTGATATTCCGTATATATATATATATATATATATATATATATATATATATATATATATATCTCAGACATTTTTTACAAAAACATGGCAGTGAATATAAAAAATTAATTTTCAATTTAGCATGGAAAGGCTGAATAAACATGACATTTTCTATATCTATTACCATATTTTATATAGTAATTCAGAGTTTATTATTCATATGACATTCAGTGATTTACAAGTGATAAATAATCAGTGTCAAATGACATGACGTTGACTTCTGAGGGTTAATACTCACACATCCTAATTCCTCCAGTGACTTTAAACTTTAGACTTTCTCTCACTCCAGTAGTGCAGTTATTAACCCTGTGAAACCTGAACAAGTCTTCGTTCTGCAGCGACTGACCCTGAACCGGTCGAGCAGTCCTTGCTGAGCAGTCAACTGCACGTCCATGCTAGTTTCCCATTACGTTCAAAAGCCGAACCCAAATGAAGCTGTCTATCTCCAGTCTGACGCAGGCTGGCTGTCTGATTGGCTGTGTGCTCTGTCCGTCAGACGCGGGAGCAGCTGCAGGCGGACCTGAGTGCCTGCCATGCCCGGATCGCTGACTTGGAGAGGAGCCTGGCCGAGAAGGGGCAGGTAATGGAGAAAGGGGGCAGGGAGAAGAGGCCCCTGGCTCCGCTCTCATTGGCTTTGCTGCTTGCCTGTCTGGCGGCCGTGCTTGTGTGCTGGCGCTACGCAGAGCGGATCTGCCACAGAGTCATGTGATGTCATGGTCTCAGCCGTCCAGTCTGAACATTTGTGAATCTTATTGCGCCAAAACCCGAGCCCAGAGAAAAGAGCATTGGCTATTGTTAATGCTAAGATGTGTGTGAAGAACAGCAGTAACAGAAATTCAGCTACTGGATGTGCTGCACTGTGATTATGGGTAATCAATGAAGCAAAATCATTTGAGAACATGCATAAAAAAGACCTGAGCTCCAAAGCAGTTTTACTGCATAGTGGTAATTTATAATACTGCACATACACATTTTACCTCATTTTATTTAGATCTGTTCTGTTACTGTGCTGCTTTGGGTTGAATTGGTCAGCTGTATTCTGCATGTTTCCACTTGTTCTATCATGCATGTTTCCCATTGGTCCATTATACCCTTCTGCATGCTTCTTATTGGTCCACTCCATGTATGCACTTTTCAGATTTGTGTTAGAAAAATGATATCTCGGCAAGTGTAATCGTCTTGAAGTGGAATTCCACCAGCTTATTCACATTTCCAAGACAATTCAAGGGTCAAACTAATTTAGAGTAGTTTACAGTGGTGGCTGATGTCTACACAAATATAGGCTTTTTATTCATTTATCCAAAACCCAACAGTGAACCTACAGGACGTTGGAGTTTTAATATGTAAAATATAACTGTAATATTGATTGCCATTCATAAGATCAAATTATGCAGAAAATCTGAAAAATTGGCGGAGTTACCCTTTAAGGTGTAGTTTTGGAAGGTTTCTTGTTTTAATTGAACAGTAAATAGTATGTGAATAGTACATGTGTTTTAGCTTATATGAATTATATTTATTATTTGTTTTATTTTACTTGTTATTTGTCATTTTGACTTGTCATTTTGTGACCAGTTTAAGCTTAAAGAAAATGAATTTTCAATGATGATTCACCATTGGCACTGTAATTTAGTCCAAGGCCAGGCCTAATTAATGTCCAAGAAAATCTGACCTGTAATCCAGTAAAAGTGTCTCTCTTTTGGCAAATAATCTTATATAATAATAATAATATAAAATGTAATAATAATACATAAAAAATATATATTATTTAAGAAACCATGAAGTAATAGAAAACTATGTAGATTAAACTTAGTTAGATGTAGTACACTGACCTCATTTCATCTGATTTAACTTGCCAGCATATCGTTTTTTTGCAGTCTTGGTTGTCTTTCCTCTAAGCATGTCTCTAATACCTTCTGCATGTTTCTTGGTGGATGCTGATGTTGTGCTTCTTCTGTTAAACATGGTGATGGGTGTTTCTTCATGCTTCCTAATAAAGCTTGACCATTGCCTTACACTTAGCTCTCTGCACATCATTTTTTGTTATGTGTGTGTGTGTGTATGTGCTTGTTTGTGTCTGTGTAGGTGGTACATAAGCTCTGTATAGGTATGTATGTAATGCTGGGTTAACATATGGTGGGATTGTGCGTGAGATTGCGTGTATGTGGGAAGGGTGGGCATTTGTGCATGAGTGGCAATGCGTGTTGTGCTTTTGGTTAACCTGTAATCGCAAGCTGGTGTATGCTTATGTGATTGTGTGTGTGATGCAGGACTCCAAGTGGGTGGAGGAGAAGCAGACTCTCATCAGGGTCAATCAGGAACTGAGAGAAAAGGTACCGCCGGACCCAACATGACATTAACACACACGTATACCCGTCTTAAAGAAATACTCTTTAACACAGCATCTGTGTTCTGTTTCCGACATCCGTGTAGTCATTGCTTACAACGTGAACCCTGACTTCAAATATTGCCATTATACACGGATTAGCTATGACATCAGCACCACCTGCCTTATATATAGTGGGTCCCCCTTGTGCTGCTACAACAGATCTGACCATTCGAGACATGCACTCCACAAGACCTCTGAAGGTGTCCTGTGGTTACTGGCACCAAGACGTTAGCAGCAGATCCTTTAAGACCTGTAAGTTGTGAGGTGAGACCTCCATGGATCGCATCAGTGAGCCTTGGGTGGCCATGCTTCTGTCGCAGGTTCATGGGTTGTCCTTTGTTGGACTACTTTTGATGGGTACTGACCACTGCATACTAGAAAAAACCTGCAACACCTGCCTGATGTTTGGAGATGTTTCTGACTCCGTCATCTAGCAATTACAGTTTGGTTCTTGTCAAAGTGGCTCAGATTCTTATACTTGACCATTTTTTTCCCCTACTTGTAGCACATCAATGCCTTCAGGAAATGCCTTGATGCCTAATGTATCCAAGCATTGACAGATGCCACTGTAGATGAAGATAATCAAGGTTTTTTGTTTGTTTGTTTGTTTTGTTTCACTTTACCTTTCAGTGGTGTTAATGTTATGGCTGATTGGTGTATATTTATGTAATAATACACATTCTCATTATTTTGTTAGATCTCTACTCAAATTAGAGCACATAAAAAAAGCTTAAACTGCTTGACCAGCTTAAAGCATCAAACTCAAATGAAAACATGGCATATGATTGTCGACCAGCCTAAATTGTTTACCAGCTTGACCAACTGGCACCTGCCAGTGGGGTGCGATTTACATATTAGGCAGAAGGTGCACCGCCAGTTCTTGAAGGTGATGTTTTAGAAGCAGGAAACACGGGCAAGAATCTGAGACACTTTGATAAGAGCAAGACTGTGATGGCTGGACACCCGGGTCAGAACATTTCCAAAACGTCAGGTCTTGCTGGGTTTTTCTGGTACGCAGTGGTCAGCACCTACCAAAAATGCTTAAAGAAAAGACACCTGGTAAACCAGAGATAAGGTGATGGGGCCCCTAACCTACTCAGTATTAGACAGGTGGTTCTAACGTTTTTGGCTCATTGATGTGTGCTTCAGACACAGCAGGTGAGGATTAGGCTGTTTTTCTTTTAGCAGAACTGCAGTAATGAACCTCCGTTGTGTTCCTCTCCTGTGTTTGTGATAGATAGAGTTACTGGAGCAGTGCGAGCTACGCTTGCGTTCCGAGGTACGGGACACGCAAGACCAGAATGAGCTGCTGGAGTTCCGCATCCTCGAACTGGAAGTAAGAGACTCCATCTTGTTCCCACGGCAACAACCCGGGGCGGCCAACCCCAACTGCTGCCTGCATAAGCTCCACACGTAGTAGACATCCACACATCCACTGTTTCTCTCTCGCACACATGCATGCGCACAAAAACTCGCACTGCATCTTTTTATGGTTTTGTTTTATGTTCTGACGTTCATCCTCGTCATTTTGAATGATTGTTTAAGCCATAATTGTCGTGTATTTAAATGAATGTTGTTTTAATCAGAATAAAATTGATGTGACTTGAGCTCCTCACCATTTTTTTGACTCCACTTCCCGCATGCTGTTTCGGCGTGTTTGGTTTATTGTTTTGTGTGTGTGTGTGTGTGTGTGTGTGTGTGTGTGTGTGTGTGTGTGTGTGTTTGCACAGGTGTGGGTGATGATGTGTGTTTTTGCGTGAAGGCATGCCTGTGTTTCGAGACGGGTCATGTTCCTCACTGGTTTACTATGGGAAATCTCATTACCATAGTAAAAACCATGTTTTACATTAGTTTCTGTAAATTTGTGTTGGTTGTACTCTTGCATGCATGATGAATACATGGGTGATTCTTCAGTTGGGGGCTCTTTCATCCTAACATCAGAAAATACAAATTATTACATATAATAGTTAATGATGGCCAGGACTGAGCTTGTATGGATCCCAAATTCCAAGGACTTACCTTTTCGTCCCTTACTTGCTTCTGTATTTTTTGGAGTTCTCTACGGAGGTTGTATGGCCACGTTGAGAAGGAAAGCCGTGGCAATTGGTTTTAGGATTAGGACTGTGAACAGTTAAAAAAAAAAAACTAATGGTAAAACTGAAAACCTGTCGTTACCATCACTAGGCAACTTGATAGCTTCCCTAACCCTGCTTAGCAGCTACTATAGATATGGATATATATCATGTGAACTTTTATTTATTTATATATTTATTTATTCATTTTGCAGAGAATATTGGCGTATCTGTATTTACATTAATGACTGAGAATAAAGCTACTCCTTAATCGAGGCAATACAGGATTAAATTTCTCACTTTTGAAGACGTCTCAATCTCACTCTTCTCTCTTTTCTTCCCTGGTTGCAACATAAACAAGTGTTACCTTTACAACATTCAAGACAAATCACTGGCAGTTGCGGTGATATCCGTAAGGGGAAAATAATGTTAAGAAATATGCAAAGTTGGATAGAGGTGAACATATTTAATGCATTCTGTCTTGTTAAGTTAAAAAAAAAAAAAAAAAAAAAAAAAAAAATATATATATATATATATATATATATATATATATATATATATATATAATTTTTTTTTTTTTTTTTTTTTTTTTTTTTTTTTTTTTTTTTAAATATTGCTGCAGAGAAGTTTCAGACTCACAGTTTTCCAGTTTTCCAACTGGGTTGGAAATAATAAAAATTCTCCTAATTGAAGAATCACACCATGTATGTGAGAGCTGTGACACTGCCCATTTCATTTCATTAGTAGACTTTTTTTGAAATCACATCTAGCCAGGTAACAGAATCTGATTTACACAGATTTGCCCTCAATGCAGTTGATTGGCGATGGTAGGATTGATGTGTGAAGTTTCCAGTCTTTAGTTTAGGCACTAGATTACCAATAAAGAAATTGTAATCTTGACTTTTTGCAACACTGACATTTACAAAAGCAAATCCTGGACATCACATGTGGCTGATTTGCATTTGGGGTTTGCACATTTTTGGTTAAACTATACACATACACTAAGTACAATAAAAACACAGTTGAACATGTATAACATGGAAACTCTTATCAGTTATATGGGTCACGCATCTCATCTGCTGGAGCATCTATTTGTAAATGTATTATAACCAGACAATTTCATATAAACCATATCAATAGCAAACAAATGATGGTGGAATATTATTTGTGTGCCTCTCTGTATTACCCTGCATATGCTCCCTCAGAAAGCTGTACTCTAGCATGTTCAAACTCCAAATCATAGCTTTTGCCAGTGTAGACAGCAAGACTATGATATGAGTAACCAATATAGTAGGTTCTCCTTAAAGGGTCATTGGGGCTTTCGTCTCTAGTCCAATTTTGTGTTTGGTGTGTAGGAGAGGGAGCGGCGTTCTCCAGCTTTTAACTTGCATATCTCTGCCTCGGAAAACAACAGCAGCCTGCAGCTACACTGCCAACAGGAGGGCATTAAGGTATATACACGTACATACACACACATACATATAAAAAAACAGGCCACCTAAGGGGCTTGGCCTTTGGCATGGACTGTATTAGATGACAGAAGGTTCATTATGGAGGTTAACTGGCCCACAGTGGAGAATCGTTCTCTGAAGCACTCGCTGGAATCTTGGTTTCCCTCTGGCATCAGTGAGCTGTAGGGCACCACTGTTATGCCACCGGCTCAATGTACGAGAAATCCATTCTTGGTAGACCTTCAGCCATTTTCAAAATACAAGCACCCTTTGCCCACTGTCACAGGCATCAGAATATTATGACCACCACTGATTTGGAATGAACTTGGCCCCTGGGGTATAAATAAGCGAGCACACTAGTCAGTTGTAGAAGAGTGCGTAATGGTAGTCATGGGCAATGGACATGATTGGACTGATATCCTAATGGACATGATAATAGGATCTTGGAAACGGCTAACTTTGTAGGATGTTCTAGAGCTGCCCCTGTTAAGGTGTACAGAGAAAGGACTTCTCACACATTGAGTGCCTGAGGGGAATGACAACTACGGTGAGTGTTACAGAGCAATCCATGTACAACAGTGGAGCAGTTAACCTTAAACGAACACCTTCCGTCACCTAATACCGGTCATGTCACGGCGCCTTGCTAGTGTCATCCGAGCCAAGGGTGGTTATTCCCACTAGGAGGTAAGTGGTAATATTATAGCAAATTTTGAACCGACACTGAAAGTGAGAGAAGCACGTGGACTGAGTTGGTAGAGTAGCATTACAGGATTTTACACAAATAAAACTCTGGTTACGCAGCGTTACACAACTCTCCTGCCCATATTCTGCAGTATCTGGTGTGCAGAACCTGGAGAAGCAACAATAGTGGCACTACTCTCGCTATTTAGAGTCAGTGGCACATCAACTTTGCATCAATTCTGAAGCTTCTTTTATCTTTTCAGCTAAAATGATACATAGTGGTGTTATTAAATAACTACATTTTGGGAGGAGAGGCTTTTCAACTCTCCATCACCCGGCTTCTCCTTTTTAACCTGGTTATCTGTCATTCCTTGCTCCACTTACCAGAAGGGGGACTGGCTTCCTACCAGAAAGCAGAAGCCACCTGAACTCCAACCCAAAATCCTCTGAGTTCTCCCCCTTCTCTTACAGTATTCTCCCAAACCACTGAAAGCTGAAGGCATGGTCCGAACTAGTTTAAATGGTACTTCTGCACAGTGGCTGTAAAGAGTGACCTTAAAAATTTGAACCCTTTATACACACCCTAATGTACCAAAGCTCTCACACACAAACACATACACAATCACCCACAGGTTTTCATGCTGTGTTGTGTTTTATAGGACGTCATTATTCCTGACCTCATGAAGAAGCTGGACATACTGGGAGACAACGGGGTAAGACTTGCTGTTGCTGTAAATTGAAAAGGCCTATACCTCTTAGATGTCTATCTAGCGCTCTCTCTCTCTTTTGGATGTGTGTGTATAGGCTACTAATTATTTCATCTCAAGTGTCCTCTCAAACCAGTTGGTATGTCCAAGCATGCAAGTAATGCTCCCTTCCATGCAATTTTGGAACTGTTACACTGGACCAAGCTCTCGGAGATCCCCCTCAGTGGTATCTTGTTAAGTTCTGGCTGAGGGGGGAGATACATCAGCCTAATTCATAAAGCTCAGCAGTAAAGGAATCTACCAACCAAGCGTGTGGCCTGGTATTGAAGTAATATTCTAAGTGATGGTGGCCTCCAGTCAAAATCCTTCAGGTTGGTTTCTGAAGAAGGTCCAGACACCAATCCACCTTAATATTGTATTGCTCTGACCCCTCAGCAAGACATGGCCAGCAACTGCTAAAGTTTGTGCTGCAGTAGTTCTTCTATGGGATCAGACCAGACTGGCTAGCCTTTCCTTCTCATACCCATCAATGAGCCTTGGGCACCCGTAATACTGACGCTGGTCCACCGCTTGTCTTTCCATGGAGCACTTTTTGGTAGATACTGACCACTGCATACCAGGGACACCCCACAAGACCTGCCTGTAGTTTTGAAGTTGTTCTGACCCTCCAGATGTTGTCTTGCTTTTAACACATCACCTTTAAGGACTGACTGTTCGCTTGCTGCCTTGATATGTGCCACTGTAAAGAGATTGTCAGTGTTATGCCCTTCACTTAATGTCAGTGGTTTTAATGTCAATAAAAGGTGCCAAAGTCAAAAGTTTAAGTGTTTCTCTCTCTCTCTCTGTCCTTCTATCAGAACTTGCGGAACGAGGAGCAGGTGACGGTCATCCAGGCCAGCACAGTGCTGTCCCGCTGCGAAAAGGTGAGCACTGACTCGCTGGCGCCCTCTGCCTCACACATGTGGTACTAAACTCTGTCCTCAGGGCTCCACTACATCTCATTTCCCTGGCATTTTTCCCCAATATCCCTCTTTCTCTCTCTCTCTCTCACTATGTCTCTCGCTCTCTCTCTGTCTCCCTCTCAGTGGCTGAAACAGATAGACAGCACAGAGACAGCCCTCATGCAGAAGATGATTGACCTTGAGAATGAGAAGGTGAGACAGTCTCTCTGTGATGAATAAGCTTTGCTAGGTGTGACCTTCCTTTTACTTTGGAGAGCAGAGCTGCAGTAAGGAAGTGAGGCATTTCAGTGAACCTTTGCTCACGACACCAACAGGAGCTGTTCAGTAAGCAGAAGGGCTTTCTGGAGGAGGAACTGGACTACAGGAAACAGGCCTTAGACCAAGCCCACCTGGTAAGATCGTTGTAATGCATTTATGTTGAAATTAGATTCACAGCATATTGAGAAATTGCTTGACATAAATGGCCGTGGCATCTCCAGAGATCGAACTCTGATGAATGGAAGAACACTTAAACAAACGTCCTTCTTAGTGGATTGGTTTATTATGGTTTATTATTATTAATTTGTATTTACTTAATTTATATTTGTATGCATCTGTACATATTTACCCCCCTCCTGAGCTATTGTGACGTAGCACTATGTGTTCTGCATGCTGTGTCTGGTGTTGTGACCTCCAGAGGGTTCAGGAGCTGGAGGCCACGCTTTACGCAGTGCTGCAGCAGGAACCAGACAACCGACTGGCTGAGAGTTTGAGTGACAGGCAGCGGGCAGAGCTCGCTGACTCGATGGAGGCCGTGCGAAGGCAGATCCTCAGACAGAGCCGCCATGCAGACACGCTGATTCTACAGCAGCGCATGGAGCTCCTCCAGTCTGCACAACAGGTCAGATTGTCTGTGTGTGTGTATGGAAACTCAATAAACACTGTTTGTCCAAATGTTTGTGGACACTTCATCTACTGCACATACACATCTTATCTAGTAACTGTAAAGAAGTGCTGACAGTAGAATGGCACTCTCTGAAGCAGATAAATACCAACCAATTGGCACCATGCGTAATGACAGGTGTGGGGTGGAGGGGTATAAAGCCCCCCCGCATTGGGCTGTGGAGCAGTGGAAGAACTGTGTTCTCTGGAATGATGGGTGGCGCTCCATCCAATACTTTTGTTTGGGATGATTTGGAAGTTGTGGATGAGGTGGGGTGGTGATCATCCAACATCCTGACCTCACTAATGCTCTTGTGATTGCTAAATTCAATCAGATCCTCACAGCAATGCTCTAAAACTCTAGTAGAAAGTCTCTTCTGGACAGTAGAGACAGATACAAAAGCATTCCCTTGAATGAGCAAGTATCCCAGGTGTCACCGACTCTAAATATGTGGTTCTGTTGCAGAGGATCAGAGAACTGGAGGACAAGATTGATATGCAAAGACGACAAATCAAAGAGATCGAAGAGAAGGTGTGTATAGCTGTGTGTGTGTGTGTGTGAGAGAGAGTGTATGTGTGTCATTGCTTAAACTGAGCAATGTGAACAGATGCTCCCAGTGTAGAGAAAGAAAATAAAACAATGCTACTTCATTCTCTTTGCTGGGCGGAGTTAAGTCATACTGACAATAACTCTGCTTTGAATGTATATGATTCGGGATCATAAGCACACAGTTGCACATTTTTAAATAAATACATCAGCACTACTGCTGCCAATTCAGTATATGTCTTTTGGCACGAATGGTGTTAATGTAATCCTGTAATTTTATTCATGTGCAGCTGTTTAACGCTACAGGCTGTGTTTTTTTCCTGGTATACCTTCCTAATTATATTAATAACATACAGCGTGTGCACTGTGCCGTAGGTAATCAAAAAAGTTTAGGTTGTTTAAAGCTATTTATCTCAGCAGTGAGTGTTTATATATATATATATATGTGTGTGTGTGTGTGTGTGTGTGTGTGTGTGTGTGTGTGTTAGGGGGGCAACAGGACACAGGAAGTTCCTGTGTCCCCGGGGTACATAATACAGCCTGTAGTGTGTTAATTAAGCAGTAAAGTGCAACATGATTTCATGAGTTGAAATAATATGTTAAAGTAAGAATCTCTGTGTAATACTTGTTTATTTTCAGTCATTTTAAATCCAAAGCTGAGAACAGTGATAGAGAAAAGATGAGGAAAGATAAAAAAAAAAAAAAAGCAGCAGAGGGGACAAACAAGACTACCATGGAAATACTGCTAATCCACTACAGTTCCAACAATAACATGCACATTTAATGGTTTATGGTCTGCGTTAAGTCTACACCATAGCCTACGCAAAGCCACGCAGATGCGCACCTTGGCAGAAACGTAACTATGCGTCACGGTCCGCCCTGGTAGCATCGCATTTGTGCATTTTAAATGAATTTGGATGAACAAGGATCATGGACTGTGTGTGTGCTGATGTAAAAAGTGGTTGCACAATCTAAACAATCAAATAGTATATCACTATCAACTACTTCAATTGCCCCGTCCGTGTCTCTCAGTGGCTGGCCAAGCCCAGAAAAATCGCCCACTGTCCTCCTGCTGCATTCATTTGCATGTTTTATGTCTTATGTATTGGTTTTCTCATGTTACTTATGTTATTATCATGACATAAATGTTTTCCTGAGATAATTGAATTAGTTTTCTGAGATCTCAACAAACTAAAACATTGGTTTGAACATTCAAGAAATGTTCCTGATCATACTTAAACACATTGTTATACATTATTGACATTTTTCATTTTATCCCCTTACTGCATTGTATCCAATGTTCTGCTACATTGTGTACATTGAAATTCCAGATGAATAAACCAATAGAAATGCTCCACTGATATCAATCCCCATTAATAATTAAGAATTATTATTATTGTTATTATTATTATTATTATTATTATTATTATTATATTTCTCCTGTAATATTGCCACTTTGGTTTTTGTGCGACGGTGACAGTACAGATTCCCTGCGGTTTACCCGCAGTGAGACCTGCACTCTTCCCTTTGCTGAGGTCTGCAACTCTGAATGCAGTTTACATCTCACAGCTTTTCACTGTCAGGACAAACACACTCACAGTTTGTTTAACAGAGAGATGGCAGGCTGTGAAGTGTCCTCACAGTAAACACAGGGCTCCATCAGCACTACTGACCAACACTGCCCCTCAGATTACAGCCCAACAGACAAGCAGTATAAACAGGCCTCTGAAACATACTCTAAGGCCCTGCTCACACATATCCAGATATTTTATTTCTGTACATTCTGACATCCCGTCCACACCGACACACCGTTTTAGAGTACTGTAAATGTTGGGTTTTCAAATCATCAGGGTCTCAGTGTTTTCAGTATTTTCATGTCTGCAAAAACATTTTGTCAGAAAATGTGCTCCAGCTTAGCACTGTATTTAAGTCTATTTTGCCCGTTTCACCTGCTTATTGAGGAATTTGACATCAAACGTGATCTGCTTATATTGTAGCTTAGATTTTCAGAAATGCTACTGGAGACTGAGAAAACCCTATGTTTTCAAAAATATCCAGATACATTTGAAGCTAAACGCCTCACAGAGACATGCATTGACTAGATTAAAGCAGCATTACGCAATTATTGGCATTTCTTGCTCTGGTGCTCTTTAGGTAGTGGAATGCATGCTTTGAGCCACCACAAAAGGACATGCATTACACATGCATTTTACAGAACCGCCACTGAAAGTGAGAGAAGTTTATGGACTGAGGGGGGAGAGCAGTATTACAGGATCTTACCATAACAAGACTCAAGTTACGGAGCGTTACACAGCAGTTCTCGCAAGCATTATCCTGCCCACTTCACCAGAGTTACCTAGTGCAGTTTCTGGCAAGAGTTGAGCCCAGAGTCGCCGTAACAGCGCTGTTACTCTTCCTGTTACAGGTCAGTGGAGCATCAACATGATTTTTAAGTTTAAATTTTTGTTATTTTAAGGTTAAAGCGCTACATAATGCTGCGTTAAGGGTTGGAAGCAAACATTGAGTGTTGCTTTATACTTTATATCCATTTTCAAAAAAAAACAAAAAAACACCTGTGTGTTCCTTTTTCTTTTGTTTTCTTAAGATCTCAAAAGCATTATTCTGTTATCTTGGGAAAATAAATTGATACTGTGACAATGACAAAGAACTTGAGATTAGTGTGTGTGTGTGTGTGTGTGTGTGTGTGTGTGTGTGTACAAGAGTAACTGAACAATGTGAGATGTAAATGTGTTGTTCTAAAATCTGATTTCTCTTCTCTCTCTCTCTCTCCTGTTTGAAATCCATTTATTATGTTTATTATGATTTATAGTTTTTATTTCTTTTCTTGTTTTTCTCCCTAGCTTTTATTCTCTGGCCTTAAACACACACACAAACACACATATACACACATATACACACCTACAAAAACACTGTAAAAATATAAAGTCAGGCCTTCGGAAAAGGATGCAGTAACTGATTGCATTATTTTGAGTTAACTCAACTTAGTTTAGTCAAAAGTTCTTCTAACTCACATTTCTTACTTCTGCATCTCAGTTTGGTCAACAATCCATATTAGCTGTATCCCAATTCAGGGACTGCATCCTTCAAAGGACATAGCCTTCGACAGCTGCGAAGTGAGACGGTCTGCTCTACTGCTCTACTATTTCCAGTTTGCCTCACACCACCACTGTTCCTGCTCTTACCGTTGCATCACGAAATGACACTCCTGTCATCTAGCAACCTTAAAGGCTCACCAGCACGCAAGGAATCTCGGGATATGTTGGCTGGCAAAGGATGCACCATTGGATCCTCCATAGCCATGGAAAAAGGACGACACATTTCTCTGCGATTTATACGAAGGAGCCTTTTAAAATGGGGCAGCCTAGTTGCGCCACTGTGACACTATCTGTCTTAAAATGCAGCCTCTGAAAATGCAGACATGCAGACCCTGAATTGAGCCCTGATGACCTCCTCACACCTAAAAGGCAGGCAGTTAGACTGTAGGGCCACTCTAGAGCTGTGCAATTACACTACATATTAACAGTTTTCAGTTAATCTGGGTTCACAACTCTGGAGTGGCGCTACTGTCTAACTGTCTGCTTGTCAAGAGACAGCAGCTCATAAGATAGAATCCTTTAACACCACTAACACCACTGAGAATAGGTAAGGCCTCCTCTTATGTGATGGGGGAAATTCTAACAGTAAACAGATTGAGGGGCGGAGCCACAGATGAAACATCTTAGAGAATATTTAATCAGTTTCAGCTGCAGCTCATTTACTAATGTTTTTGAGGCTCAACTCAGTATGGATTGTTGACCAAACTGAGAGGCAGAAGTATGAAATTTGAGTTAGGGCAACTCATTAGTTAATCAGTTACTTCATCATTTTAAGTTGCCTGACTTTTGACAATGCACACAAACATTCTCTCTTTCTCTCTCTCAAACACACACTCTCTCAGAAACGCACACACACATACACACATCCCAGGTGCAGTATCTGAATGGAAGTTACAGACTACTCTTGCCACTTCTGAACTCTGGTCAGACGAACATTCCTCAGTTATTTTATGATCTTTTTAATATTTTTATGCATTTCCAATAACAATTGTCAACATCACCAGGTCCAGGTAAAAGCTGCTTCACTCAGTCTCTCTTAACTGATTAAATAGAGTAAAGTGATATAATTTTAACCTGAACATTTGTTATAATGAGTGTTTAAACACACCTCTACACTTGTCTAATAATTGCTTTTAGTTTCAATAAATAAAGTTGTATTTTCTTCATGTCTGCTGTCATGTCATTTACAGTCACCTTCCTGAAGATCACACACTTCTTTCATATTGTTTTTACAATAATGGCTCCACAAGAGTCCTACAGCCTGTGATCAGCTGGCATGCCGAAAGTGTTGTTGCACATTTCTGTTACCAAAGAATAGCGCCTTATACCACGCTTTTTTTAAGTCCAGTCTTCTCAGATTAGAAGTAGAAAAACTAGACTATTGGTCACCTCCCCCTGTCTTTGCTATGTGGCTTCAGGGAGCTGTTGCAGTGTGGTATCTTTTACACAGGTATTAAAGTTTGTGGACACCCCTTCTAATTAGTAAACTCGGCTCCTTTAAAGATGCTAAGCTCAGACACTTTGTATAATCTCCATAGAAAAGCACTTGCAATAGAACGGTGTTCTGGAGCAGCTGCACATGAGCCTTGAGTCATCATGTCCAGTGCCAACCATCAGCTAGAGAACTGGGCTGTGGAGCAGTGGAGCTGCATTCCCTGATCTGATGAAGCTTCATCCAGTCCTTTGGCAATCCAGGCACTTGTGATCCAGAACTAATCGACCAACATCTGTCTCCTAAATGAGAGTCAGAAACATCTCATCTCTGATCCCAGACACACTGTCGAAACAGTGGTTATGAGTCTTGCTCAAAATAACAGCGATCACATGATCTCTGTAAGCGAAGCGTCGTTGTGCCACAGATACGCTTTCACGTTTCATATCTGAGGCGCGTCAGCTCGTTGATACAACACAAGCTGAATATCAAATGTTATATATGAGTTATTTAAATAAAGGTATGTATTTGGTTGACTTTCTTTTTAAAAGATAACAAAACATTCACATTGTATTTTAAATCATTAGAATTTTCAAACTGAAAAAGAAAAGTTCTTGACAGTGAATTCTAAATTATGCCAGCAAAATCTAAAGTAAAATGTGAGGACATCTGTCTGTGAGCTAAATCTAAAGAAAACATGGGCTATGCAGCAAGACAGTGACCCTAAGCACACAATTATTTCTACAAAAGAATGGTAAAAGAAGAATAAAGTTGATATTTTGGAAAGGCCATAGCCTATGTCTTATATTGTGGAAGGACCTGAAGCAAGCAGTTAATGGAAGGAACCCCCTCAACATAAAAGAGTTGAAGCTGGGATGGGCTAAAATTCCTCCAAGGTGATGTGCAGGACTAATCAACAGTTACCGGAAACATTTAGCTGCAGTTATTGCTGCACAAGGGGGTCGCACCAGCAAAGGTTACACACATTTTTCCCACTCACAGATATTTAATACTGCATTATTTTCCTCAATAAATAAATGGCCATGTAATATATTTGTCTCATTTGTTTGATTTGGTCTCCTTATCTACTTTTAGGACTTGTGTGGAAATCGGATGATGTTTTAGGTCAAATTTCTGCAGAAATATAGAAAACTCTAAAGGGTTCGCAAGTTTTCAAGCACAATGTGAATTACTGTAAAAATGATAATACGATACTGTGACAGAATACAAACGTGTATCATATATTTTTTATGGCTACCAAGTCATTTGTGGCTACTCGTGCGTTAAGAATAGGCTGGAAAATGAAACATTACCATCACACAGTCAGGTGTAATTAGGAGAGCAGTTCTCACCTAATGAGAACTGTCCGTCTCGAATTACGGATTTCAGGATTAGAACTGGGACATAGTGTGTCACGCCATCGACTAGAGGACAGATAGGAATTGTCCGACTGTAGTTTGTTGTTTTAAGCCGAGCAGATTCTGTAACTCAGCCAGAACCAGTGTTCTAGATATGTTTTATACTGGAGGAGTGAGTAAATAGTAGTAGTGTGTGAATTTATTTGCTGACACAGTTCCCCTCTACATCAGATGTAGTTGATCAGACAAGGCATACTTGTTGTCTAAGCTTGTGGACCAATTAGTGTTGTGCAAACTGAGGAAAGTACAGTCATGTGAAATTATTTCTTTTATTTTGAAATATGGACATATCAATATTTGATCTTCTTTCAAACAATATCTATAGATGATTTGACTTATTTAACAAAAAATACATAATGCTCTTTGCATACCTCCTATGAAAATCAAACTTTTGTGGTCTCTCAATGCATGTACTGTAGCAAGAGCTGTAATGATATTTTAGGATTGGTGGAGGCTTCTTTACGCATCTTGTGGTCTGCTTGTGAGCTGAACAGGTCAGAACGGCCTGACCTGACCTTGCTGGCAGTTGTTTCACTTGTAAATGATTTAGTGGACAGTGGAACAGCTGATTTCTAACTGTTTTGAGATCTTTTTAAACCCCTTTCCCAGACTCCTCTGCATCTGCAACCTTCTTTCTGACGGCCTTCGAGAGCTCTTTGGATTGCCCCATGATAATAGCACTTATTTTGACAATCAAGAGCAACCAAAATAAAAAATAACGATTCGTCCAGATGTATGAGGATATTTAAAAAAAATGGAGATTCCCCTACATCCATTGTAAACATTTTTTTCTCAAAACAGAAACTAAAACACCTGCATTGCCCTGTATAAGGTAATAGTACCTCATAAAGAGAGACATCAAATCACCACTAAGATGGAAGATGTAGGAAAATGTCTGTTATAGAACAGTATTTACATTAATTCATATGTGAAAATCTGAAATCTAGTGCTCTCTGTGTGTAGACACTGTAGTTTTATAACTTCAGTAGTTCACTCTATAGGGAGTAAGGAGGTATTTGAGATTCAGCCAGAAACAACCATGCCTTTTGATGGCAGCATTATTAGTAAGCTCCGTTTTCCACCTTCCACACCATAACACTCTCTTTGTCTTTTCAGAAATCTCCATCTTGGAGAGTGTTTTCGAAAAGCTCAATTTTCAGTGACTAAAAATGATATTTTGTGTGGACAGGAGGTCCACTCAGACAGAAACCTCAGTATTAAAAAAAATCTGAATATGTGTGGAAGGGGCCTAACCCCCCCCCCCAAATCCTCTCTAACCGGATCCAGTTATCTGCAGCTTATGTGCTGCACCTGATTCAAATCATATGCATTTTTAATATTAATAAATGTTTCAAGTTCTTACCCTTCTAGTGTCAGGAGCATTGCTAGTGCCAGGGGGAGCTACGAACGGGGAGATTAATGGCCAGTACCAAATTGGGAGAAAAAGGAAAACAAGGATAATTGCTTTTTTATTCATTACATTTTTAATCAAATGAAGATCAAATTAAGATGATGTACATGTGTTTATATATACATAAAGTTTATAGCTGGAAACATTATCATACCAAGCCCTGAATTATCTGTGATGAGCTTTTTTTGCTAAAATAAGAGAATACAATGGCCCTCCTAGTGTTTGAAAATGATCACCTGTGGTCTCTAAATGTGGTCATATGCAGAGATACAATATGGAATGATGCAGAAATGATGAAAAGCAGGAACATAAACAAGTAATGGCAGCTTTTGTGAGCTTAGAGAGAATGCATCATGAACAGAAATGGAAGAGAGAGAGTAAAAGACAGAATGACGCATCAGTGAAAATGCATCTGATGAATGAAAAACGAAGCAAGGGTGGATAGATCTGTGCAAGATGGAGTCACCAGTAAGAGAGAGAGAGATCAAGAGAGTGAGAGAGGGGATGAAGGAGATGGAGAGATAGCAGTGGGTGTGAGACGTCTGAATGTGCTCTTACTCATCATCACATATCCCTGATTTTGTTGAAAAACCACAGAAAAACAAGACGTATGATGTCTGAAATAAATATGGGACATGTATATATATATATATATATATATATATATATATATATATATATATATATATGTGTGTGTGTGTGTGTGTGTGTGTGTGTGTGTGAAAGTATATATACATCACCAGATAAAATAAAACCAAGTCATTTTGGAGCATTTCTATTGGTTACCATTGAGCTGTGAAGCAGTGGAACTGTGTTATCTGGAATGATGGGTGGTGCTCTATCCAATACTTTTGGGATAAGTTGGGATGGTGAACATCCAACATCCTGACCTCATTAACGCTCTTGTTGTTGAATGCAATCCAATCTTCACAGCAGTGCTCCTCCAAAATCTAGTAGAAAGCATTCATCCCTGGACAGTACAGACAGTTACTCCAACAAAAGCCAACTCTTTTTAATAGTCCTGAATTCAGTAGAAACAATGACTGGCAGGTGTCCAAATACTTTTATCCTTATGGTGTACATTTGGGATATATCATTACTGCATAAGGATATATATAAGTATATAAAATACATATGCAGCAGTTTATAAGAATGTATGATGTATGAATGTATGTGTGTGTGTGTGTGTGTGTGTGTGTGTGTGTGTGTGTGTGTGTGTGTGTGTGTGTGTGTTTTGAGCTTGGAGTCTTGAGCCAGAAAATCAATCTCGGGCACATCCTGGGCAAATATTGCAGACAGAAATAGAATGATGGACAGGAAAAGAAGTGATTTAACTTAATCACCGTGATCTACATGATTAAACACAGCCTTGACTGGCAGCGGAGAGAGAGAGAGGGAGATAGTGAGAGGGAGAGAGCAGGATGAGAGGAGGATGAAAATATTAAGGGGCTGTGAATGAACGTCCGTAGTTAGCCATCCAAAACCAGCAGTGTTCCCACATGAAGATTAGGAGGCCAGAACAGGATTTGAGTAAACCTTACCAAAGACACGCAAACTTCAAACCCACTGCATGAACCCAAATCACACTCACACACACTCATACACACTCGCCGCAGGGCCCGGCTGGCATGGCTATTCTTAGGTCTGAACAGAAGTTGAGTGTATAAACAGAAGGGTGCAAAAGCCCCCTTCTCCCCCTGTTGCCACCTCTTAATCATCCCCCTTTCCGCTGCCCCCCTCCTATACCAGGCATGCATTCATCTGTTAAAGGCACCATTTACCACTCAGTCTAAATTCATTCTCAAAATCTCCTTTTCCTTCATTCATCTTCTTCATTTATTTGCTCTATTTTCTCCCAGCTGAGTCAGAACTAGCTCCCAATGTAGCAAACACCCAAAAGCACAGTGAAATGCTGTAGGATGAACATCTGCACCACGGCAAGAGTGTAGTATGGCTGTGGTGGCGATTATAAATCTCTATCCCTCATAAAACTCCACATTTACTCCACCTGTTAGGGCCCATATAACAGAGGTATGAGTTTTCCTCTTATTCAGTGACTGGCTGACGGACTTTGTTGAAACACACTTGCACAAGGCTTTGCCTAGAAGACTTTTCTGGCACTCGCCAGGTTTGAGGACTACATTTTGCTGCAAAGCTAACAGGTATATCTTAGGTAAGCTGAGGTTGAGTGTCCTTGCTTTAATTTTTTTTTGTATTTTTTAGTGGTGGGATGTGGTGCAAAGACATACTGTGGCATTAATAAAGTCATATATTCATGTTTAATTTAATTTAATATGTTGGATGCAATAATTTTCTATATTTATTATCACAGTTATTACCACTATACCACTTTACTATATTCATATAATTTATATATATATATATATATATATATATATATATATATATATATATATATATATATATGTACATATTTCATTTTTTTCTCTCTTTGTTTTAAATGTATTTTATAGAGTGCTTTTTTTAGTGTGTTTATTCTTACATGAACGATTGCAACTGTAAGAACTGCAATTTTCCTCCTGAGATGTCTGTGTCATCGCTACCACAGTATTAGCATGCCGACTGCTGGCCTTTTGAGCAGCCAAACATGTACCTAAGGTCACCAAAGGTGCCTAATACCAAACATTAGTTTAAGGCCTCTAATGTTGGGCTGTGGAACAGTGAAACTGTGTTCTCTGGTGTGATGGAGCTCCATCCAGCACCTCTGGGATGAGCTGGAGTATAGTTTGTGATCCAGAACTGATCATCCAGCATCAGGACCTGAACTCACTAATGCTTTTTTGGGCTGAATGCAATTACATCCTTGCAGAAATGTTGCAACATGTAGTGTAAAGCCTTCACAGAAGAGTAGAGGCTGTTTCAGCAGCCAATGAATTACAAGCTCCCTATTAATACCCTTCCCTTCAGAAGAAACTGGATGAGCAGGTGTCTAAACACTTATGGACAGATAGTGTAGCTAAAAGGCCCTGGCAGCTCATGCCCTAGCAACCAACGCCAGGCAAACTGCATGTCTAAATGATCACACGCTCGCCTCAAACAGTGCAGAGGTGTTCACTCGTCTCAAATAGACTTGCTTGTGTCATTTCTTACACTGCTTGAGCGGCTGTTATTTCTAAAAATGTGTTTGTAAGTCAGTGCTGACACACTGCCCACACTGGAGGATGACCGCAGTGACATGCACATGATGTTTTCTAATGTGACGATTCTCATTATGCATTTATAAGCATATATCGGATATGCAGGGCCACATACATTGATGAGTCAAATAATTATGACCACCTATTGAGGAAGCAAATAATGTTAAGAACCAGGATACATAACAGATGGTAACAGACACTTCTCATAATCGACATATCCGTCATGAAAACCTGCACCGGAAAATATTTAAAGGCAGACCAATTTCCAGTCAAAAGTTCTTCAAAGGTTCTTCTACCTCTAAATGGTAAACGAACAGAATATGAAACTGATAAAAAAATTTGTATGATGTTTGGTCTGTAGTCCTTCCGCTCAGTCTAGCTAATTGCTAGTGGGATCTAATGATTTTCTGTTGCTTGACATGCAGGCAGTTAGACAGTTGCACCACTCCAGAGCAGTGGTGACAATAGGGCGAGCGCAGAAGATCAGGCGTCCCTGTCCCCAGCAATTTCTACCAGCCAGGGAGATATAATCCCTCACGCAGATCCTGGGTCTTCCCCTGGGTTTTCTCCTAGTTGGTCGTGCCTTAGTACACCTCCTTATCAGATGCTCGAGACCACCTCTGCTGGCTCCTCTCAATGCGAAGGAGGAGCAGTTGTACTTTGAGCCTCTCATGAATAACCATGCACCTCCCTCAATCAAGAAGAATGAGCCCAGCCACCTGACAGAGAAAACTCATACATTACTGCTGCACTTAACCTGCGACCGATCGCACAATCCCTCTTCCCATCAGTTGTGAACAAGACCTGAGATACTTCTCCGTTCCTCAGGTCCTCCGTTTATATGTAGAATAACTGCACAGCTCTAGGGTGGCCTTATGGTCTAACTGCAAGCTTATCAAGCTTGAGGAGATCATATGTACCAATCCCAGCAAGGCCCTCCATTGTCCAAAGTCTTCAAGTCTGGGTATGTCACGTGATGGGTGAAGTACTAACCTGCAGAAGGGGGGAGGAGCCACAGACTAAACAGCTTAAGTTCATTTACTAATGTTTTTCAGCCCAATATGGACTGAGATGCAAAAAGTAAAAAATGTGATGTGTTAAGATAATTTTTGACTAAACTAGTTTGAGTTAACTCAAAAAATGCTCTGTAATCAGTATTTACATTTTTTACAGTGTATCCCACCGAGGCCAAACCCACAAAAGGGCAAGGGCTACTGTGGGACAAACTTGTCAATTATAGTTATGGCTGTGTATCCACAGACTGGTCATAGTGCTCAGGTGCTCATAGTGCAAAAGCACCTACATGAGAGCATTGAGGGCACTGGAACAGGATGTTGGGCAATAAAAGAAAGCTGCCTGATGTGATGGGTCCTGCTTTGAGAATGAACAGCATAGTAGGCAGATAGTCATAATGTTTTGGCTCACCAGTGGTGCAATGAGCCTTATCTCATTTGAGAGGATCAGACTTTTGTGTTCTCACAGCTCTGAGAGATCTGTATCACATTTAGAGAGAAATCAGATTATTCCGCTTTAATCCTGTAATGTGAATTCAGCTTTAATCTGAATCTCAGTGCAGCAACCGAGCTTCCGTCTTTCCGCTACTTTTCTTCTCAGATAACGAGGTCTTCTAGTAAAGTCCTTCTAACTCTTCTAAATTCCTCCGTTGTGGTTTCGTGCTACTTCTTTTTTTCCTGACCAAATTGGCCTGGTCACCTCCTCCCTGAACCCAATCGTGTCCGGTAATGATCTCGCTCTGTGAAAGTTTAGACTCTCTGGATCTCTCTCTTTCTCTCTCTCTTTCCATGCCTATCTCTCATTCACACACATACACACACAGACCCACATTTAGCTTCTTTCTAATAAGCCCTTATGAATGAAGATGCACGTCACTATAACGCCAACATAGCCAAGCGGGCAAACAGAACCATCTGTGGCTCCAAGGGAAGAGAAAGCCAAAGAGAGAGAGAGAGAGGGAGAGGGAGAGAGGGAGGGTGAGAGAGAAAAAGGAGGGTGGTGGGTGACGGGGTGTGAAAAGATGATGAGAGAGAGAGAGTGAGTGAGAGAGTAAGGGAGAGAGAGAGAGCTCCTCTGAGTTTCTGACAGCCATATTGACAGCCCAACAAAACCAGGCCGGCTTATGAAAGGCTGAGAATGAGAAAAAGAGTGCTAAAGTCGTGTAGGAGGAGAAACGCAAGTACTTTTATGTCTGAAGGAAACTCTTCCGGCTGGTATTTATAATCACTTGCGTGTGTGTGAGTGTTTGTGTGTGTATATGTGTGTGTGTGTCTGTACGTGTTAGGCTGCGGAGGTGTGTTTCATTAAGAAATGTGAGAAGCTCCTCGCTCTCATTCACTGACTCACGTTTTTCTCTCTCCAGCCAGCCGCCACACTCGCTCCAAGACACTGCTGTGCCAACAGACACACACACACACACACACACACACACACACACACACACTGGCGGGTGGCTTTAAAGAGCATTAAGGTTTTAAAGAGAGCATCTTAAGCAGTTTAAGAAGTGAATTGTAATTACGGGTTCGACTGATCCCTCTTTGCTTTACCATCTGCTCCACTTTCACCATATACAGTATATATACATAGAAATTGCTTTTGCATTCATTTACATGTATATCTATCTATCTATCTATCTATATATTACTTTTCCTAGATTTGGCAAATAAATGATCATATTTTACTGGAATATCTTGAGTAAAAACATTTATATATTATATTTTATAATAATAATAATGTATTTAAATGTAATTCATTTATTTGTAATGTAATGTCATGTAAAATGTATTGGTATTTGTAATGTATTTGTGATGTCAAATGTATTGGGTCGTGTGCTAATACATTTCAGACTATCTGCTCTGATTCTAACAGTGTTAAGGTAAGGACCAGGGCTGGATTTTTGACCAGGGTAAGGTTAGTTTGGGGTTTTGAGAGTTGTGTGGTTGAGGTCAGGGATAGGAACAGGTTTGGGGTCAGGGGATAAAAAAAATCTTAAATATTGATTTGACTTTAATAAAGAACCATGTAAAATGTCCATGTGTAGTTTACACTGTATAATATATAAATATAATAAAATATAATATAATAAAATGTCCATATACTGTTGAGACTGACCTGACGTTATGTTTTCAGTGCTTAGTAACTGGCCAGCGATGAATAGTGCAGGGTGGTTAACAACAGACTAATGTACTGTGTGTGCTTTATTGATACACAAAGCAGATGAACAGTGTATAGATATGGTTTATGTGCATTTATAAAAAATAAACAATAGTCAATAAGTCAATGAGACAGAAGACATGCTTACTTTGGGATAGAAAGAATGTTTATTGGTTTATTTACAGTGAGGACAAAAGCAGAGCTCGGTTTGCTCTGTGTACAGTGGAACCTCTCCTTTTATGGTGAACTCAGGAGCACATCTCTCATTCCTGAGTTCTATAGTCCGAATGGCCGAGCGCACAGTGAAAGCCCAGAACGAACAACACATAACACACGCACACTCACCCACGCTAGCGATGCAGTTTACATAAGCTCCACAGTGGACACACATTGCAAATCCCCTGAAACAAGCAGATGAACACAGAAGCCTTCCCTCCACTCACAGAGTGCTCTTACTATTACAGCTTCATACTGAACCACACTAATTATGCTGCAGTCTAGCTAAACACAGTCCACACACACACACACCATGCCCCAAGTGTTTGGGTGCTGTTTTAATGCCAAAGCATTTGTGTGAGTGAGCCTATATACAGGCAGTGCAGGTGAATGGATTGTGACTTATTTACATGGTCTCATGTGATGGCTTTCGTCAGATGAAACTGTCTTCTTCTACTGCCTTTCCTGTCTTCATCTTTTGTTCTGTCCAGCACCATCTAATCATATTTGCCTGTTTTTTTTTTTTCGCTGTGTGCAGAAAGTGCAGAATGGCTCTAGGTGGCGCTGCAAAGCCTCCTGGGAGTTGTAGTCCACCTCATGCAAGCAACAGGCCAACCTAACACCTTGCACTACCTTGCAATTACACTGGATACAGTGCTTTGTGTATGTGTAGGCTTGTTTATGTATGTGTATGTCTGTACCAGCTTTATCTCTCCCGAGGCTGCTACAGCTGTCATGTGCCTGTCGGTATCGGGCCCCGTTAAATTGCTAGGGGGCCAAGCACTTGAAAAAAGGGTAAAAGAAGAGAAGAGAGTAGCTCAGACAGCTGCACTCAGCCAAACAGCAAGTGAAGAGAGAGAGCCAGCATGTAGAGAGAGAGGAGAGAGAGAAATGAAAAGGAAGAGGAGGACGAGGAGGAGGAAGAAGAGAGGGCCGGCGAATCGTCAGCCGCAGGGCATTCAAGCTCGAAGCAGCGGACTGAGGCTGCATCCTCACTGCCGTAGTTGGCCCAGTATTCTTCTGGCTCCAACTTGGGCAGGGCAGCCTCCTCCGCTGCGGGCTCATACTTGGAAGCAAGGTTCGATGCCGCTGCTGCAGCTGCAGCCGCCACGGGATGGACGTTCTTGACTGACGCGAATGGGAATGCCTTGACTGCCTCACCGCTCTTGTGGAAGGCGCCCTTGGACGAAGCGGCTGGTTTGCCCTTGGAGAACCACCAGCGGGTCTTGGTGCTGAAGGTAGTGGTGGTGGTGCCGGCCAGCGAACCAGGGTCGGGCAGTGGGCACAGGGCGAAGTCCAGCTCACGCAGGAAGCGCAGGTCCTGACCTTTGCGTTGTGCCGGAGAAGTGCAGGCCACCTCTGAGCTAGACACCCGTGCGCCCCGGAAGAACTCCCAAAGCGAGCGGGCCTCGCAGCCACACCCCCAAGGGTTACCGTTGAGGCGCAGGAACTGCACTCCCACAGTGTCCCTCAGAGTCTGGCCAGGCAGCTCCCGCAGCTGGTTGTCGAACAGGTAGAGGATGGTGAGGCGGCCCAGGTCGCGGAATGCCCGTCGGTGCACCTGCAGAGACGAGTCAAGTAAGTAAGTAAGTAAGGTAGGACCACCTTTAAAAAAAGACCACCTTTGAGCCAAAGTGCTGGAATGTCTTAAGGCTATATAGCCCTTAGCCATACCTGCCGGATGCGGTTGTCGTGCAGCAGCAGACGGTCCAGGTTGACCAGGCCACGGAAGGCGTTCTCAGACAGTGTGCGGATGCGATTCCCGTGCAGGAAGAGGTGCGTGAGGTTGACCAGGTCAGAGAAGAGCCCGTCGGGCAAGTGGCCCAGCTGGTTTTCCTGCAGGTAGAGGAACTGCAGGCTGTAGAGCTTGAGGAAGAGGTCGGCGGGTAGCTCGGTCAGGCCGCAGCGGTGCATGTGGAGACTCTGCAGACGCTCCAGACCGCGGAAGGCGCCGCCATCCAGCCGACGCAGTGACGGGTTGTCACCCAGGTCCAGCTCCTCCAGCACACGCAGGTTACTGAATGCCCCTGCCTCAATCCATGTGATGTTGTTGGAATACAGCCACAGGACCTGGGAGGAATATAAGGTTTGGTTACTACAGCTATCATTTATTGTACTGTGTTGTCCTGCAGACGAGGGCCCTGTCTTGCATTGTCTCAAATTGCCTGTAGTCCAACTGTATACTTGCCAAGCTAATACTTAATGCTCACCTGGGTCTCGAAACCGAAGGAATCGGCCCTGAGCTCTGTGATGCGGTTGTTCTGCAAGAAGACGCGCTGAGATTCATAGGGCACTCCAGCTGGAACGATGGTGAAGTTCTGCGACTGGCAGCTAACCGTCATGGGAGTGTGGTAACACACGCAAAGCTTTGGACACGCGCGGCCCGGAGCTACACGACATGCCAACAGCCAGATCACCAGCCACAGAGTGAGACCACCTGCGGAGAGGAAGAAAGAGCATATGGTGTGTAAATTAAAAAATATATTCAAACTGTATTTGACTCAAATAACATCAGACTGAAGGTCGTTTTTAATGGCTGAACTGAAAACACTTCTACAGTTTAAAGTTACAGGGGAATTCACCCCTTATGCCCCCTTATAGAGAAACAGTATCAGATACTTGAGAGATGCCTCTATAAAGCTACATCACAAAAATAATACATTTTTTAAATAAATAAAAAAAAATAAAGATTTTCTGTGCTTTCTGGCACGCCTCTTTTTTTACTAACCAATCAAATGCTTTGTTCGTTTTCTCTGCAATTATGTCACATTGTTTGTCAAAGCCAGGCGAACGTCATCTCTTCAGAAGACCTCAGAATTTAGGTTGTTTTTCAGAAATAAATGGATACATTTTTTTTTATCTGTAATCTGTGATTTTTTTTGATCAGCCTTACATATAATATGTAGGTTCGCGTGTAGGTTCACTGGTGGGCTCAGATTATTTATATTTTTCATATATTTATATACTTATATTATTATTATTATTATTATATATATACAGAGAGATAATATACACACATAGTGATATTATAGATATTATATATGTATATATGTGTGTGTGTGGTAAATATTAGGACCCCTGGTTCCATTAACAAACACTGTAAAGAAATTACTAGCTTTCTCTACTACGAACCATTTCCCACCAAAGCCCACCCTGAATGACCTCAGAAGACCTCAGTAAACCACAGAATCACTAAGTAGTAAATTGGTGGAATTGCCCTTTAAGGTGGCGGGTCATGAACCTCTGTCGTCATCATGGTCATCATAGATTCTACCGAGATGCATGTGACCTGATTATTTTTTAGGAGGGGGAGATGCTGGAGGGGGTGGGGGGTGATTGGGGGGGCTGTCATATGTCTCAACACCCTAAATTCCGATTGATGTGAACGCGCACCTGCGTGACACAGCCCGTGAGCCTTCCACGCGGACTGAACGGATGGAAGGGTGTGTAAAGGCGCGTGAAACAAAAAGAGGTGGGATTAGCGTCAGGCAGGTGAAACAGGAGCGCGCTGGAGGAGCGCAGCGCATGAAACTTTAAGCGCGTGGGAGGGGGTCCAGTGACTGCGCACAATACAGTGCCTATTAGAGCCGCGCGCCAGCGTGAATTAATCATGGCACGCGCATTCAGCTTCTGCACGCAAGATTTTCCAACGCGCCCGTGCCATGACCCGCTCAGCGGTGAGCGCACACGCGCGTGCGTATGTCTCTCCTCATAGGAGATTTAGTGGCCATCATTGCTCACGGTCTCAGCAAAACGGGTTCTAGATAGCACTGGAAAAAGGGGTTCTTTGACTCTTATCTCTTGTGGAAGGCATTTCTGGTGCTATATAGAACCATGAACGAGTGGCTTCACCATCATTTAGCCATTCAAATGGTTCTGGTCCTATAGAGAACCCCCTGAACCCTGTTTTTAAAGGTGTATAGGTGTCAAGGAACCCCAGTTTCTTACTATGTAGAACTTAGAAAATGTAAAAGCAATGACCTACGTTCATCAAACTTCTTAGAGTAGAATTGCTGATCTGGGAGCAGTTAAGGGTCACTGAATTTAATTAGGCATCTGATGAGATGCTTGATAAATGAGGCCTGTTTAGATGTTTGAATGCTTCCTCGCCTGAAAAACTTGTAGATACGTCTTTAAAGGGTTCCACTGCTGTCATGACTCTCAGTTCAGTACCCTATAAGCCCCTGATTATTTAGGGTGTGCTTGAAAATTTGTTCAGTTCCAGTCTATTATCTAGCCCTTTACTGCTGCTGAGGAGCTAACTATCACTGCTCGCTTTACTCCAGCACCCTGGCTGCTTTTCTGTTGCTCTCAATTTTGACTTTGGAGCTTCGGAAAGTTGTTCTGGACCCAAATGAGCCTCAAACGATTCTGTGCACTCTTAAAATGAAGGTTCTTTGAGCAGTACCATAGAAGAAGCACTTGTGGTTCCATTAAGAGCCATTTCTAAAGGAGATGTGTGTGTGTGAAGACCTTCATGAATGTTTAAGGTCTTCTTCACATGCACCTCTCCTGCATTTAAATGGTTCTTTATGGAACCAAAAATGGTAAATATAAAATTGATGTTCTAGACTGAAGAAGATCTGGATAGTGGATAGTGAGGAACCCTTAAATTGGTAGAGAAACTTCAACACTTCTTTACAGGGTCTTCACACATGTGTGTCTTGTATATAAATGGTTCTCTATTGATCCAAAAAATGGTTCTTCTCCCATTGTAGCACCTTTATTATCCAGTTAATGAGCTCAGTTCTACACTGTTAAAAGTGGAAGTTCTTCAGGTTGAAACTGCAGAGGAACCTCTTTAGGTGCTTTGAGAAGTGGTATCTTGCTGGAAGGTTCCTCAAAGCACCAGAGGAACTTAAGAGGAACTTAAGAACTTCCAAAAGTTCCTCAAGGATCTTATACTTTTAACAGTATGCAGTACTCATTGATGTGGTGGATGTTTGCTTATTAAATATTTGCATTAAATATCATTATTAATCTCCTTCATCCACGTCAGTGCAGAACATCAACTTTCCACATCATCTCACTCCTGTGTGCCGCTTTTTGCACGAGCTCTAGATCTACAGCTACTCTACTGTATCTCTACATCCTGCACCCCATCACCACCCTATGGCTTATTGCAGCGTGCACGAGCACGGACTGCAGCTGATGGGAATTAAAAGTCATGCACAAAAGACATTTAGGAAGAAAAAGACACTCACTTTTGAAGCTGAGCGCGCTGGAGGCGCGAGATCGTCGATGAGCTGCGCGAGGTTCCATCTCTGAAGAGCCGAAAGCCGAGAGCGAGTTAGCCCGAGCGCGAGGACGTGCCTGCTATCTCCGCTGCGTTCAGCTCTGGCGCGCAAGCTCGAGTCGAGGACGACTGAGGAAACAGCGCGAGCGGCCGCGCGTTTATAGGGCGAGCGAGAGCAGAAAGGAGGAGGAGGAGGAAGGAGGAGGATGGAGGGAAGGAGCGGCGTGCGCGCGCGCAGAGGTGGGCAGCTACGGAATCGCCTGTGCGTAATGCGCGCGAGGG
Source organism: Salminus brasiliensis (assembly GCF_030463535.1). NCBI lineage: Eukaryota > Metazoa > Chordata > Actinopteri > Characiformes > Bryconidae > Salminus > Salminus brasiliensis. The sequence continues at coordinate 27,780,223 of NC_132896.1, read as the reverse complement.
CGTACTGGACTGGACTGGGAGTGGAAGCACTGTGTGTGTATGTGTTTGTGTGTGTGTGTGTGTGTGTGTGTGTGTGTGTGTGTTTAGCTCTGCACGAAGGATAAAAACATGAACTAATACTGGGGATTCTGCCTGAGGCTGATAACCCATACCTATAGATACAGTAGTGTAGTAATCCATTATCTAAACATTCTGCTAAATATGAATATAATATAATATTTGACATGCTGGTCATATTATTATTATTATTAACATCAGTCTCAATCCATCCATCTGCTTTTTTTCTAATCAGGGTCGTGGCTGGACCGGAGCCTACCCAGAAACACTGGGCGCAAGGCAGAATAACCCCCTGAACGGGGTGCCAGTCACAGTGCCATCACAGGGTACAGCACAGCCAGCCTTTCTACCTAGTGTTTTGGGGAGGTGGGAGGAAACCCTAAAACCCCACCCCCCAACCCCCCAGGGAGAACACACTAGTCCTCACACACAGAGACCAGGTGAGGATTGAACCCACATCCCCAAGCACTCTGAACTATCCCAGCCAGCATGCTCCTGTGGGACTCACATGGGTGGAATGTGAGCAGGGTGGGTTTCAGGTGGGCATGGGCTCGGAGTGGGTTTGTACATTCTTTGTCACTGGGATGCTGTTAGGCTTCCCGAATGGGCCCCATTGTTACAACCCACCCTAATCTCACATGGATCTCATCTAGGCCCCAGTATGCAGTGTATAGCCCATCTTTAACCCCTCCTGGTCCCATCACTGACATCACTGGTGGGCATTCATATCTTTCTGTGGATTCCTTAGAACAAAACGTTCTGGTTCCCAGTTTGGCTGACCATACATAGACGTAGGCCCCACATAGACATGTTAGCTGGGCTGTACTAAACCACCATCCCACCCCAAACATGCCTGATGTCTTCTACTGATGACACTGCTGATATGATTACAAAAATATAGTTTAATATGGAAAAAAATAAAAGATTTAAAAGATTAGTTTTTGGCTACAGATGGCATATCAGGCTGATATCAGGGGAAAATGCTGGATCAGATCAAAAACAGGAAACAAAGGATGAATCTAATCTGATTCTGTAAATTTAGCCTGAAGTAGAACTCAAGTCAACTCAATTTAAGTTAATAATGTAATAATGGCTGGATATCAGTATTGGGTAAAACTCAAGATCTTAATATCTGTATCGTACCATCTCTACATCTGAGGTTAAAGTTAGAGTTCACAAAAATCCTAATTTTATGAAAAATAACTCTACATCATTAAAATAGCTTTCTTTTTATTAAAACTGTGTCCAAAACCTTGTAAAATTACTGAAATTCTCTGTAAATTAAAATTTAAATGTAATATATTAGCCAAAAATGCAATTAAATGCATGTACAATTGCAATTACTCTCTATAATTAAACATGCAGATAGAGGTTTATTGAGGTTTATTGTTCATACTAACAGTTTAAATTGATATCTTTGTAATTTTAGGGTTTTTCAATTTTAATATTTTTATATTTATATGTCCACTGTACATATGTACAATGTATTGTTTTTCCACTTAATTGATTAAATTATTATATTTGTTATACTCAGTGTTAAGTTTATGCTACACAATTTAGCCCAGATTCTTCACTTGTTTTTAGTTTTTGGGGATCACTGACTCAACTCTGGCTCGATCGTAGTTTGTGAACTGTTAAAAGACATGATTATAGAGTTTGCTGATAGCTTAACGAAGCCTCACAGACACCCAAAAGCAATCCAGTAGGCTAAATATCTGGACATGTTAGGGGCTGGCAGTTGTGGCTGGCAGTGAGTGCAGCAACAGCCAATAAGAGCATAAGGCACAGGGTGAGGGGAAATCAGTGGGAGGAGTTGTACATCATCAACAAGCATGTCCACAGGTATAAAGCCATGTTCCTTGTTTTCCCACTGCAAGTCAGTGAACTAACAACCTGGATAACTCCTTCATAATATATAATAATGGTCATCGTTCATGTCACTTCTCAACAAAACACAGTTTGGAGCCCCCCCCCCCCCCCCTCAACTTCTGGTCAGTCATCTCAGTTACAAGTGTGAACAGTACAGCACTCTGAACACTTTGTCAGTCATGTAGGAAGTGCAGGGCAGTAAGCGTAGCACAGCTTCATTCAGCTGCAGTCACTTAAAAGGACACGGAAGTACCCCACAAAGACAGGAATACAAACGTGTGCATGTGTGTGTGTGAGGCAGAGAGAGTGTGTAAATACATAAACGTGTTCGTGCTTTGGGACATAAAAGACTGTCACTCTCCCCAGAGTGTAATTAGAAAAGGAAAAGGCGAATTACGGTTAGTCATGTTTCGGTACGTAGGCCAGTCAAGGCGGAAAGCAGCACTAGAGGCATAAAAGCACTGAGTGGGATGATGGAAGATACCTCACGCCTCACGTTTATTCCTTTCAGGATCTGTGTGGATCCAGTAGGATGTTTTTGGAAAGCAGACTGTGATGCTCAAATCTGTGATTTTTTCAATGTAAAAGT